>NC_048305.1:37743295-37917314 GCF_013100865.1 Trachemys scripta elegans
GACTAAGGTGGTGGCGGTGGATGCTGACTCAGGACACAATGCCTGGCTCTCCTATCATCTGCTCCAAGCCACGGAACCGACGCTCTTCAGCATGGGGCTGCACAGCGGGGAGATCCGGACAGCCCGCGCCTTTGCAGACAGAGATGCTGTGAAGCACAGGCTGGTCACCCTGGTGAAGGATAACGGGCAGCCGCCTCTCTCCGCCACAGTGACTCTCAACCTGGTGTTTGCTGAGAACTTCCAAGAGGCTCTTCCGAAAATCAGCGACCAATCGAGTGACTCGGAATCTCAGTCTGGCTTTACTGTTATTTTGGTGGTAGCTCTAGCTTTGATTTCGTTTTTATTCTTTTTTACAGCGATGTCGGTTTTAATTTTTAAATGTCGGAGACCTAGAACTCCCCCCGTTTTGGGATCTTACTATCCGGATCTGTATTCTAGTCTCGGCCCCAAATTCTCCTGCAACTACAGCAATGGGACCTTGCAGTTGCCCTATTCCTACGAGGTGTGCTTAGCTGCTGATTCCGGGCAGAACGAGTTCACCTTTCTCAAACCGGGCGAAAAGGCCTTGACCGACGTTCTCCTTTCTGATGAGGATTGCGTGGGGAATGAGTCTGGCAGGGGCAACCTGAGCTCTGATAGCCAGGCACAGGTGAGACACCTTCATGAAATGCAAGTCTTGCTAACGTAGAGAATATTTCTACCAGTAAGCTAAGGTTTCCTGGGTAGTGCTTCCCTGTAATTCTGCAGCAAGTATGTAGACTGCAAATAGATCTAAGTTTTACCGCATGAACACGTGTTATAGGAGTTAAGTGGAAATCCTGTTAAACTTTTCAGTTTCATTCTGATCAGCATCATCTGCATTATGATATAGGATAAATGAATGTTTCCCTTCTCAGAATAAATGGAAGGTTCTCAGTGTCCTTTATGTAAAACATTTTCATAGATTATTTTACTATTTTGAGTATTTTCGATAAAGAATATGTCCGAGTTTATTTGTTGTATGGGACCAACTACTACTTCAGACACTTTCAGTCTCTAGTGGTGGAAAGTCTGCGGTCAGGGAATTATTCGAGTCCAAAGGGAACTATAGTAGGTTAGACCATTCCCCCGTATTGTGCCAATATTTTCTCTAAAGCATCCCTATTTTACATGTGTCATATGACAGCCTTGAACATCTCCAGATGACGTAATTCCACAATCTACTTTAGCAGATTATTTCAAATGTCCTTATACCTATATTGTTGTAATGCAGTGATGTTGTACCCAGGATATTAGAGAGATAGATGAGTAGGGTAATATCATAGAATATCAGGATTAGAAGGGACCTCAGAAGGTCATCTAGTCCACCCCCCTGCTCAAAGCAGGACCAGTCCCCAGACAGATTTTTGCCCCAGGTCCCTAAATGGCCCCCTCAAAGATTGAATTCACAACCCTGGCTTTAGCAGGCCAATGCTCAAACCACTGAGCTATCCCTCCTCCCCGATATCTTTTATTGGACCAGTTTCTGTTGGTGAGAGAGATGATCTTTGGATCTTACATAAACTGGAAAGTTTATCTCTGTCACCAACAGAAGTTGATCCACTAAAAGTTATTACCTCACCCACCTTGTCTCTCTTACACTCATTAGCATTTTCATAATATTCAACCTGAGATTAACTTTCTAAATTTATTCCCTTTACTTCAGGTGTCCTTAAATTAAGACTCTTGACCCTCTCCTCTTTGTGATACTGTATATATTGTGTTATATTATGTATTCCTGACTTCACTGGGTATTGCAAAACAAGGTGCTGTTTCAGCTAGAATTTTAGTTTCTGTGGTTTTGAATGTATTTACCTTTTACAATTTTGAACAGATTGTAGTGCTTGTGAAAGGTGCTTAACAACAGTCTTGGAGACTCAAATCCTCTTTTCATCCTCATACCCAGGGCAGCAGAAGTGGACATTTCCCCCCATGCCATACCTTTCAATGTGCTCCAGCTGCGAACTGGAGGAGCACATCTGGGGATGAAAGGGTAATTTTGTCTCCATGGCTCTGTCTGGACTTGTCTTGCTTGCTGATTCTGCCAAGTTTGTCAGTTAGAGTCAATTGTGATGATGGCTTTGATGAAAATGTTAAAAGGGAATGCAGTGGACATAATATACCTGGACTTTTGCAAGGCTTTTGACACAGTGCCACATGACATTCTGATAAGAAAGCAGGAGAAATGTGGGGGTGGCTGAACTATCATTAAGTGGATACATAATTGGTTAAGCAACGGCAATCAAAGAGTAACTATTAATGGAATGATGTCAGATTGGAAGGGGGTCTCAAGTGTGGTTCTGCTGGGCTCTGTTCTGGGTCCTGTGTTATTGAACATCTTTATTAATGATCTGGGTGTAGGAATAGAAAGCATACTGATCAAATTTGCAGATGACACCAAGCTAGGGGGTTGTAAACACTTTAGATGATTAGAGCTAAAATTCAACGGGATCTTGACAAACTGGAGAACTGGGCTATAAACAAGAAAAGGAAATTCAACAAAGACACATATAAGGTGCTATACTCAGGGAAGAAAAACCAAATGCACCAACACAGAATGTGGGATAACTGGCTTGGCAGCAGTACAACTGAAAAGGATCTGGGAGCTGTGGTGGATCACAGCCTCAACGTGAGTCAACAATGTGATGCTGTTGCAAAAAAAGCAAATGCAATTTTGGGTTGCATTAAAAGAGGCATAGCATGCAAGTCATGGGAGGTGATAGTACCACTCTATTCGGTGCTGGTTAGGCATTAGCTGGAGTACTGTGTCCAGTTTTGGTCACCAATGTATAGAAAGGATGTAGAGAAACTGGAAAGGATCCAGAGGCAAGGGACAAATATGATCAAAGGAATGGAATGCAAGCCATCTGAGCAAAGGCAAGTGGAACTGAGTATGGTTAGCTTGGATAGGAGGAGATTAAGGGGGGACATGATAGCGGTCTTCAAATATGAAAGGCTGCCATAAAAAGATGGAGAAAAATTGTCCTCTTTTGCCACAAAGGGTAAGACAAGAGGTAATGGGTTCAAACTCCATCATAGCCGATTTAGATTAAATCTCAGGAAAAATTTCCTAATTATAAGAACAGTAGGATAATGGAACACACTGCCTAGAGAGGTTGTGGAAGCTCCTTCACTGGAGGTTTTTAAAACAAGGCTAGATAGCCACCTGTTTTGGATGGTTTAGACGCAACAAATCCTGCATCTTGGCAGGGGGTTAGACTAGATGATCCTTGCGGCCCCTTCTAACCCCATGGTTCTATGATTCTATGAAAAGAAAGCTGGTATTTATGAAAATACGGTATGTGCCCTAGATGATAGCAAAAACCTATGAAGTCATTTTATGTGGCAGATTGATATAAACATACCGCTGTGTCCCCACTAAGCTTCTTTATTACAGATATCCACCTATCAAAATACCTCCACAATGACACAGTGAGCAGGAAAGATATGTTCTGCTGGTATTCCAGTATGTGAGCTTGTACTGAGGTCTGGGATGGCATGTTTTCTCATCTATAGATAATTTGTACAATTAGACTCCTCTTCCTCTTGCTAGCTCAAGTGGTAGACTTTCAGGAGCTTAGAAATTTAAATGAGAAATAGAGATAAAGAACATTGAGTATGGGGTTTTCTACTGGAAAGAATAAGAGCTCACCTCCCTCATTCAATCGAAATACAGACTTTTGAAATATTGTGACTGTGCATTTAATAAATGGGTATAAACCATAATTGTATGAAATACTTCCACTGTTCTATAGATATTATGAAGAAAAGCTACTGAATAATTGTTCTTTTTGTGTGTATATATTAAGATTAAAGGTGCTTTTATAATTGCAGTATATACTTTGGAAATGGAAATTGTTATTCAGTAAACAAAAGTCAAGAAATCACCATAAATATGTTTGAAAAATAGTTAAAGGTGTTTCTATAAAGTCAGGATATTTTATTGTTTCCAACATCAATTTTACTTGAGGTACCATCTAAATCTTTTGTACCAGAGCAGAAAAATGGTGAGAACGTTCAAGTCTACTTTGAAAGGGGTGACTGTGATGAACTTTGGTTCTCTCTCTCTTAAGTCATCTTTCGGGGTGCGGGGGGGATTAACAGCAAGTTGTCTGCAGAGAGGCCTATAAGAAAGGATGTGAGTATAACTAGAAGAGACAGAGGTAGATTACAGTAAGAGAAATTAAAATTTCAATACAGTAGTTGACTATCTGTTTCAGGGAAGAATGACAGTGGACAGACTATTGTAAAGATTTGTACATAGGACCATAAAATACCTGTGGCAGGTAATCCTTCCAGAGTTAAAGGTGCATCATTTCCATTAGACAACTTGTTTCCAAGGGTTTGCGTGTCAGTAGTAAAAATTCATTCCCAACATAAACTTCACATAAAGTGTACATGGATAACTAATTTGTGTGTTTGTGTGTGTGGTCGGGGATTTTTTTTTTAAATATCTGTTCATTCACTTTATAGTGAGAACCGAACAAATGTATTTGTGATCAAAATCTCTCAAGTGGCTTCATGCACTTTTGACAGAGTTTAGTGTTCAGAACAGATTTGTAGGTATTAAAGAAAATAGCTGAACAAGTGTGGGCAAACTAACATCCTCATCCATCACCCATGTTTAAAACAAAATTAATGCTAAAGCTTTTTAAAGATTTTGAAATATGTAGATAGTTTTTTTTTTCACTTCTGCTTTCTGTTCAGGCCTGGAATTGAAAGCACATGTGAAAGCCTATGAGTACAAGGGGTCTGATCCTCTGTTGTGTAGTCATTTGCACTGGTGACAGCATTGGTAGTATTTCATACCCACTTTACCCAGGTGTAAATTTCCAGCCAAATTTTGCAGCCTAAAGAGCTCCAAATAGTTTAGATAAGGTTTCAGGTAAGCTAATGAACATCTAGAATTGCATTCATCCTGGGTCTGCTGAGGGCTGCTCATTATTGATTAGTTCTGTGATGCAAAGTAATTTGTGAAAAATACATTGGAAATTGCCAAAACTTTAATGTTTTTGTATCATGCCTTTTGTACTGCATTTTCTGCTCAAGTTTATTTGATTTGATTTTATTTTTTGCAGTATCGTGATTACATAATTACATGTTGCAGTTTTAGGTACTAATTGTATTGATATCTTTACTTATAGTAATTCTGTTCTGACACATAATTAAACTAACTCTCTAATCATGAGACAATAAAATCACAAATTATTGTTAACAAAAAATACCATATCAAAATAAACAAAAAGGCAGCCAGAGATTAATTTGGTCCAAAATGTGGTAGCACAGTAAGATGATCCTGGTGCACCTTTTGTGTCATGATGGGATTAATCAGTTTGCAAATGGCCTGTTGAATTAGATCCATGTTTCTCAAACTTCATTGCACCGCGACCCCCTTTTGAAAACAAAAATTACTACAAGATCCCGGGAATGGGGACTGAAGCCCAAGCCCCTCCGTCCTGGGCAGGGGTGCCAAAGCTGAAGCCCGAGCCTTGATCCCTGTGACGGGGGTGAAGCAAAAGCTTGAGAGCTTCAGCCCTAAGTAGGTGGGGGGCTGTAACCTGAGCCCTGCTGCCCAAGGCTGAAGCCCTCAGACTTTGGCCTCAGCCCTGGGTGGTGGGACTCGGACTTTTGACTTCAGCCCCAGGCCCCAGCAAGTCTAAAGCCAGACCTGGTGACCCCATTAAAACATGGTTGCATTCCAAGCAGGTGCTTGGGGGCAGCAATCTGCAAGGGGCGGCAGTCCGTGTGTTTTTGCTGCTCCAAGCAGTGCGCCGAATTGCCGCCGCAGACGACGGGGGCAGTCCGTGTGCCATTAGGGCGGCACGCACATTTCGGCGGCGGCAATTCCGCAGCAATTTCTACGTTCAGCTGCTCGCGGCAGCAATTCGGCGGCTTCTGTCTTCCGGCTGAAGACAGAAACTGCTGCCGAATTGCTGCCGCCGCAGAAACGCACCTGCCGCCCTAACGGCACACTGACTGCCCCTGCGCTGCTTGGGGTGGCAAAAACAGTAGAGCTGGACCTGATGGTCGGGACCCACTTTGGGGTCCCAGCTCACAGTTTGAGAACAGCTGAATTAGATTATCTAGCCCAAATATCGGACACTCACTCTACACCAGTAGATTTCAAACTATGTTATGTTGGTCAAGATTTAAGTGAGGAACCAGACGCTCTGGCTGACAAAGGTAAACAGAGAACTGGCCGTTAGAGTTGAGATGGAAATCGGTGGGTGTGAGTGGGGGATTGGAAGTTTGGGGTTCCATTAAGGTCTCTGCAGTTGAAAATGTTGTGAGGTATATTTTTTGCATCTTATTCCTTATATGTAGTCCTTAAGCTCAACCTGAATGCCTTCCAAATAATTTGCCATGATTACCTCAATAAGCAAAGGATTCCACTTTAAATTCTCCTTTTCCGGCAGGGATTTACTCTTCGTTTTCCCAGTTGAATTCATCCTCCGCCCCCCCTCCCACACACCTTTTTTTTTAAATGTATTATTTACTCCTAATGGCCAGTTTATGCAGACCTTTCCCTTCGGATACAATCGCCTTTGAATATTAATGGGATGATCCTCATCTCAGAGGTCTTTGGTCCAATCATCCCCTCAGTTTAATGGCAAATAGACAAGAAAAAAGAAAAGGTAATATACCTTATCCGCCAAAGGAGGATAGCCTTGATTTGTACGGGACCAGCTGCTTCCCGCCTCCACGTGTGGAGGTGCTTTTAGGCTATTTACAGTCCCTTATCCAACACCTTACCGGAGCACAGTGCTGGGAACATAAATCCGATATTCAGTGATTGTGCTTCTGCCTCTCTTCACCCTTGGCGGATGACTTTACCTCTTGGGTGGTAGGATGACGGAAACTAATGGAAAACCTAAGGTTTATAGATAGACCGAGAGCAAGAGAGAGGACAGATATCAACTGCAAGATATGCCCCCCTTTTATGGGCATTTCTCCTTGCAGTTTTAAGCTAGCTTTCTTTTCTGCTGGAGTGATCACCCCTCCTGCCCTTATTCAGGCTAAGTCAGTTAATTCCTTTAACCTTTCTTCCTAATTCATATCGGGATAGTTAAATAGGAATCCCTGTGTTTTTGTGAGTTTGCCTCATAGTCTTCACCTCGGTTTGCTATATTGTTTGTCGTGTGATGGTGCTAGTAACGTCTCCTAGACGCCTATATTCTGGCGTCTTGTGTAGCTCGGAAATGGTCATTTGCGGAGAGACCAATGGGAGGAGATGAGAATCATAGAGACTATTGGGCCGGTTGATTCCCCCTGGCTATGAACGATGACTGGCTTCCTAAAGTCAAAGGGAGCGTCCAGTGCGAGACCCTTTGCAGAATTTGGCCCATCATTATCGTTATTATCCTCCTACGCACGTGGTAGTTGCTGCTTTGTTGACAGTCAAATCATGTGGCGTTCGAAGCAAGCGCGTCATTCTAACTAAAATCTGCAGAGTCCTCCGGAAGACTCAATGGGGCGAAGTCATCCGAGAAAGGGGAGGGGCAGGAGCTCGGTTAAGATGTGCCCCTTTGAAACCGCTTCGAAAAGATGCTGAAATAGCATGTACGATAATATTGATCCATCTCCACTTCCAGTTCAGACAGGCAAAGTCGAGGAATGTGCCCGCAATGGAGCACCTTCCTCGCTATAGCAGTTGCTCTCACTGGTTCTCCATGTCCCCGCTACTGTGACTGTAACGGGACTTCTGCTGCCTCTCTTCCCTCCCGACCCCACTCCTCTGTGGCCTCCCACTGTCCTTTCCACCCCGTAAGCCACTTGCTCCTCGCCTTCCCCTGCCCTGCACACACACACCTGTTAGTGACCCCTCAACCCTGTGCTGTACCTCTCGGTCCTGTTCCCACACGCTCCGTTACCACTGGCGTCTCTCATTCCTTGTTATAAGCGGACCTGTCTTCTGCGCACTACAAATGGTTCACTTCATCGCCCCTGCTTATTTTTACCCTTTGCTGCTGCCTGCGTGTGGTTTTCTGTCCCACCTGGAAAAATAGCTCTGTGAGGTTAGGCTGACATGATATTTTCGTTGGTTTCTCTGAAGAGATATCTAGTTTAAGTAAATGATTTGTTTTGATCCAAACGATGTCAGTGGGAGATCAGCATGTAGGAGTAGGAGGAGAATATTTCCTTGGCTTTTAGAGCTGTGATACGATGTGTTATGGCTCTAAGAAATGTGCCTTCTTAGGACATACACAGAAGTGCGAAACCACTTAAATCCCAAATTCCCATGTGCCTGGGTAAATGCGTTTTCTTCTGACGTGTTTAGTTTTGTATTTAACCCCAACTGTGACACCGCGTTCCCATGACCACTGGGTAGCGATGTGACAAGTTAGACAAAGCTCCTTGGACTGCGCACGCGCAGTAGTTGGGAGCCTGCTGGAGCAGTTCTCCGTGCAGTTATTGGCTGGGACTCTGTGTGCCGCTGTTGGCCAATGAAGGATCTGGGGATCTGGCGGCCCTTCCTGCTGTGAACCGGGATGAGGCAGAGGCAGTGAGAGCCGAGCAGGAGCTGTGCCGGAAACCAATGCCCGAGTCTCAGCCACACAGCCCAGTCCAGGGACTTACCGAGTCTCAGTATGAAGGGACGAGCTGAGGATTTTTAAAGGAAATAGACCGTGCAAACGCCTGGCTAAGGAGTTGCCCGACAGTGACATGAAACGCGCTGCTGGAAGGAGCCGCTGGGTAACTGAATGGCAAGTACTTAGTTTGTTGTTTTTGTCTGGCATTTCGGAGTGGGCTTCCGCAGCAATTCGCTATGCCATACCCGAGGAAACGCAAAAAGGCTCCTCGGTGGGGAATGTGGTAGCTGATCTGGGCTTGGAGCTCAAGCAGCTGCCGGATCGCAGGCTCCGGGTGGTGTCTGGAGGCAGCAAGAGGTACTTTGAGGCAGATCTGAAGAGCGGGGTGGTGTTTGTGAAGGAGCGGATAGACCGGGAGGAACTCTGCGGGACGCTGTCTCCGTGCACCTTGGGCTTTGAGATTGTGCTAGAGAACCCGCTGGAGCTATACAGCGCTGCCGTGGAAATCCAGGACATCAATGACAACGACCCAGCTTTCCCGTCCAGCCGAATCAGGCTGGAAGTCAGTGAGTCAGTGGCGCCTGGAGCGCGCTTCCCACTAGAGAGCGCGCAAGACCCGGATGTGGGGAGTAACTCTTTGCAGACCTACCAGCTCAGCGCCAACCAGCATTTTGTGTTAAATGTGCAGACGCGAGGGGATGGCAGCAAATATGCGGAACTGGTGCTGGAAAAGGAGCTAGACAGGGAGGAGCAAGCAGAACTGCAGCTGGTCCTCACAGCACTGGATGGGGGAAGCCCTCCGAGATCTGCCAGTGTGCACATCCACATTGATGTTTTGGACGCTAATGATAATGCCCCGGTCTTTAACCAGACAACCTACCGGGCGAGCGTAAGGGAGAACACCGGGACAAACACTCTGGTGGTCAAAACCAGCGCCTTTGATTTGGATGCGGGGCCCAATGGAGATATAGTTTACTCCTTCAGTAGTCACACCGCTGCCAAAGTGAGAGAGCTCTTTGCCCTGGACTCCGCTACTGGAGAACTGAGGGTCAAAGGGCTTCTGGATTACGAAGAAACATTTTTTTATGAGATTTATATACAAGCTAAAGACAAGGGCTCTAATCCGGGAGTGGCTCATTGCAAAGTACTGGTGGAAATCATTGATATAAATGACAACGCCCCTGAGATCACAGTGACGTCAGTATACAGCCCGGTGCCTGAAGACGCCGCCCCAGGGACAGTGATAGCTTTGCTAAGCGTCACTGACCTGGATTCTGGAGATAACGGTCTGGTAAACTGCTTGATGCCCATTGGCATCCCTTTCACACTCAGTTCCTCCCTGAAGAATTACTACACATTGAAAACCAAAGCAGCTTTGGATCGGGAACTTGTGTCCGAGTATAACATCACCGTCACAGCCAGGGACTCGGGATCGCCCTCACTATGGGCGGAAAGCCAGATACTAGTGCAAGTGTCAGATATCAACGACAACCCCCCCAAATCTCCCCAGCTCTCCTACCAGGTGTACGTGGCGGAAAACAACCTCCCTGGCGCGCCAATATTTAACGTAAGTGCCTGGGATCCAGACCTGAACCACAACTCTCGCCTCTCCTTCTCCATCCTGGAAAACAGCTCCTCGGGCAATGTCGTTGGCAGGTATTTCTCTATCAGTCCGGAGAACGGCACCATTTGTGCCCTGCTCTCCCTGGACCACGAAGACATCATGGAGTTCAGAATAACAGTGCATGTCCGCGATGGCGGCCTCCCGGCGCTCGCCACCAAGCTCACTGTCACTGTGTTTGTTACGGACCTGAATGACAACGCGCCCAGCGTGTTATACCCGCCTCCAAATGCCAGTTCCTTACACCTCGAGATGATCTCGCCGACAGTCAGCGCCGGGCACGTGGTCACCAAACTTGTGGCCTGGGATGCGGACTCGGGGTACAACGCTTGGCTCTCCTACACCCTTCTTCAGGCCACCGACACCAGCCTCTTCTCGGTGGGACTGCACAGCGGGGAGATAAGCACCGCTCGCCAGCTGCTGGAGGGCGATGCTCCTAAGCATACTTTGGTCATCTTGGTCAAAGACCATGGGGAGCCAGCCCGGTCCTCTAGCGCGACCATCACCATAGCCATAGCGGAGACTGATAAGGAGGCCATGACGGACCTCACTGATGTGTCCCCCACACAAGACAAAAAGAAGCAGTTGACTTTCTATTTAATCCTGGCTGTGATCTTGGTCTCCGTGGCCTTCTTTGTCACGGTGATAGGGGTGAGCATTGTTCAAGTTTACAAATGGAGGCAATCGAAGGAGATTTTCAGCTCCTCCAGGAGCTCCCTTTACGGAACGCCGGGGCCTTTCACCCGCATAGACGCTGTCCGAGGTGGATATGTGCCTCCGAACTTCTACCAGCAGGTGTATCTTACCACGGACTCCCGCCAGAGTGATCTTCTGTGCACAAAGCCCTTCGCCCCCAGTCCCACTGGGAGCCGGCAGAACATTGTGAAAAACTGCGAGCCCGGATTATATAATCAGAGAATAGACACAGCTAGCAGGTGTCCCGCTCCCGGCGAGGTAATGTAGCCCTCTCACATGTATTCGGTAATGTGTGGTCAGCTCTCAGCTCGAGATAGGTACAAACCACTGGTTTTTACCTGGCTGCTGCAGCTGTGGAGGTCAACGCGACTTTATGTCCCTCTGTGTTGTGTCGGCATTTAGTGAGCTGTTCCTGAACGACAGGAATAACGAATCCCCGCCGTTCCGCCATGTTTTATTCCCTAAATTAAGTGACTTTGAAAAGTGTCATAGTTTGTCCAGTGTCCTCCCGGAAGTAGATGTCCAAGATGTAAATGCTCTTTAGCTTTTGGTTGGCATAAAGGAATCCCGGGGATACCTCTCATTAAAGTAATCACGTTGAACAAGTGTATATTTAATTCAGTGTTCTGCCTCAAGAGACCGTGGAATCGCTCCACTGTGGAGGGGGCGGGTATTAGGACTTTATACACATTAGTGGTTGAAGTCTTGGTTTGTGAGACTCATGTGTAACCTCCAGAGGCTACTAAAGTTAATATAAGGCCCACTGTAACTTTTCCTCGGCTAATCTAGTTTAGCTGTTTTTATTTTACTTTATAGTAAGAATGTGGGCGAGAGGTTTACTCTGCACCTTTGAAAGGGAATCAAATATCTTGTATTGGAAGCGAATGTTTTTCCCAATCACTATCCAAGTGCTTAGGGCTCATAATTGTGCAACGTTCTGAACTCCCGCAGCTTTCACTGTGGTCAGTGGGAAATAAGGGCAGTCCTCACTCTGCAGATTTGCAAATAGTCTTAGAATCTCCCCAGTGTGGTTTTGTATCAATATGGTGGGTGGGTAAGTGAGAACTGAGGTGCCTCAGAGTCAGAGAAAAGAAGCTCTTGGATCCTACACTTTAGAACAACATCTCATTGCCATGGTGTAGTATTACATCTTCATTATTTCTGAATTAATAGTACCTGATATTGTATTGATTAGGCTATTATAATTTTGTATGTGGTTTCATCTGAAAATATGACTGAAAACAAGTAGCATTCCCTAGGAACTTGCTCTTGGTGCAGTTACTGGTTATGTAAGAAATTAGTGCCATATCATGTGTTCTTACTGTTTGTTTGTTTGTTTGTTTGTTTGTTTGTTTGTTTTGTTGTTATTTTTAAGCTAATATAATGTTTAGAGAAAGGACTTTCAAGAACACTAAATACCAACCGTTTCATACTAACACAATCTGTGGTTGTATTTTAACATGTAATAACAAATGCAGTGACTATATGATTGTGGTATAATATTTCACTGTCTTTCTCATTTTTCATGCAATTTTATTTTCCCCGTACATAGATCGGGGGTATAACATTTGCCTTTGTTTGTCCTCTGGGTATAATAGGCCGTGATTACATATTTCAGTTATTTTCAGCATTTGAATGAGTTGGATAGGTTTTTGCTGTAGACTCCGGTTTGAATGAGAAGTCAAGAATTAAATCCACCTGCTTTGGGTTTTTTAAATACTTGAAATGGTATTCATTTTGCACCTCAATAAGCAACAAATTGGCAGAAGTTTGAGTGTTGTAGGTTATTTCCGTTGTGCTTACTAATTAACCCTTGTGCAGTCAGAATAATATAGGAGCTTTCAGTTCCATAGAATTGTTTGATCATGAGGAATAAGACAACGTGGTAAATCCCTGAACTGATAAGAGCCTACCGTTTCTGGGACAGGTGTTATATATAATTTGTGAGACATATACATTAATGCACATATGTTTTCTACACAAGAACACAAGAGTGTTGAAAATGATAGGGTGGGAAATACATTATCTGGTAGTCTTGGAGGCAGGGAGCAGGAAATATTACATATGTAAAAGCAATGAAAAATTAACCTTGTAGCTTTAATAGCGTTTCTGCTGTCATTATTGGCTGAGTGCCTGTGGCGCTGTCTGCCAATGAGGTGCTGAAATGAGACTGAATCAACTCTGCTACCCCAGAAAGTACAACGTAACCCTTCCAGCGCTCGCCAAGCAAAGGCAGAGAAAGCAGGAACAGGAAGGGAAACCTCGCTCTGGCTGCTGCATGTTAGATTTTTCCGTAATCATTATTAAGGATCTGCACCCTCAGCCAGATCAGCTTGTGCATCCAGCAGCCAACGGTGGAAATGGGTGACGGAAGCCAGGGCAATAAATGGAAAAGACCAAGTCGTTTCTCTCTTTGTTCCTCTCTTGCCATTTGGATTTAATCTCTGGGCAGATTCGATATTCTGTCCCAGAGGGATCCCAGCAGGGCGCCTTTGTGGGGAATATAGCAGCAGATTTGATGCTGGATATTGATTCCTTGGCGGCTCGCATGCTGCAGGTCTCTGATGAGGCGAACAGGCAGCATTTTCGAGTGGATCTGGAAAGCGGGCCTCTGCTTATAAAGGATCCAATCGACCGAGAGGCGCTTTGTGGGCTGAGTTCTAGCTGCGTTATGCAGTTAAGAGTTCGTGATTGAAGTTCCCTTTGAAAATGTACCGAGCAGAGGTGGAGATCGCAGAGTTAAGGACAATCCTCCCAGCTTTCTGAAAAGAGAACTGGATTTAGGAATAGGGAGCCAGTGTCCCCTGGACAATGGATCCCGCAGGAGAAAGCACGGGATCCTGATCTCGGCGGTAATTCCGTCATGGGCTGCAAAGCCCCAAGGATCACTGCTCTGGAAGTGAAGATGCGCAGCGATTGGAGTCTCGTGCCAGAGCTGCTGCTGGGTGGGGCTTTAGACAGAGAGAAACAAGTTGATACCAGTTGGTATTAACAGCTCTGGACGGGGCCGCAAAACTCAGGATCTCTGCTCTGGACGCCAGTGACCATGCGCCGCTCTTTGATCAGTCTGCCTAAAGGGTCAGCCTGCTGGAGAGAACGCCACCTGAGCCCTTGTGGTCCAACTCAACGCCACTGACCCAGACAGGGTCACATTACCTGTTTATATCACCTGGGGTGGTAGTGTAGCCTAATTGATAAACCTGCAGCCTAGGATTTAAAGGAGCTGGGTTCTGTTTCCTGCTTGGGTATTGAGTGATCCTGGACAAGTTAGTTCAGCTCTTTGTATCTCATTTAGGGGGGAGGGATAGCTCAGTGGTTTGAGCATTGGCCTGCTAAACCCAGGATTGTGAGTTCAATCCTTGAGGAGGCCATTTAGGGATCTGAGGCAAAAATCTGTCTGGGGATTGGTCCTGCTTTGAGCAGGGGGTTGGACTAGATGACCTCCTGAGGTCCCTTCCAACCCTGATATTCTATGATTCACTCAGTGGCCACGTTCACCGTGCACCCCAAAGCAGGGAGGTCACACTGCTGGGCAGGCTGGATTTGGAAACCGGTAGACATTAGGAATTTGACATCAAAGCGAAGGATGGGGATCGCCTCCCACGGAGGGGCGCTGCAGCGGTAATGTACACATGCAGGATGTCAGACTGACCCTGGTGCTGGGCCCCATCCCCGACAGCGCCGAGCTGGAGGCTGTGGCAGCACTCAATAACGCCAAAGATCTGGATTATGGAGAAGTGACTCTCCGCATCGCTGAGCACCTGCCCTTCAGACTGGGCTCCTTCTTGAGAAACCAGTTCTCCTTGCATCTGAAGAAGTGAGGTTCTAACCCACGAAAGCTTATGCTCCCAATACGTCTGTTAGTCTTAAAGGTGCCACAGGACCCTCTGTTGCTTTTTACAGTTCTCCTTGGTCACTGCAGCTCCCCTGGCTAGTGAGGCGTGTTCCGGCTACTCAATCACAGTCATTGCCGCCGCTTCCAGATCGCCGCCTCTTTCCACCGAAACAGCTTTGGCGAGAAACCTTTCCTCTGTGAACCACAATCTGCCCGCGTTCCTGGAATCTGCCTCCGAGGTGCTTGTGAAGGAGAACGCCGCCCCCGGCGCCCTGGGGTTCCCTGCGTCCGCGTCGAACCCAGACTCAGGCCAGAACTCGCTCAGTTCCTACTCCCTGGTGTACACCCAGCCACAGGAAGCGCCCATCTGCTCGAACGTTTCCATCAACTCCCAGACCGGCAGCGTCCACCCCCTCCGCTCCTTTGACCGCCAGCAAACGCAAACTCTCCAACTCCAGGTGTAGGCCAGAGACCTGGGAGACCCGTCTCTGTGGCAGCGCCTCTGTTCGCCTCTCCCTTCTGGACTTCACTGATAACCCCTGCCATTTGATACCCGCGGGTCAAGCCAGCTCTGTGTCTCCGCAAACCCTTCCTCCTTTTGCCGACGCCGCTTAACTGGTGATCAAGGTGACGGCTGTGGGCTCAGATTCGGGCCCAAACGCCTGGCTTTCTTGTCAACTGATCAGCGCCCCAAACCCTAGCCTGTTTGTGGTATCACCTTACACCGGGGAGATTAGAACCGCCCACGCAGTTCACGGAGATATTTTGCCCCCAAATCTTATAATCCTTGACCCTCCTGTGTCAGCCTCCCTGACCCTTATGGTCTCCATAGAAGACAATTCTATTGACGCCTTCCCTGAATTTAAAGAATTTTCCACAGCCAAAGAGAACGAGTCCCACTCGACCCTGTGCCTGATTCTATCCTTGGCAGCGATCTCAGTCATCGCCTTTGCCTCCTTCCTTGCCCTGCTCTCCAGGTGCTGCAGAGACAGTGCTTGTGATTATAGCTATTGGGGAGGGAGCTGCTCCTGTATTAGACAGTCCAGTAGGAGGCGGGAGGAAGTCAGACACTCCAATGGAATTCTCCGCACACAACTTGGCGCTGAAGAGCCTATTACATTAATTGACATAGGGGGAAATGCTCACATGCCCCAGACTCACTACTACGGATCCTTTGTTTCTTCAGCCTCCAGGAGCAACAGCTTCAGGTTGTTGAAACCTTTCAATATATCTCCAGCGGGGGACGTTTCCAACCCAACCTGCCATTCAACAGACATGAGCCTGACCAAAGAGGTGAGAAGCACTTTTGATCGAGGTGAGGGTGGCCCAACCCCTCAGCTGCAGGGAGAGATGATAGAACTCCTGGGGCATATGGATCAGAGCGTGTGGATGATCTTAGCTCCCAACCGGGGATTAAAGGAGAACAGTAAAAGATGATTATAACCTCTTCGCATTCTTTCCAGCTGCATCCTTTACAAGGGTTTAGCAGAATACTCTGTGCGCGATCTTCACATAGGGTTTAAACGAACTAAGAATGATCGCAAGTGAGAGGAATGACGTTTAATGTGGTAATGATTTATATCACTAATGTTAGTGTTCGCTTGTTTATTTACCGGTCTGCAGGAAATGTGCAATTTCCCAGATTGTGAATGGTAAATCTGGCCTTTGGAACAAACGGATACCCGTGACTAAGGTAAAACGCTTTAAAAGCTTTCGGTGAGTGATTACTTACAGTTCAGTTCATCCGCTGCCGAGTGCAATTGTTGGCTGTTGGTAAATTGCCTCCTATCGCTCTTAGCCGTGCTGGCCCTTTAACCGTTCCCCATCACTGCCTATAAGCGGAGCGTGGGTGATTCTCTTCAACGAATCAGATGTTGCCGTTGCTGTGGTGATCGAGTCTCCTCTGACTGACAGTGGGACTGTCCCACCTCCTTCCTCCGGACCAGAGGAAGCGCTGCTTGTTGCTGCTCTGCCGGGAAACAAGGCAGGGACGCTGGCAATGCGCCGCTCTGCTCGCCTGGAGGGTCTGAAACCCGCCGCGCCGCCTGCCGCTGCTCTCACCCAGTGGCCTCGGCCGTGCCGGAGCGGGGAGAGCTCCGGGAAAGGCAGAGCGGGTTCTCCCGGTTTGGGCTGCGCCATGGGCTCAGCGGTGGAGAGCAGGGGGTTCCTGCAATGGCAAGTAGGCGCTTTGCTTCTGGTTTTCTTCCCGCTGCGGGGTGGGGGGAAGGCGGCACAGATCCGTTACTCCATCCCGGAGGAGTTGGCCCCGGGATCCTTTGTTGGGGATGTGGCTAGGGACCTGGGTCTGGATGCTGCCCGGGTGGCCTCCCGACAGCTGAAGATCCTGCCCGGCTCGGCTCAGAAGCACTTCAGAACAGAGGCGCAGAGTGGTGTCTTGGTGGTGGAGGAGCGGATAGACCGAGAGCGGCTCTGCGGCTCTAGCCCGCGCTGTCTGCTGTACCTGGAGATCTTGCTGGCCAACCCGCTGGCCTCGCACCGCGTGGAAGTGGAGGTTCTGGATGTGAACGACAATGCTCCGGCGTTCCTTACTAGCCTCACCCGCTTGGAGATTGCCGAGTCCGCAGCACCAGGCGCGCGGTTCCCTCTGGAGCCTGCAGAAGATTTACACTTTGAAGCCAACTCCATCAGCACCTACCGGCTGAGCCCTCCTGGATGTTTCATCTTGAGTGTGAAGAATCGTAAAGACGGCAGCAAACACCCCGAGCTGGTTCTGGAGAAGGCGCTAGACAGGGAGCAGCAGGAGCAGCATCGGCTGGTGCTCACAACACTGGATGGTGGGCTTTCTGCTAAATCCGGAACTGCTGAGATTGTCGTCTCAGTTATTGACGCCAACTACAACCCGCCCGTCTTTGGTCAGCCCGTGTACAAAGTAACCCTGCTGGAAAATGCGCCGGAGGGGACTATGGTGATTAAATTAAATGCCACCGACCAGGACGAGGGGACAAATGGAGAGATCGCCTATTCCTTCAGCAGCCACACTCGCCAGAAAATCCGGCGGTTGTTTAGCATTCAGGAAAGGACCGGGGAGGTGAGAGTCCTGGGAAATGTCGACTATGAAGAGGGCACAGTGTACGAGATCGATTTGAGGGCCAAAGACGAGGGCTCTCCCTCTATGGACGCCCATTACAGTGTCTTGGTGGAGATAAAGGATGTCAACCACAACGCCCCTAGCGTTAGGTTCACATCGCTCTCAGCCACGGTTCGAGAGGACGCGCCAGTGGGGACGGCAGTGACTCTTCTCAGTGTAAGTGATGGAGACTCCAGGGAAAACGGAGAGGTTCAGCTGCAGCTCCCGGCAGACATCCCCTTCCAGATCGTACAGTCCTTCAGGAACCACTACTTCTTGGTCACCAGCGGCCCGCTGGATCGGGAGGAGGTCTCGGAGTATAAGGTTGTGATCACAGCTACAGATTCTGGATCACCGCCACTTTCCAACCAGAGCAACCTCCTGATAAACATATCGGACCTGAACGATAACCCACCCCGCTTTTCCCAGCCTGCCTACCAAGCGGAGGTGCCAGAGAATAATACTTTGGGCGTTCCCATCTGCTCCGTGTCCGCCTTTGATCCCGATATGGGCCAGAACTCCCAGCTGTCTTACTCCATCGTGGATAGTACCGTGCAGGGGCTGCCCGTTTCCTCCTATGTCTATGTCAGCGCCAAGAACGGGACCATCTACAGCAGCTCCTCGTTCGATCATGAATAAATCAAACAGATAGTTGTGCAGATACAAGCCAGGGATGGCGGGTCATCGCCTCTCAGCACCAACGTGACTGTCTCCATCTTCATCCTAGACCGGAACGATAATGCTCCTCTGATTATCTATCCTGTGGCTCGGAAGGGGTTCCTGGCCCAGCAGTCCGTCCCTTTCTCTTCGCAGGCGGGACACTTCGTGACCAAAGTGACAGCTGTGGACGCATGGCTCTCCTACAAACTGCAGCAAGCCACAGACCCAAGCCTCTTCAAAGTCTCCCCATACACCGGGGAGATTAGAACTACCCGAGCTCTCCTTGAACAAGACTCCTCCACGCAGAAGATTGTCCTTGTTGTCGAAGACTGTGGGGAGCTGCCTATGTCTACCACAACCACTGTGATCATGAACATAGAGCAGGACCCTGACCGGAGCTCAGCAGACTTCAAGAGGTCTAACCTGGAACAGGATGGCCTTCCCCACCTGACAGTGTACCTCATCATTGCTCTGGTAGCAATCTCAGCCCTCTCTGCTATGACTTGCGTATTTTTAGCCGTGAAGTGCCTTAGAAATGCAAGAGCCAGAAACTCGGATGCAGCTTGGACTACTTATCTAAAGGGAGGAAATACTCTGCAGGCGTGGAGACGCTTTGGTAGAGGTCTTCAGAGCGTGGAGGAGAAACTGGAGTTCCCCACTGCCTTTGGGGGAGATTTTCTTTCTCTATGTCCTCTCCAAAGGCCTGGTCAGACTCCATTACCAGAGGGGAGCAATCACCTGTTTGCAAAACCCGTTAGTCAACCGGACATCAACAGCGCAGACACTCTTCTGGCCAGCAATAACCTCAGTGATCCCAGTGAGGCGAGAAGTGAGAGACAATTACATATTTGGTGTTTGAGTTAATGTCTTCTTGTGATGTCCTTAGCATGTTGGTTAATTGCTTTTATTTCAGATGACTTGTGATTTGGAAAACATCTATTTACTCTTGGTTTTGAGTGAGGGATTAATATTGGAGTTCCTGGTGAAGAAGGCGAGGTATTTCTCTTAGCCTGCATAGAAGTAATAACTGTACTGTTGTCCTTGTACAGCAGCTTTTAAAAAGTGCACAATGGATTGTGTTTCTGGAAATCCTCCTGGTGTCTTTAAAATACATGGCAAGGCCTCAAAATAGTGTGGTAAATGTGAACATTCTACTCTTTTGGGGGGTAAATCATCGCAATAGTGTTGGGAGACCCTGACAGATTTCTCAGTCTTGTGTTGAAAGGTGGCAGTTGTGAGGTGTTTAGAAAGTGCTCTGGTCTATCTGGTTACCCTGAGGTTTCAAAATTATATTGGGGATATTTCGCCAAACCAGTAAAATGTTTGATATGGAGAGTTCATCAGGCTTTAACAAATGCCTTTTCATAGCGTATGAAAACACTGTATACAGAGACCAGGGTTCTGCATTCATCACAGCTGAGGATTTGTCCTTTGTTGCGATGAGATGGGTGACATCTGAAATCACGATCATGGTTGCCAAAGCAAAATAATGAGGATTTGTACCTTGTATGCTTCCACGACGTGCTGTTTCCTTGAGAACAAAAATCTGAGCTGCTAAATTTAGCTGCCAAAACCACTGACTAACGCTTGTGAAATGTAATTCTGGGGGAGTTAGTCCTCCTGACGCTGGCTTGCGGCTCTTGTCTCTGTAGCTTTAAGTGTTTAGGAGGCGTTGTCATTGGCCGAGAGCGGATAGAGCTGTCATCCAATGAGGTGCTGATCTAGGCTGCAGGGATCTGCTCTTCCTCTCTGTACCCCCCCCCTTTTCCTCCAGCGCTGTGGCTATGATTCATCTCCCCTCCCCCATCCCACGCCCTCCACTCAGTGACTAACAATCGCTGCTGCAGCTAGGCAAACCCGGGCGCCGTTCTATCAGCCGTGGAGGGGAATACCGGGGATTTTAGAAGCTCGTATCCAGACCCCGGTGCCTCCTGTGTGCCGGGACAGGACAAAAACTCTTTCTAGGAGAGGATAGCTCAGAAATGGAGCCCAGAAGCCCCGGGCAACCCGCTTGGAAATGGCAAGTACTGATTTTGCTTTCCCTGTGCGGCTGGGGCTGGGTCTCTGGGCAGATTCGCTATTCAGTGGTGGAGGAGTCGGAGCTGGGAACAGTGGTGGGGAATATGGCTCAAGATCTAGGCTTAAAGGTGGCGGATCTTTCGGGTCGCAGGCTGCGCTTGGGTTCGGAGGAGAGCAGACTGTACTTTGCGGTGAGCCTGGCCAGCGGCGCTCTGCTGGTGAATGAAAAGATAGACAGAGAGAGCCTCTGCGGAGCCAGCGCGGGGTGTGTGCTGCCGGTGCAGGTCGTTATAGAAACGCCCCTGGAGCTTTTCCGCCTGGAGGTTGAGATTCTGGACCTGAATGACAATTCGCCCAGTTTTCCCATTGCCCAGCGCACGGTGAGGATAGCGGAGTCCGCCACCGTGGCTGCGCGCTTCCCTCTGGAGAGTGCCCAGGATCCGGATGTGGGGACCAACACTGTCAGCGCCTACCGGCTCAGTCCCAGCTCGCACTTCTCACTGAATGTGAAGAAGCTTAAGGACGGCAAACTCTTCCCGGAGCTGGTGCTAGAGCAAGCCCTGGACCGAGAGGAGCAGCGAGAACACCAGCTGGTACTGACTGCCATTGACGGGGGAAATCCGGCCAGGTCAGGCACTGCGCAGATAACCGTGGTTGTTGTGGATATCAATGACAATGCACCTGTGTTCGACCAGTCTGTCTACAAGGTCAGCGTGCCGGAAAACACCCCTGTGGGCACTCTGCTTATTCAACTCAATGCTACTGACCCTGACGAGGGCCCCAGCGGAGAAGTACAGTACTCCTTTGCCGTTCACACTTCCGACTCCGTCCGGAAGTTGTTTGATTTGGATCCCCCCACTGGCGCCATCCGCGTTCAGGGAGTTGTGGATTTCGAAGAAGCGGGTTTCTATGAAATCCACGTAAGAGCCCGAGACAGGGGCGTGCCGGAAATGGAAGGCCACTGCGTTCTCCAGGTTGAAATAGAAGACGTCAATGATAATTCCCCAGAGGTCCTGTTGACCTCCTTGGTGAACCCAGTGCCAGAAAACACCCCCTTGGAGACCGTGGTGGGGCTTTTCAATGTGCGAGACCGAGACTCGGGTGCCAATGGGGAAGTGAGTTTAGGAATAGCACCAAACCTGCCATTCAAAATTAAATCCTTCGAAAACCACTATGCGCTGATCACCCGCGAGAAGCTGGACAGAGAATCCGTCTCTCAATACACCATTGAGCTGACTGCCAGAGACGCAGGATCCCCCTCTCTGACCACCGAGACCACAATACTTCTGAATATTTCGGACGTCAATGACAACCCCCCTCGCTTTTCTCAGACTTCCTACAACGCCTTCGTGAGAGAGAACAACCCCCCGGGCTCCTTGCTCTGCACCTTGTCGGCTTCCGATCCTGACGAGGGAGAAAATTCCCGCCTCACTTACTCTATAGCGGGAAGTCAGATCCGGGATGCGCCTGCCTCTTCCTTCGTTCACATTAACCCGGACAATGGCAATGTTTACGCGCAGCGCACTTTTGACTTCGAGTTGCTTCAGGTGCTGCAAATCCCCGTGACTGTGCAGGACTCGGGGTCTCCTCCTCAGGGCTCCAATGTTACTGTCTACGTCTTTATTCTGGATCAGAACGATAACGCCCCGGTCATTTTGCACCCGGTGACTGGCAGCCAGGTCGCAGCGCCCCAAAGGATACCCCTGTCTGTTCCCGCTGGCTACATGGTCACCAAAGTCACAGCAGTGGATGCAGATTCTGGCCATAACGCCTGGCTCTCCTATTCGCTGCTGCCACAGTCTACAGACCCCTCCTTGTTCCGAGTGGCTCCTTACACAGGAGAAATCCGGACCACCCGGGGCTTCCAAGACACAGACCTGGCCTCGCAGAAAATCGTCGTGCTAGTCAAGGACAACGGGGACCCAGCTTTGTCCTGCACAGTGACCATTATGGTTTCCTTAGAAGACAAAGCGTCGGAGGAAAACTTCAAATCTCGCGATTTCCTTACAAACCCCAAAGATAAGCCCGACCTGACTCTCTATTTAATTATTGCGCTGGTGGCAGTTAGCATGGTGTGTCTTGTTACTTTCATCGTATTCTCTGCAAAGTGCATCAGGAAAAGAGACAGATACTCCTGTTGCTGCCTGAGCAACTCACCCTCTAGGGACATTTTCAAACACTCCAGCCCAAAGCTTCAGCTGAACACGGACGGCACGTTGAAATACATGGAGGTGACACTGAGGCCCACAGACTCTCAGAGCCAGTGCTATAGGACCTGCTTTTCTCCAGGCTCAGACAGAAGTGACTTCACCTTTATGAGACCTATGAGTTGTCCCCCGCCTAGTGCCCTAGCGATGGAAACTGACACTTTCTTATCTGGTACGAATACATCGAATGAATCCGGTCAGGTGAGATGGCACTTTTGCCCTTAATTTCTCACAAATGACACGGGTGTCTTGAAGCGTGTTTCCTATGTGACCAAGGACAGAGCAGCACATGGGATTTGTGTCTAGGGATGAACTGTGAAAATGTGTCACCATCATGAAGTGCGCTCAGGCACCAAGGGTTTCTTTTGTTTGGTTTATGTACAATAACGCTCCAGATGTTGTGTGTAAGGCAGGTATTCCAGATACACTCGTGCTCACACAATGAGCTGTTCAGTAGTTTGTGAGTCAGAAAATCAGGGATTTAGTTCACTGGACTGTGCCTTAAACAATGACAAATTTATAACATGGTTATGACAGGAAGTGTGCAAGCAATTAATTACGTGAGATTAATCAGGAAACTCTAATGAGGGAAGGGAAGGGAGGGGAAAAGAGAGGGATGGACATTGATTATTTGTTCTCAGTTAACTAACTTTCAATTCCAAATGAGACCGGCTGAACCTATCTCTGAACCTAATTTAAAGAGTTTCAGTTCATGCAAAATATCAGTGTGTGTTTTCAAGAAAATGCTTCTGTTTTGCAAACAGGTAATTCGGATCACACTTCTGCAAGCCTTGTTGCTGACACTCATGCTTAAATCACAAAGAGTTCGCTTTGTTCGTCATTGTCTGCTGTTTGCCTGGTGTCTCTAGGTTAAAAACTGCAGGTTCCACGGTCCTTTGTTACACAGCAGCAACTTCCGCCCATGGATTGGAGCTTGTGTTGCTGTCCCGGGAAGGAGGCTGGTGATTGGATAAACGGGAAGACACTCTTAGCCAATGAATAAGAGGCTAATACTGGAGATCAGCGTGTACCCCTCCCCTTTCCCGCCGGAGCTGTATCATTCAATAGGTGCCCAAAACAATGAATAAGAGGGGTAAACAGTGAGCGCAGACCCCTTTCTCTCTGATACTTTACTACAGATCCACAGTTCATCGCCCAGCAGTTTAAGCAGACACGCTTTCTTTGCTGTGCATAGCTTCTCGCTGTGGATTTAGAAAGATGCTAAGAGCGGAAAAGTCTGCCTGGTCCCTGGTACTCCTGCCTTTCTTTTCTCTCTGTTTGTTTTTGCATAGCTCTTCCGCCCAGATCCGTTACTCTATCCCAGAGGAACTGACTCGAGGTGCCTTTGTGGGAAATATTGCTAAGGATCTAGGGACAAATGTGGCAAAACTCGCGGCTGCTAATCTGCAGGTTCTTTCCGATTCTGATTCCCAATATTTCTCTGTGAATGTGAACACTGGGATTATAGTGGTCAATGACAGAATCGACAGAGAGTGGCTCTGCGGGCAGAACTCGCGGTGCTTCTTGCATCTCAAACTCGCTATCGAAAATCCAGTGGAGTTCTACCGCATTGAAGTGGAAATATTGGATATAAATGATAATCCTCCTGAATTCCCGAGCAGCGAGATCGCTTTACAGATCTATGAACTGGCCTCTCTGGGCGCCCGCTTTCCTATCCATCAGGCGCAGGACCCGGACGTGGGCTCTAACGCTTTGCAGACCTACCACCTCAGCGCCAATGAGAATTTCAATCTCAACGTGAAGGCACGTACAGATGGCAGCAAATTCCCGGAGCTGGTGCTGGAAAGAGCGCTGGACAGGGAGCACAGAGCTGCCCACCATTTGGTCCTGACAGCTGAGGATGGCGGCTCTCCCCCCAGGTCCAGCAAAACACGAATTGCTGTCCAGGTTCTAGATGCCAATGATAACCATCCAGTGTTCGATAAACCTTCCTACCAAGCTCGTTTGGTGGAAAACTCTCCCTTGGGCACGCTAGTCATTAAACTGAATGCCACAGACGTAGACGCAGGGCCTAACGGAGACGTACGCTATTCCCTGGGCAGCCACAACTCGGAAGCCTTGCGCAGGATATTTGCAATAGACGATCAAACGGGAGAAATCCGAGTTCAGGGGAACCTAGATTTTGAAGTAGCGTCTGTCTACGAGATTGAAGTTGAGGCCAAGGATATGGGCTCTCCCACGATGGAGGAGCATTGCAGCGTCACTGTAGAGGTCACGGATGTGAATGACAATCCTCCAGAGGTGGTCCTCACCTCCTTCTCCAGCTCCTTGAGTGAAGATGCCCCTCCCGGGACTGTGGTCGCTGTGATACACGTGAAAGACAGAGACTCCGGGGAGCATGGGAAAGTCCAGTGCCATCTACCCAGAAGCCTTCCCTTCAAACTTCGGAAAGATTTTGAGCACCAGTATTCCCTGCTCACCAGCCAAGGGCTGGACCGCGAGAGCGTCTCCCAGTACAATGTCACCATCTCCGCCTCTGACCTGGGAAGCCCCCCTCTCTCACGACACACAATTCTCTCCATCACGCTTGCAGACATCAATGACAACACGCCACAGTTTGAGAGAACGTCCTATGAAGTCGTCGTTAAAGAGAACAACCAGGTGGGGGAAATACTGGTCACGGTATCCGCAACCGATCCTGATTTGGACCAGAATTCGCGCCTTTCCTATTCTGTTCTGAGCAGCCCGGGGAAAGGTCCCGCTGCGGATCCCTCCGCATACATCTCCATAAACCCAACAAGTGGGCAGGTTTCCGCGAAGCTGCCTTTTGATTACGAGCAAACCACGTATTTCCAGTTCCAGGTGGAAGCCTCAGATGGCGGCTCTCCAGCTCTCAGCAGCAGGACAGTGGTCCACGTCTTCGTCACAGACCAAAATGACAACGCCCCAGGGATCCAGTTCCCTTTGACCGGGAAGGACTCAGTAGTCCTGTTCAGGATTCCCCGATCTACCAGCCCCCAGGCCTTAATAACGAAGATCATAGCGGTGGACCTAGACTCTGGAGGAAATGCATGGCTCGCCTACCATTTAATGCAGGCAACCGATCCCAGTCTCTTCGTGGTGGCCCTGCGCTCCGGAGAAATCCGGACCACTCGAGCCCTCCAGGAGCAGGATGCTGCCACGCAGGAACTCTTCTTGGTAGTCAAAGACTCAGGCGAGCCGCCCATGTCCACCTCCGTCACCGTGTTGGTGTTGCTGGAGGAAAATGCCCCCGAAGCCTTCCTGGGGTTAAAGGCTCAGGCGGCGGAAAGTGAGAGCGTCCCCAGGTTAACACTGTATTTAATCATTTCATTAGCAACAATCTCAGCGTTGTCATTGGCTGCTTTGGTGGGGCTGGGTGTCCGGTGTGTCAGGGGAGATGCACGTGCTGCGGTTGGCTGCTGTGTGAAAGCGGACACGCTCCGGGTGCCCCCAAACCCCTTGCTGGGACACGTACAGTACCAGCCCACCCTGGAGGACGCCACGATCGACGTGCAGGTGACCTCCACGGCCCCCCCTGCCCGGGGGTGTAGATCCTGCTTCTCTCCCGTCTCGGACATCAGCGAGTTCATGTTCATGAAACCCTCTGTGAGCCTCGGAAACAGCTCGGGCAACAGCCCACCTGATCGCAGCTTCTCCACTGAGGTGAGCTCCCTGAACGTGCCATGGCAGTGTCCCCAGCTGACCCCGCCGTGTGACCTGCAGTGTGTCTGGCTGGGTCGGTGTGTTCCAAAGGCACGAGACGTGCTATAGGACAACGCTAAACTGCAGCCAGCTCCTTTCGTGCCGGGCAAGGGGAGAGGACACGGCCGCTCTCTGTACCGCGTCTGCCGCCCCCCCCCCCCTGGTTCTGTGTCAAGTCACAGCTCTCCCTGAGCGCTCTGCTCAGCACCTGCCCTTTCCATTGGCCACCCCGCCGGAGCTGAACGCACCCCCGGGGCTTAGGGTGTCCTTTGCCGGTGACTCACTGCCAGCGTCCCGGCGGTGCAGAGCGGGGTGTGTGGCGGGGCTGCGTGCGTGAAGCGCAGGGTGGGTGAGTTCTGGGGAAGGGGCACTGCTGTCGGGAGGAGGGATTGTCACTTGTCAGCACCCATCGCCCGCCGACTTTCTGCGACGCTCTTTGCCGGGGAACTGAGCGTTTGAGATCAGCTCCCCTCCCGCCCCTCCGGCTGCAGCTCCCCTCCCCCCGCTACGCCCTGCCGGGCAGCCCGGAGCGCCCGAGGAGCGGACTTTGGGGACACTGGAACCGGCGGCGCGAGTTCCCGGGAGGCAGCGAGCGGGGCGGGAGCCGGGGAGGCGGCGCCGAGTGGTTTCAGACACATACAACGGAGCGCGGCATGGCCGGGAGACCGAGTTTGAGCTGGCAGCTCCTGCTGCTTGGTGCTTTCCTCTCTCTGCCGGACCCGGCTGGCGCACAGACTCGCTACTCAGTGCCCGAAGACCTCGAGCCGGGCTCCTTTGTGGGGAACATTGCCAAGGATCTAGCTGTGGACGTGCGGAGCCTGTCGGCCCGCAGCCTGCGGCTGGTCAGCGAGGGCGGCCGCCAGCGCTTCCAGGTGAACCTGGCCGATGGAGTCCTGCTTGTGAATGAGAAACTAGACCGGGAAGCGCTGTGCGGTCTGAGCTCCACGTGCTTCCTGCAGCTCCAGCTGGTGCTGGAGAGCCCGCTGCAGCTGCACCGGGTGGAGGTGGAGATCTTGGATGTCAACGACAACGCGCCGCAGTTCCTGAAGAAGGAAGTTTCTTTAGAGATCACCGAGGTAGCGAACCCAGGGACTCGCTTACCCCTGGAGGTAGCAGAAGACCCAGATATAGGCTCCAACTCCATCTCCACCTATGAACTCAGCGCCAGTGACCATTTTGCCCTGAGCATAAATGTAAGGGGAGATGGTGTGAAAATGCCTGAAATCGTGCTGGAGAAAGCCCTGGATAGAGAGAAAGTGGCGGCCCATCACTTAACCCTAACAGCTCTTGATGGTGGGGACCCGGTAAGATCAGGCACTGCCAGGATCACAGTTCATGTCCTGGATGCCAACGACAACCCCCCTGTGTGTGATCCGCCGATTTCCAAAGTGTTTCTGGAAGAAAACGTCCTGTCAGGGACGCTGGTTACACAGCTGAACGTCACTGACTTGGACGAAGGCCTGAATGGGGAGGTTGAATATTCGTTCAAAACCAGCAATAATGCCCCCGATACATTCCTCAGGCTGTTCAGCCTGGACCCCCAGACAGGGCAGATCACAACCAAAGCCCCGCTGGATTACGAGGACTCCAGTGCTTACGAGATCACTGTTCGAGCCAGAGACAAGGGCTCCCCCGCAATGGAGGGGCACTGCAGCCTCCGGGTGGAACTGGTGGACGTGAACGATAACAGCCCGGACATTGTGCTGACCTCCCTGTCCAGCCCGGTGCAGGAAGATGCGCCCCTGGGGACTGTGATAGCGCTATTTGGTGCCAAGGACAGTGACTCTGGGGAAAATGGACACGTCCATCTGCAGATAAGCAATGATCTTCCTTTTAAACTGGTGAGCTCCTTCAAAGGGCATTACTCACTGGTCACCACTGGGCCACTGGATCGAGAGAAGGCTGCTGGATACAACATCACTGTTATGGCCACAGACGCTGGGTCCCCTCGAAGGTCCACCGAGCAAACCATCTTCCTGCAGATCTCCGATGTGAATGATAACATGCCCAGGTTCTCCAGCCCCTCCTACACATCCCACATTCAGGAGAACACCCTTCCTGGGGCCTCCGTGTTCTCTGTATCCGCCTCTGACCCTGATGTGGGCACCAACTCCAAGCTATCCTACTCCATTCTGGACACTGGCATGCAGGATGTGCCCCTCTCAGCCTACCTCCACATCAACCCAGAGAACGGCACCATCTACGCCTTACAGGCTTTTGACTATGAGCAGGACAAAGTGTTCCAGGTGCCCGTGGAGGTGCAGGACGCTGGGTCCCCTGCCCTGAGCAGCACCGCCACGCTCCACCTGTTCGTCCTGGATCAGAACGATAACGCGCCTACCATTGTGTACCCACCCGTCCCCAGGGGCTCCGTCTTCCAACAGACAGTACCTTCCTCGGCAGAACCCGGCTACTTGGTCACCAAGATTGTGGCGGTGGATGCTGACAGCGGCCACAATGCCTGGCTCTCCTACCAGCTCCAGGAGACCAGTGAGCCATGTCCCTTCCGGGTAGAGCTCCGCTCCGGAGAGATCCGAATAACTGAGGCACTTAGGGAGTCAGGAGCGCCCTACAGGCTGGTGGTCCAGGTGAGGGACAATGGGACCCCCTCCCTGTCTACCTCAGTGACTCTAGTCATCTCCCCCGAGGAGAACGCTGTACAAGACTTTGCCAAGGCCTTGGACCTTCCCAAATTGCCTTCCAGAGCATCCAGCGTCACTCTCTACCTCATCATCTCCCTGGTAGCCATTTCCCTGGTGTCATGCGTGATGCTGGCTGTCCTAGGCACCAGGTGCCTCAAATCGGGCTCCACAGCTGCAGGCTGGCCCCTCTCACACTGTTGTAGGAGGACAGGCTGCAAGTCTGCATCGAACTTCCCTGGGCAGTTGAATCCGGATGGTTTCATCAAGTATCTGGATGTGGGTGGAGCTGGGCTGGTGTCCCAGGCACAACACTACAAGTCTTGTTTCTCTCCAATGTCTGATCAGGGGGATTTCCTCTTCATAAAACCTTTCAGCCATTCCACTACTGGGGAGAGCATGACTGCCTTTGATCAGGTGGCCAGTGCTTTAGTGAGTCCCTGCGATGGGGTAAGCTGTGTGTGTGTCCTGCTGTCCTTTCTGTTCAGAGTCACTGCTGTTCATAAATATCCACTCTTCTCCTTCAGGCCTTTCAATCCACTTTGGCCTCCTGGGGAAAGTTCATTACCTTCACCTGTCCAGCAAGAAAGAGGGGGAAAAGTCGGGGCTCTGCATAATGGAGGTGGGATGCCTGGGTGGGAATAGCATCTAACACTTCAGGACCAGAGCCCTAAATTGAGAGTGACTGGCCCAGGTAGCTGCAGCTTCTCCTTAGACCATTCCTTGATTACATACTCTAAGTTTTGTAAGTGACACATTGCGTTGTTATATGCAGTGTTACTGTAGCTGTGTTGGTCCCAGGATATTAGAGAGACAAAATGGGTGAGGTTATATCTTTTATTGGCCCAACTTATTATGTTGGTCAGAGAGGCAAGCTTTCCAGCTTTTCTTCAGGTTAAATATGAAGTTTTTTTAATTTACCTCTTACTACTTTATTCTGAAGCTGGACTTGGAACTGAGTACTTTGCTAAACAAAGTTTATCTGTTTTGAGTATTTTGCAGGTGTGTGGCAGAAACTTTTCACTTGGTGATGTATTGTACTACATGCTGATCACGTCACGATGACAACTCCAGCCAAAATTTTCAAACTTGGAAGCATAAATACGTAGCCCCAGTTTTAGAGGTGCTTGGCACCTGCAGCTCCCACTGAACTCAGTGAGATCGGAGGACGCTCAGGACAGTTGAAAATAAGGCTATTTTTATTTAGATGCCTATACATATATATATAATCAAGTTCCATAGTGGTCTGTTATGTCTATAGTCTGTTGTGTCTCCTAAACAAATAATATATTTTGTTGTGGGAAGTGAATTATTTTCTACATAGACAGAAAAATACTGTAATGCACCAAGGACACAGTATCCAGGAAAAGATTAATTAAAATATAGAATGTGAAATCAAGACACTGTGCAAGCATTTTTAGAAAGGGAGAAAGGACAAATTAGGAAGTTCTGATATCATTTCAGCTTCTGGCGTTAAAACACATCTTTCTCAGTATCAATTAACTCTGCTTCTCCCTCAGCTAATTATTTCTGGTACTATAGAGTTCTTTAGATTAAATTGATGCGCTTATCAGTCCATAGCATGCTTCATTTCTTTCACAGCTTGGTTTCCTAGCTTATTCTGGAAGATTATTCACTGAATTGTTTTGTCATGCTTTTTAGCAATTGTCTTGATTCAGGAATATTCAAGAGGGAGGGGGATCTGGTTGTTTTGTGTCTTTGTTTGTTTGTTTTACCTGGATGGAGAGGTATATTTCTGGTTACTCCACTGAATTTTAAAATTATTCTCTTTCATCTACATTTTTAGCTTCTCCTAAGCATGGATGGATTTCCAGGCTGCAATAATCCTGGATCAGTTTGCTTTGATTTCCAAAGGCTAGAATAGAGGCATTAAATTACTTTTCTGTTTCCCTTGTAGCAAGCACAGCCTAACCCGGACTGGCGTTTCTCTCAGGCCCAGAGACCTGGAACCAGTGGGTGAGTGAGTCACTTTCTGTTCCTCTGCCCACATGCTGGCTTTTTTTATTTTTCTTGTTGATTTCATGATTTCAGTGCTGGCGGAAGGTGCCAGATTGGTGGCTCTGGAGATGGAGCTTCTCTGCTTATATACAGAATAGATATAGCCTAGGAAGCAGGGCAAGATTCCTCCACCCCCAGACTCACCCGCACCCCAACCCTGCCTCTGCAGCTCAGGCTTGACCTGGAGGGGAACACTCCTGGCCAGAGAGGGGAGTTTAATCTTGTGGGCAATTTAGTCCTTGGCTTCTCTGCTGAAACACCCAAAAAGAGGTCATATTAGTACCAATTCTGCTGGTGTTCTTTGCAGCATCGTCTGTCTAGCTCCCTATACTTGGCTACTGGGAACTGGAATGAGGCCTTGTCTGCACACAAACTTGCATTGAACTAACTCAATGGGTTTGAATTCATACCGTTTGTTTCTCAGTGCAAGCCTGCACATGTGGACACTCCTATTTTGGAATTAGAGTACCGTAGTTTGCTTTTGCTTAAATCAGTAAAAAATGGCTCAAGTTAAATCAAAATCAGACACATTTATTCTAAAATAAAAGTGTTTACACAGAGACTTTCACTTGGTGGTTTAATTATTTCAGTGCAAGTTTGGAATCACTGAAACCTCCAACACATTTTACATTGGTGTCAAATTTTGATTACTGTCAATCTGGGCTGGAATTAAACTGCTGATTTATAGGTAAAAGTCTCCATATCATGGTAGCAATCCCCTGAGTTTTCAACTCTCCCTAGCATGCTATTTGTTGTTAGTAGTAGTAGTAGTAGGTAAAAGTATTATTTTCAAAATTTGGCATATGAGCAGAGGTGAAAGGAAGCTGGTACGCCCTGGTACGGCATACCGGCAAGAGTCAGTGCGCCGTACCGGGGCGGCCCAGCTTCCCCAGGCGGCAATTTAAAGGGCTTGGGGCTCCTAGCAGCGGCTGGAGCCCCGGGCCATTTAAATTGTCGCCAGAGCCCCGCTGCTGGAGCCCTGGGGTAGCGGCAGCGAGACTCTGGGGGTTATTTAAAGGGTGGGGGCTCCCGCTGACTCTACTGCCCTGGGCCCTTTAAATAGCCCTGCCACCGCTACCCCAGTGCTCCAGGGGCTATTTAAAGGGTCGGGGTGGTAGAAGCAGGGGAGCCCCGGGCACTTTAAATAGCCCCTGAAGCCCTGCTGCCGGAGCCCTGGGGTAGCAGTGACAGCTGGGGGCTCCGGCAGTGGTTTAAAGGGCCCAGGGCCATAGCAGCGGCCAAGCCCTGGGCCCTTTAAACTGCTGCCGGAGCCCCCAGTACCACTGCTACCCCGGCGGGGGAGGGGGAGGGCAGTTACCGGTACAGGGCGGGCTGGGGCTGGCTCTGACCCCCCATCCCCACCCCTTCCACCCGAGGCCCCGCCCCTTCTGGGGGCCAGAGCCGGCCCCAACCCAGCCCCATACCGGTAAGTCCCTATTTCTACTTTCACTCCTGCATATGAGTCTCCCCAGGTGCTAGCAAATTGGACAGGTACTAGGTAGGATCAGGGAAACTGAGGGACTTTTGTGGATTCCCTGTTGATCAGGGAAACTGAGGCTGAGGAGAGAGCCTATCAAAGACACATGGAACATATGGTCCTTTTGGTCCTCCACTCTCAGCACACATCCAACACCTGATTGCTCCCTCCCACCTCCCAATGGAGTGCTCTCTGAGCTACCTCCAGCCCTCCTCACATATGCCTGTGGATTTCATACACAGGAACACACACATTATAGGCTAAGCAGCTGTAGCCATCTTACATTTAAAATGTAGGCTCTTTGAGGTGGGGACCAGCTTTCTGTGTTTGTACAGTACTTGTACACAATGGGCTCCTGAAATATGCCTAGCAAAGTGTCCAGGTGGCCATCTGAAATATGAGAGAGACAAGTCATGGGTGAATAGGAGTGTGCAGTGAGGGCTGCTTTCTGGGAACAGAGCCAGGTGGGATCATTCATGAAATCATGCTATAGAGTCAGCCCTGTCACTAAGTAATGTGGCTTGGAATTTATGAGATGAATCTGGTTACTCAGAATTAATCAGGAGACTAGCTAGGTTAATTTAATATGATTTATTTTTGGATTTATTAAAAATGCATCCATCATAATCTCTAGGCACATGTAATTTAATATAAAACACCAACTAACTGCAAACACAATTTATATTTAAAAAAAAATCAAATCAAGCTCCCACTTCCCCATCCCAAATAACTTGGATTGGAGATTACAATGTTTAAATATTCAAAATAAAATTTATGATGAGACCAACAATCTAGGAGTAACACAAGATGCTAAGTGGGAAAGTGACAATGAGATTTCAGGTGGTTGCTTTGCTTCTGGGCCAGTAGAGCCAATGACACAGTGGAAGCAGTACTCTGCCCTTGGAAAAGAGAAGAGACTCCAGTCACTCTGTACTAGTGACCCTACTTGCTGATTCTGCAAAAGTCACCAAGGTGTAGAGATACCAAGATTATCCCCTGCACATTCACCCACTTGCCTAATGGATCAGCTCCTGGCATGGCCTGCAGGAATTATTCTTTAGAGGGAGCTTTGATTTGCTTCTGCTTGTTCTTCTGGGCCTGAGTTCAGCAAAGCATTAGGGTTTAAGCACATGTTTAAGTGTTTGCCAAATTGGGCCCTCACCCACAGACTAGGAGTAAGCCAAATGAGTGTCGTACAGATTACTGCTCCTGTTCAGTCTGTCATTGATCTAGCAATGTTACAATTGCCTCCTCGCACCCTGGGCTGTCAACCCCATGCCACATGGTGAGGAGAGAGAAACAGAACTTCGCAATGGGACAACTCTTGCTTTTAGCCCTGGAATTGACTGAGATTGACTGAGTCTATAGAAAAGCTATTGGGGTTATTTTAGAGGTGTTTTCTGGTATTAGTTATGTTTTATTCTCTCCCTCTGAACTCTGTATAATTGGATTCCTGGTACTAACGGAGCCTGGCTTTGCAGGTGGAAGAATTTTTTTTTTTTAAAGTCCCAATAAAACTTTTTAATACTCTCAGAAACATTATTAGCTGTACCATTTTCTGTAAAATATGTGGCATTTACAAAGTGCATGAAAGTGTGGTATGGCACAAGAGTGTTCCTGGCACTTATGTGGCCTGCATAACTCACTTGTGAATTCATCACTCCTCAGTAAAAAGGACAACCACTCCACACCATCAGCTATGTGAATATGATACGTATGTGGGTGGGATTTGCAAAACCATGCACGTGCATTCTCTCACTCTCACTCATTCTGTCTCTGTCTCTCTCTCTCTTTCTCACACACACACACACACACACACACACACACACACACACACACACACACACACATTCCAAAACAGAAACAAAGTTTGTTGATTGCTGGCTAATGTAACCAGAATAAAACTCTATATCAAGAACACTGCAACTAATTAAATCATAAGGGTTAAAAAGTCTGCCAATATTCCTTTAAGGTGATGTAGCTATAGATACCAACAGCTTTGCCTTTCATCCATTCTCTTTGCAAAAATCAAAATGTGTGAAAATTCACATTACACACACCAATAACAGCTTCAGGCTACATTCACCCCTGTTCCACTGTGGTCAACTGCACACCAAGGGGAGTCTTTCTGAGGACGAGTAGGTGGTTGTACTTCTGGGACAGAGAGGACAGAGTTCCAGACTGAGCTTCATAGTCAGTGACAACTGTTCAGGAGTCCCTGCACCCTGAGATTGCCCTACCCCTGCTGGCCTGTTACAGTGAAGTGTAGGTTATCAATGTAATAAAAATAATGAATAAACCACATGTGGCATATGTCAGAGAACAGAATTTTGGCCATTACATTGCAGAAGATGTGCTTTAAAGATATATCTTAACCGTGCAGCAATATCAGAAATAAAACAACAAAGTTTGGGTAATGTGTAAATAATCTGATCATTAAAATAGGTTACATTTATTGGTGATAGTTTCTGGTGAAAGTACAGAGGACCTGGAGCTCTACATCCAGCTCCCAGTGTCTCTGAACTAGAGGGGAGCGGAGGAGCGGGGTGTTTCACCTCACCTACTCCTCCACCTCCTCCCCTGAGCGCTCCGCGTCCCCACTCCTCTGCCTACCTCCCAGCGCTTCCCGCCACCAAACAGCTGTAGCAAGCTCCAGGAGGGAGGGGGAGGAGCGTGAATGTGGCACGCTCAGGGGAAGAGGCAGGGCCGGGGCAGAGATTTGGGGAAGGAGTCGGAATAGGGGCAGGGAGGGGGCGGAGTTGGAGCGGGGACTTTGGGGAAGGGGTTAGAATGGGGGCAGGGCAGGGGTGGAGTTGGGGCGGGGCCGGGTGCAGAGTGGGGGTTGAGCACCCACCGGCGCCTGTAGAAGTCGGCGCCTGTGGACAGAGGATGGAACACCTGATGATTACCTGTTCCGTCCATTCCCTCTGGGGCACCTAGCATTGGCCACTGTCAGATGACAGGATATTGGGCTAGATGGACCTTTTGTCTGACCCAGTATGGCCACTCTTATGCTATGTTCTAAGATACAGACTTCTCACCTTCAGCCCTTCTCTTATAGTTAGAGCTGAACCATCACACCTGATTGTAACCCTTGAAAACTGGGGAAGATTTAGATCCAGATCTGGACCCCAACTGTTCATTTGAAGTGAAACTATTTTAAGTCTTTTAAAACAGTCATTGTAAACTTATATGAGACATGCTATGATCACATACAGTGATATCGTCTGACTCAGAATTAAGGTTCTTAGCAGAATGTCTAATGTGAATTTTCACACATCTTGGCTTTTTTAAGTGAATTATCAATTATAGGGCTTTCATAATCTTTGGGCCCAATTCACTGATGCTGTCTGCTTTGCACCACTCTAGTTATACAAAACACCCAAGTAGCTAACCTAACTGATCCAAGATGGCTCTTACACTACTCATAACATAAAGCAGCTTTAAGATTGCTCTTATTCCTGTCAGGAATCAGGCCAGCCCAAAGAACAGGAGAATGTAAAAGTGACTTACAGTCTCTTTTGTCCTTTGGCCATTTCTGCTACTAGACACATTAGACACACAAATACACACATCCTTTGCACATGTAATTGAATATCTGAAAACCTATTAAATGTTGTTTAATGTTTGGAAGCAACTGTAATCAGAGTGAAGTTACATGCCTGTGCTCTCCCACTATGATTACAATCTAGTGCTGCATAATGCAGATTATGGCATTAGTATCTAGTGTAATGATGCTCATGGGCACAGTAATAATAATAACTAATAATAAATGTACTCGACTTTTCCTAGGACAGTCACAAAGAGGTTTTGGACCCCATTAAACCTAGAGGGACTGCTTAGCTTAGGGCGAATGTTACAGCTTTATCATTTGTCTGAGAGACTGAGACAGGGACATAATGTGTTTGTTTGTTTTTTAATATTGTCTTCCCCATTGCCTAGCAAAGTGTCCATGTGGCCATTTTCTGGACAATGCCCACCCCTCCATTGTCTTCTACCCTCATCCCAGCCATTGTGTCATTTGCTCATTACACAACAAAGATGTTATGAAGGAATAACATGGGCACAGTGGGTCCAGATAACTGTGTTTATTGACTACAGATAACATTCAAGGCTTAGTTACAGACACTGGTGCTCTGGCAGGGTTCTGGTGGCTTCTGAAACACACTGAATATAGTTAGGGATACTAGAAGGCTCACAAACTCTTTGAAGGGATAGTACCTAATTCCTAACACTATACTAGTGTAAGAACTGCTTCCACAGTACTGCATGTACAGAACGCTACCATGGCATTACCCCCAGTGCGAGGAGCACTGGAGTGCTCTGCGCTTGTGTTATAATGGAAGCAGGCCCCGTACTGTATATTGCACATGTTATTCAATGCATAAAGCCTTTGTGATGAGATCAGGGCTGTGCGCACACAGTGCTGCCACTGAAGCAGTTCTTATGCTGGGAGCAGGAAAGCGGATGTTGGAGGAGGGCACAGTCTTTGCACACTGCCACCTTAAGCAGATCAGCACTGGAAGACTGGACAACATGCTCAACAGAGAGGGCTTTTTTCTTTTTTTTTCTGTTAAATAAAATTAAAGCCCCATGACGTGTCACACTGTCTGGAGTGGTTCACAACCATGAGTGCCTACTTCAGGGCAGACTGTCAAAAACAGACACCCCAAACCGATGGTGTGTTCTATTATTATACTTCACCAAGCCAGTAACAACTGTGAACTCCTGGATCACTATAACAGTCTCACCATGGAGTCACAGACAGTCCCCTTGGACTCTCCAGTCTATCTTGCTGCTCAGACAAACTGGACTTAGGGATAAATAGTCACTTACATCAAAAAATCACACCACATTCAGGTTGCTTCCAGTCCCAAGAGACCATCACTTACCTCCAGATCAACTGGTACCATAGATTTTAGACCAAAGACAATGCCTGGAGCCAATCCTGTAATAAATGATCTAAATGTTTATTAACTAGGAAAAAGAAATAAGAGTTATTTACAGGTTAAAGCAAGCAAACATAGACACACAAATGATTTACCATTTAAATCCTAAGAGTGACAGAGTTTTAGTGAGCTGTCTATTCAAAATGTCTTTCAGGGCAGACCCAGGAGGCAGCCCCTGGGGATCTCCGGCTTCAGTTTAGGTCCTGTCTACTCTGTCAAGTTTTTGCACAGTAAAACAGCTTTCTGCATTGTAACTCCTGAAGTGTACACACTTCCAAGCCACTTAGTGCACAGAAACTGCGCAGTTGCAGCGCTGTAAAAAAACCACCCCGAGAGGCGTACAGCTTTCTGCGCCTGGGGTACAGCACTGCAGGGCCAGTGTATTACAGAGCTGCGACTGGCCTCCTGGAGGTGTCCCACAATGCCTATTCTTGCCTCTCTGGGCATCGGTTTGAACACTACTGCCCTGCCCTCAGGTGACCAACCATCATCCCCACCCCGTAAATTCCTTTGGAATTTTGAAAGTCCCCTTCCTGTTTGCTCGGTGATGTGTGCAGTGGTCTCAGCACATCTTTCCAGGTAACCATGCCTGCTCCACGCATCAGACGATCCCCCGCTTGGAGCAATGCCGAGCTGTTGGCCCTCATCAGCATTTGGGGAGAGGAGGCTGTCCAGTACCAGCTGCATTCCAGCCATAGGAATTATGACACCTACGGACAGATTTCACAATGCATGACAGAAAGGGACCATGACCGAGACACACTGCAGTGCAGGTTCAAAGTAAAGGAGCTGCGGAATGCCTACCACAAGGCACGGGAGGCAAACCACTGCTCTGGTGCTGCATCCAAGAGCTGCCAGTTCTACAAAGAGCTGGACGCGATACTCAGTGGCGACCCCACCTCCACTGCGAAGACCACTGTGGATACTTTGGTGTCTCCCGTGCCAGTTGAGAGTGGACTAAGCCAGGAGGAGAAAATCTTGGATGAGGATGTGGACGGGGACCCAGAGGCAGAAGATGACTTTGAGGCCAGAGATGCATGCAGCCAGGAGCTCTTTTCTACCCTGGAGGAGGCTAGCCAGTCATAGCTGTTGAATGTTGGTGAAGTGCAAACACGAAAGGAGGTCCCTGGTAAGTGGGTTTGATTTTGGGACTTGCTGAGGTGAGTTGTTGCGGGCAGGAGGGTTGCAGAAAGCAGGCTTGTCTCTGCATGATGCACGTACCACCACATGCCTAGTCTGAGCGGTGGAACAGGGTGTTGATTGACTCCCTCACGTCTCAGGGTATGTCTAGGCTACGAAATTTAGGTCAATTTTATGGAAGTCGATTTTTAGAAATCGATTTTATACAGTTGATCGTGTATGTCCCCCCTAAGCGCATTAAGTCGGCGGAGTGCATCCTCACTAGCGTGGCTAGCATCAACTCATGGAGCAGTGCACTGTGGGAAGCTATCCCACAGTTCCCACAGTCTCTGCTGCCCATTGGAATTCTGGGTTAAGCTCCCAATGCCTGATGGGGCAAAAACATTGTCACGGGTAATTTTGGGTACATGTTGTCAGTCTCCCCTCCCTCCCTCCGTGAAAACAACTGCAGACAATCATTTCACTCCTTTTTTCCTGGGTTACCCGTGCAGACGCATAGCACTGCAAGCATGGAGCCCGCTCAGCTTACCACTGCCGTTGCACGCATTATACTGCAGTATGTGCAGAACCGGGCTAAGAGACGGCAGCACGAGGATGATTGTGAGGGGGACATAGACACAGACGTTCCTGAAAGCATGGGATGTGGCAGTGGGGCTGGTTGCTACAGTGGAACGCCGATTTTGGGCCCAGCAAACAAGCACAGACTGGTGGGACTGCATAGTGTTGCAGGTATGAGATGATTCCCAGTGGCTGCAAAAGTTTTGCATGCGTAAGGCCACTTTCCTGGAACTCTGTGAGTTGCTTTCCCCCGCCCTGAAGCACAGGAATGCCAAAATGAGAGCTGCCCTGACAGTTGAGAAGCAAGTGGCGATAGCCCTGTGGAAACTTGCAATGACTGACTGCTACTGGTCAGTCGGGAATCAATTTGGAGTGGGCAAATCTACTGTGGGGACTGCTGTGATTCAAGTAGCCAGTGCAATCACTGACGTTCTGCTATCAAGGGTAGTGACTTTGGGAAATGTGCAGGTCACAGTGGATTGCTTTGCTGCAATGGGGTTCCCTAACTGTGGTGGGGCGATAGATGGAACGCATATCCCTATCTTGGCACCGGACCACCTTGCCAACCAGTACATAAACCACAAGGGGTACTTCTCAATGGTGCTGCAAGCACTGGTGGATCACAAGGGACGTTTCACCGACATCAACGTGGGATGGCCAGGAAAGGTGCATGACGCTCGCATCTTTAGGAACTCCAGGCTGTTTGAGCAGCTGCAAGAAGGGTCTTACTCCCCAGACCAGAAAATTACTGCTGGATTGAAATGCCTATAGTTATGCTTGGAGAACCAGCCACCCCTTGCTTCCATGGCTCATGAATCCATACACAGGTAGCCTGGACAGTAGTAAGGAGCAGTCCAACTATAGGCTGAGCAAATGCAGAATCGTGGTAGTGGAACCTGCAGCAGCAGATTGTCCAGAATCTCCATGAGAGTTTCCTGGAGATCGCTGAGCCCTGGTCTACACTATAGGGTTAGGTCGAATTTAGCTGCGAAGTTCTAAACACCTGAAAATGGCAGTTCACACAGTTCAATAGAGACTTGTTAGAGTTTGGCAGTTACATTCTCTGGAGATTCCATCTGCACTGAGCATGTTTCAGCTCGGGGACACGGGCTGAGCAGGACTTAGAATCATAGAATCATAGAATATCAGGATTGGAAGGGACCTCAGGAGGTCATCTAGTCCAACTCCCTGCTCAAAACAGGACCAATCCCCAACTAAATCATCCCATCCAGGGCTTTGTCAAGCCTGACCTTAAAAACCTCTAAGGAAGGAGATTCCACCACTTCCCTAGGTAACCCATTCCAGTGCTTCACCACCCTCCTAGTGAAAAAGTTTTTCCTAATATCCAACCGAAACCTCCCCCACTGCAAGTTGAGACCATTACTCCTTGTTCTGTCATCTGGTACCACTGAGAACAGTCTAGATCCATCCTCTTTGGAACCCCCTTTCAGGTAGTTGAAAGCAGCTATCAAATCCTACAATTGTTCTTCCCAGATTCCAGGGGCCATTATGGGGCCAGGCACAAGAACAGAGAACAACAAGACTGTTTTCTGTGAGCGTTAAAAGCCCCTCCCGCTGTGCCCAAGCAGTATGGAGGAGGAAACCACCTGACTCAAATGCAGAGGGACAAGAGCTGGTCCTGAGGTGGGATTGGGAGTAGGATGGGACAAAGTGCCTAGGAGAGTGCGTAGAGGAGAACTGGAACTTAGAGCTGTCAGGTGGGGGAAGATAGAGAAACTGGGACCTAGGAAGGAGAGATGGGGGATGAAGAACCAGTGGGGAAAGGGGGAGACTGAGCTTGCCAAGGAGCTGGGAGGAGGGAGACTGGGATCTGAGGAGCCAGTTGAGTGGGGCAACTCAGAGCAAGCGGTGGGTGAGACAGATCAGATGAGGAGCTAGGTTGGGTGGAGCTCAGACTAGCTGGACAAGAACCCTGGAGCAAAGACTAGGATGAGGAGCCCAAGGGGGCACTGGGACTGGAGGTAGCCCCAAGGCAGAGAGTTGGACTGGTTGGGCAAGGAAACAAGAAAAAGGATGAGAAGTCAGTGAAAAGGGAGGAGGACTGAGCCAAGGAGTTGGTGGTGGGGAAGCAACAGGACAAATACAAGAACAAACTGAAGAGACATCGCAGAAGGAGTCAGATGTTGGACAGGGGGGAAGGGGCAGAAGGGCCTGTGACCCCTGGAGACCTCCCTCTCCGGAACCTGGAATTGAGTGCTCTGGGAATTACTCAGGATTGTATAGTGAAGGAGACAGTTGTCTGTAGGATCCTGCCTCATTTGTTGCAGAAGTCAGCAGCTGTTTAAGAGACTGCAGGAAGAGAAAGGATGTGTAAGGCAATTGAATGAAGCATGGATTATTGAAATCTATCCCTGCCTCTTCCATAGAGTTCCTATGTGATTTTAGAGAGACAAGCTGGGGGAGGTAATATCTTTTATTGGACCAACTTCTGTTGGTGAGAGAGACAAGCTTTCAAGCTTACACAGAGCTCTTCTTCAGCTGTGGGAAACTATCCAAAGTGAAACAGATTGTTTAGCATAAGTAGTTAATACATATTTTAAGGGACCATTCAAGGTGAAGGGGCCCATTAACACCTCTCCAGTCATAGGGAGGAAAGGAAGGGGAGGGGGAGGGAAAGCAGCTTGGGAAGGGGGTTGTTAGTGGGTTGCAGATTGTTGTAATAAGCCAGAAATCCAGGGTCTCTACTCTGTCCACGATTTTTAGCATCTAGCAAATTTATGAGTTTAAGCTCCCAGGCTCATCTGTTGAAAGTGTTGTGCAGGTGCCCTTTGAGAATGAGGACTGACAGCTCAGATATGGAGTTATCGGTTTATGAAAAGTGTTCACCCACAGGTGATGTGGGGTTTTTGTCTTTTCCTGTCCAAGTTAATTCAAGAATGTAGTGATGGTTTGCTTTCACCCGTATAGTGGCTATTGGGGTATTTAGTGCAGAGGTGACACATGGGGGGCATGTGGGGTCAGGTTGGCCTGCTGGGGGTGGGGAGGGAAAGGGGCTCTGTCCTTCTCTCCCTGTGCCTCCCCCCAGGGACAAGGGCTGAGCATGCTGGGCGGGGGAGAGGGGGGCTCCAGCTCACTCAGTCCTTGTCCCCAGCAGCCGAGCCCAGGCAAGGAGCGGGCCACTGCTCCCTCCCAGCCAGGCTCTCTCAGGCAGAAGTGGCTTCGTCTCGGGGGAAAGTTACAGGGAGAGAAGGACAAATCCCATTCCCCCACACTGGTAACTTTGGTGGGGTGGGGAGGGGGGAGTCACTGGGCAGAGGAAACACATGGGGTGGCCATGTATCCTTCCCTTTAGATTGTGTCCCCCCAGTATGGGGAGGCACGAGTTGTCTATGATTTAGTGCACTGGACAAGGTACACCACATGTTGTGATAGGCATGTGTAGGACCCATGGAACTTGAAAGGTGTTTTAGGGTGTTGGGGCGGGGGTGTTGATCATTGTAGCAGTGAAGATATGTTTGCCTCTCTTGTTCTGTCAGAGTCTGGTGCTACTTTGAATTGGTGTGTCCTGGTCTGTGGGAAGCTTTCTTGTGATGATGATCTCGGAGAGGTCGGGGAGTTGTTTGAAGGCCAGAAGTGGTGGATCACTCAGGATAGATTTCTTTCGGGATGGATTGACTATGGGTTGTAGTTGTTTGATGATGACCCGCATGGGTTCCAATGTGGGCTGGTAGGTGACAACTGGGGTGTGCAGTCTTTACATAGATTGTAAAATCTCTGAGGCACGGATTGCCTCCTGCCAAGTATCTGTACAGTATCCAGCACAATGGGGCCCTAATGCTGTCTGGGGCCTCTCTATGCTACTGTAATACAACTAAATATTAGTAACAATTCAGGGTGGCCCTCATAACTCACTTGTGGCTTGCTTTACACAGACCACATCATCTTGTAGTCAATAGGTTGATGTGGATAATGAGCTTTTGGGATACCCCGGATTTCACTAGACAGCAAATATTGCAAAAGCAATATCCCTGGATACCTCCTACTAGGACTTCCTCTGCAAATTACACAATAGTTTACATACTGCTCAGAAGATAGTTTGCAATGGCCAATCCCGCCTGGGATATTAGTGGAGTAATATCGAAAATGGAAGGGCATGGATGGTGGGTGAAACCCCCATTCAGGGAGGCTACCCCTGCCCCGCCCCTTCCACCAGAAGCTCCACCCATATCCCACCCCTTCCACCTCCCCCACCTGCTGGAGCCCCGAGTCCTTCCCCCCCGTGGCTGGAGGAGCCCTGGCCAAACAGCCCTGACCCCTGGGCTACCAGCCAGCCTGAGAACTGCCCTTGGCTGCTAGCCAGCCCGAGCTGCCGGCCTGCCCTACCACCAGCCCAAACCACCCCAGGCCACCGGCCAGCCTGAGCACTGGCCCAAGCTGCCCAAAGCTGCTGGCCCAAGCCACTCTAGGCCGCCGGCCAGCCTGAGCCACGAGCTCCAGGCTGCTGGCCAGAGCTGAGCCCCTGACAGCTTCTGGGGAGAAGGGGGTGAGAAGGGATGCAGTGGGTGGGGAGAGAGATGGGGGGGCCTCGGGGGAGTGGGTGTGTGCAGGAGAGGAGAGACGCAGGGAGTGGCAGGTGGTGGGGACCTCATGGGAGAGTGGGGTGGATGAGAGGATGGATGCAGAGTGTGGCGGGAACCTCCAGAGAGGGGGGTGAAATGGAGGAGAGGAGGGACTCACCAGGCAGTGGCAGGCAGTAGAGGCCTCGGGGAAGAGGTGGTGCACAGGTGGGACCACCACGGCCCAGGCATTCTGCGGCGGGTCCGTGGCGGCTCCTATTATATCTGCCGCCCGTGTGGAAGGGGAAGATGGTGTCATGGTTAAGGCATTGGACTTGAACTCAGCAGATTATGGTCCAACTCCTGGCCGTGTCACAGGCTTTGTGTGTGACCTTGGGTAAGTCACTCAGGGCCAGATTTTCAAAGGAATTTAGGTGTCTAAAGATACAGATAAGTACCTGGGCACCTAAATCCCACAGGCCTGTAGTCTCTCAGTACCTCAGTATCCCATCTGTAAAATGGGAATAATAATCCTTCCTTTGTCTGTGCTGTTTATTCAGACTCTGATGTCTCTGAGGCAAGGGCTGTTTGTTGCTATGTGTCTGTACACAGGCTACATAAGGAGACCTTGATGTTGGTTGGGGCCTCCAGGTGCTACCATAAATAAATAATAATAACTAATAATTTAATATGAGGAAGATCTTTTGGGCTCTAGGATTATTTCATTGGACCCCTTTGGGGGAAATATGATTGCAAGTCAGTGAGCAAACAGTGTTAAACACAGCTGCTGGCCATCTGGCAAACACTGAAAAGCATGCTGTACTGTATCTAAGAATATAGATTGCAGCTTCATTTAAACAAAACTCCTGGTTAATTGAAGTTCAGTTGTATCCCCTGAAATTTGCAAAGCTGACTGACCAGTCTGTAGTGCTAACAGCCATCCATCAGTTTTCATTGATCCCTGGGGTTGGGGAGCCAGATTTTAAATGCTGGCTATCCTCCTTTAGCCCCCTCTCACTTTCTCACCCTATTGCTACAAGAAGATAGTGGTAGCATCTTATTTTCTTCCCTGCCTCTCAGGTTCTGCAGAGCTAGTGAGTGGTATATCTCCCCTCTGCTCTGGGTCTGTGCTTTTTCAGCAGTGGTCAGATGGCTTCCCCCTCCCACCCCCACTTAATCCAAAACCCTGTTAATCCATAGGCAAGTGGTTCCCAAACTTTTTATTAAGGTGACCCCCCCCAACTGCATTTTTGTCTCATTTTGTCTTTTGTGTGTGTGTGTGTGTGACTCACCTTTACATGTATGCACCCTCTGTCCCGACACTGCAATCCGAAACCTGGTCTGGTGTGGAGGGGAGAGCCCAGGGCAGCAGGGGGCAGAGGGAGAGTGAGCTGGATCTGCACTCACCCCACAGTAGCCTGTTCCATGGGGCTGGGCCTGGCTTCCCATTCTGGGCATTGCAACCAGGCACAGTGGTCTCAACACCACTCAGGTTTTGCCCAGCAGCCCCTCCCTCAATCCCTAGGCCTCCTCTCCCCACCAGGTCAGGAGAAGTATATGTATGACTAGGTCAGGGCCAAACCCGGGACATGGCAACGCATCTACAACCTTCCCGCGACCCACTGGTGGGTAAGGACCTGCCATTTGGGAAACACCACCATAGGCTTTGGGTGTCCTCTGAAACCTTCTCATGAATAGGGTTACATAGTGTAGCTTATCTGAAACAACCTAAAGACCTTCACCTTACATAGCCTTCAGATGGGAAGGCAGGGCCCAGTCTTGCAAACACTGATGCATATAAGTGATTTTTCTCAATTACATGCACATATGTTTGCAGGATTGGGCCCATAATGCCAATTTTTTAAAGGCATTTAGGCACTTAAAGATGCAGATAGGTGCCTGGGGGTGCCATGTGACATAGGCACCTAGGCCCAGATTCACAAAGGTGCTTAGGCATCTAACTCCCAGACACCTAAATCCCATTTTTAGGTGCCACTGAGATCCACAAAGCACCCATGTGGCTGTCATCTAACCTGTAAGCGACCAAACTGGTGCCTAAGTTGTTGTGGTACCTATGCACCTATATTTCTGCCTCAGCGCATGCACAGTGCTTCCTCACTCTGGACATCCAGGTGCCTATTTCCCAACTAAACCCCAGTGCAATCCATAAATCTGAGGGTAGGCCCTGTAACTGTGCCTTAGTGGGTCACAACTGAGGATGCCAAATTCAGGATGAACTGCTGAGAAATAGGGCAAACACAACCCAAAACTGGTGGTTATTCTTTTATAAGATATACCAGACCAGCCACAAAAGTAAACTCCTGTACACCACACAGGCTAACAAGAAAACATAAAGGCAGTTTCCTCAGGCATTCCAGTTCTTATATCACCACCAAAAACACTGGATTCAGAGATGAATGGTTCTTTACAACCAGTCTCATCAAATAATAGGTTCTTCTGATCCCAAAGGACCAGCCACACACCCAGGTCAATATATAACTTAGATCTTACCCAAAAATCACGCTGGTGCCAATCCTTTAGTATCTAAAATCTAAAGGTTTATTGAAAGAAAGAAAGAAAGAAAGAAAGAAAGAAAGAAAGAAAGAAAGAAAGAAAGAGAAAGAAGGTGAGCATTAAAATTGGTTAAAGGAATCAATTACATACAGTAATGGCAAAGTTCTTGGTTCAGGCTTGTAGCAGTGATGGAATGAACTGCTGGCTTAAGTCAAGTCTCTGGAGTACATCCACAGCTTGGATGGGTCATTCAGTCCTTTGTTCAGAGCTTGTTTGTAGTAAGAACTATGGGATATTCTGGTTTGGGTCTCCTCAGTTTCTCCTGCTGAAGTTGCTCCAGTCTAATTAAATGTTAATTGGGCCAGAGAAAGAATGAGACTCCCTCTGTAGTCCAGAGATTAGAGCACTCCCCTGAGTGGTGTCAGATCCCTTCTCCTTATCAATAGAGCCAGTGTTTTTCAGCAATGAAAACACAGTAATTTTAGATTTTCAAAGCTGTATATTTCAGAAATTTTGGATATGCGTTATAGTAATATAAAAATATTGTATTTCATTGTAATACTGAAGGCTAAAGCCAGCTGTTCAGTGGGGTGGGGGACAAACACTGGGCACTGAGGGCTAAAGCCAGCTGTGTGCTGGGGACAGGAGCCATCTGTGTGCTGGGGAGATGAGTGGGGAGAGGCACTGTGGACACTGCCGAGAGCAGGTGTGAGGGTCGTCCGCTCTGCAACGTGGCAAGGGAGCCTGGCATCCTACTGCCAAGTGCCCTGCCCACCAAGGGGAAGCTCCATGGTGGTTTTGGCAAGCCCAAGTCTGTGTGAGGAGGGGAGAAGTTGGCAGCAAGTCTCAACAGCAGCCAGCCCCCAGCCTCTGCCCTACATCCTGAGGAGGAGTCAGGTGTCTCCAGGGACGCCGGATTTCTACTGCATTAATAGCCTAACATCAGTTAAAAACTAGCCCAAACATAGTCCAATGTATTTATAGAAACAAAGTAGGGAGTTTTGGAAGGGGGGTGCGTATACTGGGAGAGAGTATTTGCGGGAGCGCTGGAGGAATTATTTGGGGGAGTACTGGAGAGGTGTGTGTACTGGGAGGGAGTATTAGGGGGGTTTCTAGAGGAATTATTTGGGGGGTGTTGGAGGGGTGTGTGTGTACTGGGAAGGGGCATTGGGGGTGCTGGAGGAGTTATTTGGGAGATACTGGAGGGGTGTGTGTGTATTGGGAGAGGGTATTGGGGGGTACTGGAGGGGTGTGTGTATTGGAAGGAGGTATTTGAGGGTGCTGGAGGAGTTATTTGTGGGGTACTGGAGGGGTGTGTGTGTACTGGGAGGGGATATTTGGGGGTGCTGGAGGAGTTATTTGGGGGGTGCTGGAGGGGGGATGTATACTGGGAGGGGGTATTTGTGTGTGTGTGTGTACTAGGAGGAGGTATTTGGGGGAGTGATGGAGGAGCATGTGTACTGGGAGGGGGCATTTGAGGGGTGCTGGAGAGTTATATGGGTGTACTGGAGGGGTGTGTGTATACTGGGAGGAGGTATTTCGGGGGTTGCTGGAGGGGGTACCTGCGGCCTCCAGGTGGGGGGCAGTGTCCTGCTCCCTGTCACGGTGACAGGGAAGCTGGCACAGGCCATCAATCAGGGCCTCCCTGCAGGCCTTTCCCCCTCCCCAGGGTGGGGAGCCGGGGCCTGGCCCTGTCAACCTTCCTGGGTTGAAATCTGAGGGGCACATGACCCCACACATGCCTTGCCCACACATCACCTTTGCCCCAGCCTCTGCCCTGCACGCTGGGAGTAAGTTAGGTGTCTCTGGGCAGAAATCTGGAGAGTCACATGATCTGCGTGCCTTGCTCACCCTCTGATCAGGGATTCCAGAAATGAAAGTAATTTTGGAAAAAACCTGTGGCAATAGCAGCACTTTCTGGAAACCACCAGCCAGAGGTGAAAGTAAGCTAGTACGCCCCGGTACGGCGTACCAGCAAGAACCGGTGCACAGTATCAGAGCGGATTGGCTTCCCCTGGCGGCAATTTAAAGGGCCTGGGGCTCTCAGCAGCGGCTGGAGCCCCGGGCCCTTTAAATTGCCGCCAGAGCCCTGCTGCCAGAGCCCTGGGGAAGCAGCAGCGGGGCTCGAGCGCCAGTTTAAAGGGCCTGGGACTCCTGCCACAGCTACCGCCCTGGGCCCTTTAAATCATCCCCAGAGCCCTGGGGTAGCGGCAGTGGGGCTCCGGCGGCTATTTAAAGGGTCCAGGGCTGCGGTAGCCGCTACCGCCCCGGCCCTTAAAATAGCGCTGGAGATCCGCTGCTGCCTTCCCAGGGCTCCAGCAGGAGGGCTTTGGGGATGATTTAAAGGGTCTGGGGCGGTAGGGGCAGCCGGAACCCCGGGTTCTTTAAATCACTGCCCTAGCCCCTGGCTGCTGTTGCTACCCCAGGGCTCTGGCAGAGGGCCTCGGGTGGCAATTTAAAGGGCCCAGGGCTCCCACTGCCACTACCTTCCGTGGCCCTTTAAATCGCCACCCGAGCCCTGCTGCTAGAGCCCTGGGGTAGTGGCGGCGGGGCTCTGGCGTTGATTTAAAGTGCCAGGGGCTCCCGGCTGCCACTACTGCAGTGGAGCCCTGGGCCCTTTAAAGCTCCGCCAGAAGCTGGGGCCCCGGGGTGGCAGCAGCAGCCGGGAGCCCCCTCCGATGGTGATTTAAAGTGCCTGGGGATTTAAAGGCCCCGCCTCTTTCGGTTGAGGCCCCGCCCCGTTCTAAGGACTCCGGAGTACCGGTAAGTCCTTTAAGTTACTTTCACCCCTGCCACCAGCCCTACTTATCAGGTACGGGGCGGGGGGGGTGGGGCTCGGAGGGGGACTTGAATTGGTGGTCTTCCATCTCTGGGGGGAATACCCAAGCCACCAAGCTACAGGTTATGAGGTAGCCACTTCTTCTTCCCCAGCTCTTGTGTGTGGAGTTAGGCGACCTTTGAGCAGACCCCACATGACAGTTAGGAGGAGTCTTCCCTGGATTTGTGGATAGCTAGGTGCCTCCCTGCAGTCTGGATCTAGATACTGATCTCTGTTAGAGGGGTGGGGCTTAGCACACATCCCTCTCTTCAGCATCTGCCATTGGCTAGTTTAGGCAGCTCTCAACTTAGAGCCTATCTACGTTTATAGCACTACAGCAACACAGCTGCACCAGTGCAGCTGCACCACTGTAGCGCTTAGTGAAGATGCTACCTTCACCAACAGGAGAACTCCCACACCCTGAGCAACATAGTTATACCGATATACATTTATAAGGTAGGCCAGGGCTCTAGCTTTTGTGGATCTCATTCTAAGTTGCCTGTCTCTCTCCATGTGTTGTATAGGGAGCCTAGGTGCCTAAATCAGACTTTGTGGTTCACAGGGTTGTTCTAGTGATTCTCTTGGCACCTCAAAGTTAGGTGTTGTGAAACTGAGCATGGCAACACCTAAGTTACTCTGTGGATCCGGGCCCTAGTGAAAACCTCACTGAGCAGCTATCTACATTGTTAGGCACCTACATACCTGTAAAATCAGGCCCTTCATGATCATTGTTCTTTAAAACTCCAGACACAGATCGAGACCTTGGGGAATGTCTTATCTCTAGAATATTTCTTTAATGGGTGACCTTATAATAATCAATAGCATTAACTTTCTCTACAGAGCATGGTACTTCTACAGGCAATATCTGACAGAATCCCACCCTCTCTGCTGAGCCTTTGGTAACTCTTTGTTTATTTTCTTTTCCTTAGCTCCCAGAATGGAGAAGAAGGTGGAGCTTGGCCAAACAACCAGTTTGATACGGAAATGCTTCAAGCCATGATTCTGGCATCAGCAAATGGTCAGTTTCCTTTAAGTACAAGATAATTGCATCAGTTGTAATGATGTAACATTTAAAGTGCATGTAATTAGATAGGATTTTAATATTATCAGTGGTTCAGAGCAACTGGCCGGGACGATGTGGCTTCCTAAAGTACTTCTTAAGCAAATACCATCAGAATACCATTGGCACTTGTATTACTATGCAAAAGAGACATGAACCGGGGTGCCGGAACAATCTGTATAGTGAGGGTGCTGAGAGCCATTGAATCAAACTGTAAACTCTGCATACGATGGAAACCACTTCAAGCAGCACCACACACACACCCTTCGTTTCAGCACCCACTTTATGAATAGGTTAGGATATGAATAGGATACGAATGGGGAATTATTAACATGGAGCAGGGCTTGCGGTTGATGTGAGATAGTTATTCAGTTGTGTAGTACGGCAGGAGGCTAAAGGCTGAGACTTTCCAGTACCTGCATTCTTGAGAGAGTGGTATCTGGCTCATAATATGGTGATATGGACTAGAAGAGCCTGTGTTTGGAGTGTCTCTCTCGCTTTTTAAAAATATGTATGTGTAGTTGTATAGAAAGTCTGATCCCAAAATGAAACAAATATGCAATGTCTGATTTGATACACCAGTACATGCGAGGGGATGCCATTTTGGTGTGAATTTGAGAAAAGGAGCAAGTTGGGAGACTTGGCTGTGAATAGGACATGGAAACAGTACTGGAAACATAGGATTTGCTGTACTGGATCCCAAGGCCCATCTACTCCAGTATCCTGTCTCCACCAGTGACGAGCACCAGAGGATTCAGAGAAAGGTGCAGTAGACAGATGTGGGATAATCTGTCCCCCTCTTCCCCATTCTCACATATGAGGGAAGGAATAACATGTGTTAGTAGCAGAAAAGAGATGTTTTTTGGTTTTGGAACAAAGGGACAGATTTTTAAAGAAGAGAACTCCTGTTTTACAGGGGCAATTTTGCACCCATGAAAAACTGTGATCACAAATATTAGTTGGTAGATGTTTAACGACCTGGCTGTACCCACACATCCAAGAATTATTCTAGCTGCTAGCTCATTTTTGGTAGCAAAATGCAGACACATTTTTAGTGCTGACAGCAAAAGAGAGGGCTGAGGCATAACTGAATATCTGCCTCACCAACTTTAAAATACTTTATTTGCAATTATTATTATTGTGGTTTGTGTGGGTTGTTTTTTTTTTAACTTTTACCATCTATTGTTATGTGAGAGTGACAGGAAATACAGAAGAGTATTTGTAGGTCTGTGATCCTGGTGCACTTTTGTTAATGAATCATAATAGACAAGTCATTAGAATACAGAATTCAAGATAAAGAGGCTAGCTGTTTTACATAGAGCCTTTGTTTATAAATACCTTTACGTTTGTTCCCTCTAAATTTTAAAGATAGAAAAAACAGCATAGCCATAAAACACTGACAAAAATGCTTAGGATGTTTTCTCTCTGCTATTGGCAGAAAAAAGTCTGTGGTGAGGATTTCAAATTGCTATTTCTTCTTTGGAGAGCTGCTTTAGCCTGAACTTTGTCACCCTGAAAGCCTCTCTGCAGACTCTGAGCAGCCCATGCAAACAGCTGCCACAGCCAGTTAAGGAGATAAAGGTCTTGGACATTAGAGTGTTTTCTTTCCTATATATATATTTTTTTTAAATGGAAACAATGTGAAATTGTGGTTCTACTCTGTAAATGGACTCTGTAAAAATAGCCACGGAGGCCATATGTTTGTCATTTCTCCGTGACTCCAGCTAACATGTCCTCACTTTACAAATAACATGATTATTTTTCTACTTGCCTGCCCTGCAATCCCTGGGATCTAAAAGCTGAATGGGTTCTTTATAAATTGTGCATCAGTTTACACTTACCTGTGAGGAAGGGACCCTTTCTCTGGCAAAACTTCCCCATCCCACATGATAAGCTAGTTCATGGCATTGTTTGCCACTGCCCAGATTGGTGATGCCCTGCCCTGATGTGATGCCCCTCTGCAGGGTTTTTTCTGTGCTCCTGGGGATGTGTGAAATCTGTTCCATCCATTAGACTGTAGCAAATTGCTCTCCCTGATGAGTCAGCTCCACTCTGCAGAATGGAAGATGGGCAGAGGGCCGTGACTGTCTCCTCCCCAATCCTCCCTGCCGCGTTTTCTGTATCTTGCTGTGGGAGGATGGGGAACAGAAGCCAGGAGTCTCTGTTCTCACCAGAGTGTAGAGAGACCAGGACTGCTCTTGTGAGAGGCTCTTGCACAGCTACCATATTGATCCAGTTCGGCACAGTGCACAACCATGTGCTGATCCTTAAACACATTAGTAGTGTCATTGACTTCAGCATCATTCTTCATATGCTTAGGTGCTGGGCTGGATGGGGGAAAGGCTTCTAGTACTCCCTGTTTGTCACATGCCCATGCAAGAGCCACTTAAATTCAAGCCAGAAGGGGGACAGTGATACCACTGCTGCACCATTTCCCCTGTTTCAGCCTGGGATATCACAGATGCCCCTCCACTGAGTGTGAAGAGACAGAACAGGAGACTGGCTATGCTCTCCAGCACCATGCCCTGCAGATCCAATCTGTTTGGGAGTTAGTACAGTTAACAGTGGCATTGACTCTCTGGGTCCTGTTCAAGGCTGCCAGGGAGCAGCTGCAGGGAGACCCAGCTAATAGCAGTAGGGTTTCTTCCAGGGGTGAAGTCATTCCAGTGCAGCCCAGCCATGCAGAGGTGAAGCTATCCCTGGAGCATGGCTCATGTCTTTATGGCTCTGGGTTCCCTTCCCCTTGAATCCTCAGGACTTCAGGTTGGGAGATCTCACTCTGCAAATTCTACAGCTCCTAAACTCCTCTCTTTTCTTGAAGGGAGGCTGCTCAGGAACCTGCAAGGTCAGCCTCCTGGAGTTCTCTTTCCCCTCTGCTCCCTTTTCATGGGTTTCTCCCTGGGACAGGCAGCAATCCTGTCCAAAGTTTCATCAACTGGAACTCAGTTAACAACCAGTTATGTTCAGAACCAAGGCTATTGCTTCTTCTCCTTTCATTTTGCCAGTTTGTTAATCATAGAATCATAGAATATCAGGGTTGGAAGGGACCTCAGGAGGTCATCTAGTCCAACCCCCTGCTCAAAGCAGGATCAATCCCCAACTAAATCATCCCAGCCAGGACTTTGTCAAGCCTGACATTAAAAACCTCTAAGGAAGGAGATTCCACCACCTCCCTAGTTACCTATTCCAGTGCTTCACCACCCTCCTAGTGAAAAAGTTTTTCCTAATATCCAACCTAACCCCTCCCCCCACTGCAACTTGAGACCTCCTTGTTCTGTCATCTGCTATCACTGAGAACAGTCTAGATCCATCCTCTTTGGAAATGGAACCCCCCTTCAGGTAGTTGAAAGCAGCTATCAAATCCCCCCTCATTCTTCTCTTCTGCAGACTAAATAATCCCAGTTCCCTCAGCCTCTCCTCATAAGTCATGTGCTCCAGCCCCCTAATCATTTTTGTTGCCCTCCGCTGGACTCTTTCCAATTTTTCCACATCCAGATGAGGCCTCATCAATGCCAAATAGAGGGGAATGATCACGTCCCTCGATCTGCTGGCAATGCCCCTACTTATACAGCCCAAAATGCTGTTAGCCTCTTGGCAACAAGGGCACACTGTTGACTCATATCCAGCTTCCACTGTAACCCCTAGGTCCTTTTCTGCAGAACTGCTGCATAGCCACTCGGTCCCTAGTCTGTAGCAGTGAATGGGATTCTTACGTCCTAAGTGCAGGACTCTGCACTTGTCCTTGTTGAACCTCATCAGATTTCTTTTGGCCCAATCCTCTAATTTGTCTAGGTCCCTCTGTATCCTATCCCTACCTTCCAATGTATCTACCACTCCTCCCAGTTTAGTGTCATCTGCAAACTTGCTGAGGGTGCAATCCACGCCACCCTCCAGATCATTAATGAAGTTATTGAACAAAACCGGCCCCAGGACCAACCTTCGGGGCACTCCGCTTGATACTGGCTGCCAACTAGACATGCAGCCATTGATCACTATCCATTGAGCCCGATGATCTAGCCAGCTTTCTATCCACCTTATAGTCCATTCATCCAGCTCATACTTCTTTAACTTGTTGGCAAGAATACTGTGGGAGACCATATCAAAAGCTTTGCTAAAGTCAAGGAATAACACATCAACTGCTTTTCCCTCATCCACAGAGCCAGTTATCTCATCATAGAAGGCAATTAGGTTAGTCAGGCATGACTTGCCCTTGGTGAATCCATGCTGACTGTTCCTGATCACTTTCCTCTCCTCTAAGTGCTTCAGAATTGATTCCTTGAGGACCTGCTTCATGATATTTCCAGGGACTGAGGTGAGGCTGACTGGCCTGTAGTTCCCCGGATCCTCCTTCTTGACTTTTTTAAAGATGGGCACTACATTAGCCTTTTTTCAGTCATCCAGGACCTCCCCCGATCGCCATGAGTTTTCAAAGATAATGGCCAATGGCTCTGCAATCACATCCGCCAACTCCTTTAGCACCCTCGGATGCAGTGCATCTGGCCCCAGGGACTTGTGCTCATCCAGCTTTTCTAAATAATCCTGAACCACTTCTTTCTCCACAGAGGGCTGGTTGCCTCCTCCCCATACGGTGCTGCTCAGTGCAGTAGTCTGGGAACTGACCTTGTTTGTTAAGACAGAGGCAAAAAAATCATTGAGTACATTAGCTTTTTCCACATCCTCTGTTACTAGGTTGCCTCCCCCATTCAGTAAGGGGCCCACACTTTCCTTGACCTTCTTCTTGTTGCTAACATACCTGAAGAAACCCTTCTTGTTACTCTTAACATCCCTTGCTAGCTGCAACTCCAAGTGTGATTTGGCCTTCCTGATTTCACTCCTGCATACCTGAGCAATATTTTTATACTCCTCCCTGGTCATTTGTCCAATCTTCTACTTCTTGTAAGTTTCTTTTTTGTGTTTAAGATCAGCAAGGATTTCACTGTTAAGCCAAGTTGGTTGCCTGCCATATTTACTATTCTTTCTACACATCCGGATGGTTTGTTCCTGCAACTTCAATAAGGATTCTTTAAAATACAGCCAGCTCTCCTGGACTCCTTTCCCAGTAATCATACTGGGAGATCGACAAATCGATGTCCAGTAGCCTATTGACCACATTCGTTCTGTTAATCATTCACTTATAACAGGAGCACCATGTGAAGATTTTTGTCTTGCCTCCAATTCTATTGATGACAGGCAGACTAGCCACCAGCTCACTCTCCCTAGCTGTGTGGGTTCTGCAGGGCTACCCTGAGGGCAGGGTATAAACACGCACCTTCCGTCAGTAAAGGCAGCAGATCTAACTCATTGTTGAGGAAGAAGGTGTTTTTTTATAGAGTCTCTTTTCTAACAATAAGAGCCAGAGGCGCCTACTTCCACAGTTCCCGAGGGGTGCTCAACCCCCGCTCACCCCAGACCCTGCCCCACTTCACCCTTTTCCCGAAACCCCTGTCCTGCTTCTTCCCACACTGTCCCTCCCCCACCTCTTCCTGCCCCTGCTCCGCCCCTGCCCCACCTCCTTCCGATCCCATGCCCACCCCCACCCTCTGCCACTTTCTGCCCCTACTCCTCCTTTCCCCCCCAGTGCCTCCTGCACAGTGCTAAACAGCTGATCGTGGTGGGTGGGAGGGCTGGGAGGGAGGGGGGGGAGCTGATCATGGGGCTGCCGGTGGGTGCTGAGCGCCCACTATTTTTTTCCTCCAGCCTCAGAGCACCCACAGAGTCAGTGCCTATGATAACAGCACCTCAGAGATTTCATCCCTTTTTTTTGCATTTTCTCTCTCTAGCATATGGAGATTTAAGTGGGGGTGAGGGCAGACTAATCCAACCATCAGTCCCTGACCCCTGGGGCTGTGACACCTGAGCTTTGCTAGCCAGTTAAAATGCTTCCATTTACACACCCACTCTGACGTGCCTAAAGCTCTTCAGCAGTTCGAAAAGTCAGGGCTTCTGAGAGTCTGAAGTGATTTACCCTTTTGCAGACTGAGGAATACCCAAGATAATTTTTAAAGCAGGGACTAAATGCTAGACACATGATGGCATCTAATTCTAGGGACTCTCCCTTTAAAATGTTTTGGATAAAATCTAAATTGATATGATGCAATGTGTAGAGGAAGAAAAATCTGCTTTGATTGTGGTGGTAGAAAAAGTGAGTGAAATAAAGCACAGGATAGTCCTGCCTGGATTTTCAGACACCACCTGTCTGCAAGCTGAGGCATGGCTTTCTGTGCTGCACTATACATTGTTAAATAAAGGTCTCTATATTTGGTTTACTGAAAGCCACAACAGCAGCCGCAATGTCAAGTGCTCAAGTGATAAGCCCCCTAAAGCTTGTTGTCTTAGCCAGAGATGAGCTCAGTTTGTAAAAGAAACAGAGACATGAGTTGGTTATTTTTGTCTAAACTAAGATCCTGGATAATTTAATTTATTTTCCTCATCTTACTTTGACCATAAGAGCCTCCAGACAATTTACCATAAGTGGCAGTATAAAGGGAGGTTACCTTACAGGAGTGTCAGGGAATCTGAAGCTATATAGGTTTCAGAGTGGTTGCCGTGTTAGTCTGTATCAGTAAAAATAACAAGGAGTCTCTGTGTCACCTCAGAGACTAACAAATTTATTTGGGCTTATGCCCAAATTTGTTAGTCTCTAAGGTGCCACAAGGACTCCTCATTGAAGCTATATAGACAGCCTATTATGTATGTCTCTGTACAAAGTTATTCAGACCTGCAACAAACTTGAATTTGTATTGATAAATGACTGAATACAAACTCTAAGACTTGTTACCAGCCAATAGGAGTTGAAACACTCTGCTTGCAGAAAAGCAGCTTAGTGCTGAATTAAACATATCTGTTGTCTTGCTGTTCACCTGTAATTTTGTGTTAACTAAAAACAGCACATTGAGCTCACTGGTGATTCTTAGGGTATGTCTTCACTAGCAATGTTAAAGCACTGCCATGGCTGCGCTTTAACGTGGCTTTGTAGTTGCGGCACCAGCGTTGGGAGAGCTAAAAACTACCCCCACGAGCAGGGCGGGCTTTAGGCCAATTCAACCAATTCCCCTGAATCGGGCCACGCCCCTAAGAGGGCTCCGCGCCCAAGCCCCGGTACCGGGGTGGCCCAGCTTCCCCAGGGGGCACTTTAAAGGGCCTGGGGCTCCCAGCAGGGGCTGGAGCCCCAGGCCCTTTAAATTGCCACCAAAGCCCCACTTCTGGAGCCCTGGGGTAGGGCTGAGGGGCTCCGGGGGCTATTTAAAAAGTCCGGGGCTCCCGTTGCTTCTACCGCCCCAGGCCTTTAAATAGCCACTGGAGCCCCACTGCTTCCCCAGGGCTCCCGCGGCTATTTAAAGGGCGGGGCAGTAGAAGCAGGGGCGCCCCGGGCCCTTTAAATAGCCCCAGAGCCCTGGGGTAACAGGGGGCTCCGGGGGCTATTTAAAGGGCCAGGGCTCCAGCTGCCTCCCCGGTCCTTTAAATAACCGCCAGAGCCCTGCCGCTTCCCCAGGGGTCCCTCAGCTATTTACAGGGCTGGGGCTGTGGAAGCAGGGGAGCCCCAGGCCCTTTAAATAGCCCCCGAACCCCGGGCTGCTGCTGCTGCTACTGCTACCCCGGTGGGGGAGGGAGGAAGAGGGGACACTTACTGTACAGGGTGGGCTGTACCCGCACCCCCTGCCCTGTCTCCAGCCAGCCCCGCACCCCCTGCCCACAGCCAGCCCCTGCCGCATCCCCTGCCCTGTGTCCAGACAACCCCTGCCACACACCCCTGCAGCTCTGCCCGAAGCCAGCCAGTCCGACACACACCCCTGCCCACACCAGCCCTGCACCCCCTGCCCTGCCTGTAGCCAGCCCCACACCCCCTGCCCTGTCTCCAGCCAACCCCTGCCGCACCCCCCTGCCTGAAGCCAGCCAGTCCCACACTCCTCTGTCTCCAGCCCTGCCAACCCATGCCGTACCCCCCCTGCGGCTCTGCCTGAAGCCAGCCAGCCCACCCCACACATCCCTGTCTCCAGCCAGACCCGCACCCCTTGCTCTGCCTGCAGCCAGACCCTACCTCCAGCCAGCCCCATGTCCTGCCTCCAGCCAGCCCCATGTCCACTGGTGCCCTGCAGTTCCCCTTTGCTTCAATGAGGGGGGCAGGGAGCAGCTGGGACCCACACATGTGAAATGGAACTCATTTCTAGTTCAGGCCCATCTTTTTAAAAAAGAACTTTAGGTAGGGTTAACATACATCAGTATTTTCCCGGACATGTCAGGCTTTTTGGTTCTTAAATCGTCATCCGGGAAAATACGGATGTATGGTAACCCAATTGGTACAAAAAATACATACTGTGGTACATCCCTTAAATCAGAACTTTTTATAGGGAACCGGTTGCTAAGAAATGAAAGGCTTTTTTTTACATGGTTTTTCTTTTTTAGTCATCCCTGCCGGGGCCCCGCAGAAAATGTTCGAATTGGGCCCCGGACTTCCTAAAGCCGGCCCTGCCCACGAGGGGAGTCCCAGCACTGGTGCACTCTACACTGCCACTTTACAGCGCTGAAACTTGCAGTGCTCAGGGGGTGTTTTTTCACATCCCTTAATGAGAAAGTTGCAGCATTGTAAAGTGACAGTGTAGACAAGGCCTTAGACTGGGCAAACTGGCTCCTCCGGCAGCCTGTGAACCTCACTGGAAACCATGCTGACTCCTGATGTTTATTTCATCTAGGAAACCTGTTCTGCATCCTGATTGCAGCCCCTCCCCCGCCCCTGAGTACACAAGGCCTGCAATACTGTACATTTTCAACAGGCAGATGGGATGATTTCTCTTAGTAACATTATGACACAGAAGTGGGTTGGTAGGTCACTAGCAATGATATGATGACTGAGGAGACAGATTGCTGTGTCCTCAGTGAATGCTCTATTTAAAGTGATACAGAAAACACATACTTAAAACTGCAAAGTCCCCTCCCCCAGCCAGTCTGTCTCCAGCTGAAATGAAGTGAATCAGCACAGAGAAAATTCCCCACCCCCTCAGCGTGGAATGAAATAAGAATCAAACTGCAAGCAGTTATCTCATCTGCAGTCAAATCCGAGATTGTGTCTAAAGTGTTTAGTTCACCCATGAACACTTTGAAGCACCTGAAGGATGTGTTAATAAACTAGTGTATTAATTGTTGTTGAGATTAACAATTACAGGTCTCTGAGTATGTTTTAAAACAATGAGAAGGTAGAAGATGTTTAAACACTCTCCATGGAGTGAACTATAAAACCAAGGAATAAATAGTTAGCTTTGTGGATTAGCAATAAATGTAATTAACATGTATATGCCTTCTGCCCCCATACAGCCTCTTAAAAGCAATGCTACCCGATTTCAGGAATCAGTTCTAAAGAGAAACGTAGCCAAGTATCCCAAGACTATATAATCCAGTTGGGAAATCATAAACCACTAGAGAGCCTGACCAATTTCACACCAGAGTCCAAAATGACATTTCCCTGCAGTATGGTTTTGTATTTTACAAAGTCCTTGTGAGCTTCCACTAGCAGTTCTTGTGCACTGTCCCCTGGGCTCTTACACTGCTTTCCTCTGACACTTCAGGCCTCTTCTCCTTTTACTGCTAAAAATCAACAAGAAAACCCGTTGTTTAGAATACTACAAACAAGACCCTATTTGGTTCAGTGCAAATATGTCCCATTATTATGATACCATGTTACAGGGGAGCAGGGGATCCCCAAGTGGGAGCTGGCTGGGTGCCAGCATTAAGGTCTCCATCACCAGCTGATCATCTTCAGTAGCAGAACACAGATCATTTGTGCAATTTTTTTTAAAAGCAAGGCAAATATTTTAAAGTAAAAGAAGGTTAAAAATACAATTTGAAAGAAAGATTAAAGAAGAAAGGAGAACAATGAGGGTAAAATTCTGGGCAGGACAATCGTATAGTGCTCAGTCTTGCTCTATCACCCCCACTGATCTCTAGTCTCCAGATCAGATCTGTGCTATTGAATGCAAGGTCAGTAGCTATTCAGGTAGCTCCCATGCATGATTTATTTAAGGATAAGCACCTAATACTACTGGGTTGGATGATGCTGTAGACCCATTATTAACCCAGTGACTTCAGCAGTAATCAGGAGAGAGTCAGGGAAGTGGTGTGCCTGTGCTGATTCTATCCCTAGCTGGTTTCTCCCCCAAAAACTGATAAAGTATGTCCATCTTGCATGTGATTCCTGAGCTAGGGGGAAGATGAAGCTAGTGCAAGGGTACAGATTGCCTTACTGCTCCAAGGTGTTCTTGAGCTAACAGAGTTCTTCTCCAGCGGGGCATTTGAGTCACCAGCATCAGTGATTATCCAGTTTTTTTCATTCTGCAGACTATTTTGTTAGAAAAAACTTTCCTCCTAAATACTCAGTCCCCCAGTACATGGATCTCAGAATGTTCCATGGCTAATCAGGAAAAATTCCACAAACAAATGATGGTCCATGGGCCACGCTTTGAGAACCTCTGATCTAGATCACTTCTGGTAGGTAACTTCGGTGTCCATGCGCATGGTGACTCCTGTGAGTTAGCCACTCCTTGAACTATTACAGGAATTCCCAGCTTCCCCAAGTCCTCTCTGTGCTCTGTGATTCACAGCCTGCATTACAGAAGTTCTTCCCCCTTTTCCCACTTCCATCTCTCTCTCCTGCATTCTATTCAAGTCAGCATTACAGCATGAGAGGAGTCCCTGCTTTGCTCCTGTAATATCAGCACTACAGGAATCCTTCTACTTATCTACCTCCCTCCTATGCTCTGCTCCCCAGCTTAGAATTGCAGCACAGAACCATGACAGAAGCTATTGCAGCTGTATTTATCACATTATGCTCAACTTCCCCAGACCAGTCAGTGCTGCTGCATTATAGGAATTTCCTATTACCCCACATATTTTACTCTCCAAATTAGACCCAGGCTACAGCAATTCTGGGGCCAGGGTTAAAGTGGTTAGAAAGAACTGCTACATATGACATTACCCAGTGATGGAATTTTCATAGTGCATAATAGTTATGGCTTGAGTAGTTGGTTTAAATACCTTTATAATGCTCTGGTTTCTCTGGATGGGAAAGGAAAGTATTTTGAATATTAGGTGGCAGATGTATACCAAGGTGAAAGGTATTGAATTTGTCAGGCAAGGAGCAAAGTGTGACTATGCTAGCCCCTTGAGGCTAGCTAGTGATGGATCTAGAGTAGCCATGCAACAATGACTGATGTGCCAATACCAGACTGGCAAATGGTAGGTGTTCCAAACCTAAGAGTTCAGCAATAAGATCAGATTAGCCCATAGGATTTCTTTCCATCACCTTCCTAGTGCACTGTCCTGAACATGTAAATGACAGCACCATTACTAGCAGCAACGTGTCCTGAACAGAAACAGGGATGGGATGATCAGATGCTGCACTCCTCATTTAATCAGGGAGCACCAAATAACTGTTCCAACTCCAGGAACTGACCTGCCTCTGCCCCCTCTCTTTTGAGAGTGATTTTTTGGAGAGGTGGAAGTAAGGATTTTAACTGTTGATAGGAGTTCTCCTGCTTTCCCACCTCCCTGGCCCTGTGCCCTGCTCCCCATTCTTAGATATGCACTACTGGAGCTGCTGCTGCTGCCCCGTATGCCTTCTGTGCTCTATTCCTGACACCCATGCGACAGCAGGTCTTGTGCTGCTCTGATAAATAGTTATCCTTCTGTAATAGAAGGCTCTGATATTTTGGTTTAGAAAGTTACCTCTGTTTATCCAAAGAAACTCATTTTACTGTCAGTGTAGTGGCTCATCAGTAGTAATTCATTTGTGTTCCCATTCTGTTCCCATGTTGTAATCGCCCCCTTTCTGCCAAGAGCCTTTGAACAGATCTGCTCCTCTTGGTATATTAATCTGCCCTTCATCCTCTTATGAAACATTACAGTTTTGCACAATCTAAGGATGATCTTGTGATTGAAGCTCTGGACTAGCACTCAGGAGATCTGGCTTCACTGCCTGACTCTCCCACTGACCCCCATGTGACATTGTCTTTCTTGTCTATGTAGATTGCAAGCTCTTTGGGACAGGGACTTTCTCTCACTATATATCTGTGAAGTGCCTGGCACAAAAGGCCCCGAGATCTTGGTTGATGCCTGAAGCCTCTACTGTAATAGGAATAATTAATAATAAGTTGAGATTTCACCCTTGTAGATATTAATGGTCTTCCCTTCTGTTCCCTGTGCAGAAGCAGCTGATGGGAACTCTACATTGGGAGGAGGAGCCGGCACTATGGGCCTCAGTACCAGGTATGGCCCCCAGTTCACACTGCAGCACGTCCCTGACTACAGGCAGAATGTGTACATCCCCGGCAGCACTGCCACCCTCTCCAACTCCTCAGGTAAACGAGATGGGAAGAGCTCAGGCTCTTCAGGTGGAAACAAGAAGAAGTCTGGGAAGAAGGAGAAGAAGTAGAATTGACAGACCATCAACAGCTTAGACCAACAGGGCAGACCCCTCCAGCACTCCCCCAAATCACAGCTTAGGATAGAGGATGAATGTGAATTTTGTGATGAAAAAGCAGGAAATACAACGAATGTATGTCATCATCAGAGCTAGGAGTAGGGGCTCCTACTATTAGTCCTCATGATGAAAAATAATTGGAAACAAAACAAAACAAAAACCAAGTGCCCTGTTAATACTAACTAATATTTTATACTATCACTTGGGTAATTTAATGTGCAAGGATGTAAAACCTTTTAAACATGTCTTTGGATTTGGTTTGCTCCAGAATGGTCCAAGAAAGCCATGAGGCTTGTACTTGGCTTTGCCCAGTGTAAATAATTGTAACATGGATTTTTTTTTATTTATATACCTTAGATCATTTAAAAAAAAAAGTTCCCCAGATTAGAACCCATGTTCCAGATTTTGATATTTAATTTTCCATTAGTGAATCTGACCCTGAGTAACCTTGAAATGGATTCCTAGTTACGAAGTTGGTAGGGAGTGCTTCAGTTCCTGTTTACCTATTATCCTAAATGAAATAAGTGTTTACACTGCATGAGCCTATGGGAATAAGGCTAAGATGCATTTTAAACATTTTTTTTTAAGTGTGACCAGTGATGGCCTGAAATATGAAACAAAACTCATGATGTCTAAGAGACAGGGAATGCATTCAAACTGCAGTGGAAAAGATCTAAGTGCAGAGCATGCCACTAGCATTATTGAGCTATACAAAACCTGTCCCATATTGATTTAGAGGCCACTAAAGAGCAAATTCATCTCCTCAATTCTTTGCAGTAAATATTTATATGTACAGTTAATGTTTTCCTGGAACTAAAGTTAAGAAAGTCTAAGTCCCCTGTTGTGAGAACAAGGAGCTGCAGCTCCTTAAAGCAATGAAATAACTAAGTCCATACCAAGGAATGATATTATCAGAGAATAAACTCTGATCTATTTGTATGGAATAGAGACTGAATGCTTCACATTTCTGCACATTGAACTGCATGCAAAATACTCACCTCACATCTACAGTAGGACAGCTAACTCCACCAGATCTAGGGAAGTCATCATTGCATGCATGTACAGCATGGTGTAAATACACTGTCAGATAAGTGAGTCTCAGTGCAGGCCAAGCAGTGTCTATCTGGGAGTGGGGTTCAGTAATAAGTGGCACAATGTGTTATAAAGAGTCATTGCTCTGGCCTAGAGCAGTGATAAGATTTGCACATTCCATGTCTATGCAGAGCAGCCAAGGAACAGCCTTTGTTCATTGGCCTTCAGAACTGGATACTCAGTAACTGACAGTTGATTTGATGAGACCAAGGGACCATACTCACAGATAAGGGAACCAAGAACTAGAGCTGAGCACATGCCACTCACTGCAAAGCCAGTGAGCCTGAGAGCTTCTCTGGAAATGCTCACAGGAAGGCCCAGGTCAGTCAGGTGATTAAGAGGTAGGATTCTGATACCGTGAAGGATACTGCCGGACCACACACTCATTCCAGCCCAGACTCTAACTGTACACAAGCAATTAGATGTGACTCAAAATCCACTGGGTTTAGTCAGAAATGTGGACAAGACTTTGCCTTGTTGTTAGTACCACTGGTATTGGGATTTTTACCACATTGATAGAATAGGATTGTCAGGAAGTAGGGTCTCTCCACTATGTACCCTTTGTAGCTATGTACTCTGCTCACTGTTGGTCCAGACACAGCAAAGAGAGAGCGTGCAATGTGCCCTTAGCATCAAGTCAGCTTGGCATTGAGTCCCCACAAGCACCTAGTCAGTGAGGAAGGCTGTATTGGACCCTTAAGCCCCTCTTCAGCTAGAGAAGGGGGGTGCCCTTTACACTGGGCTGGCTTCCCATATCAAAGTAAGTGGGACGGACCTGGGAAGGCAAGGACAAAGATACAGGGATAGCGATGCCAGGATTGTTTTAACTTCTAATGAATAACTCACCTGAGAAGATCCAGCCTTCTATGATCACTCAGGTTAAACTTTCTCCAAGCAGCCAGTGTGCTTGCCTGGCCTGACGCAGCCCAGCCTCCGGCAGTATTCACCAGAGCATTGTGCACTAACTGATGCCTCGTTAGCCAATTGCTATCTCCTTGTGTCTAGAGAAACAGAACTTGTCTATGCGAAGAACTTGTCTGTGTATGATTTTTGTACTGATCCCAGTCACCCTCTGCGGTGGCTGCACTAGAAACAGTTTACACAGTTAGTAAGGCTTATACAAACTAATGTAGTTATTATGTGACCCTTCTAGAAGTACTGTAGATGAATTGTAGTGTTTATATTTCCTTTTAATCAGCAATCTGAGGTAGTGTAGAGAGTGTTTTGTACTAGTGGTGTGTTATTTTTATCTCAGTAAATAACTTGTGGACATCAGTATTTTCAATTTCTCTTTATCTTCTTTCTGTGTGATCTGTGCTCTAAGTGTATGTGAACTGAAACACACTTGTCCTTTCAATGTGTCTAATATTGACTTATACTTATATATTATATAAATGCTTATATCCTTCTTATATCCATATAGACCAATGTTCAATGTGCTACACGCAAGTTTTATACTCTAATATTTATATTGCTTTTTTTCTTTGGGAAAAAATAATAAAATGGTTTCTTCTGAATTGATTGTAAAGTTGTTCCTGAGAGAGTCTATCTGCCTGCCTGCCTGCCTGTCTGCATGACTTTCTATGTGACTGCTGTATCTAGGCAGCAGACTTAGGTGACTAGAATGGGTATAGTAAATTATCATTCAACCTTCAGAAAGTGATACAGAGGCTCATGCTGCAGGGTTTATTCCCGTGTAATGTAGTGAAAACTGTGAATTATCCCTTGAGCACTGGTGCTTGGTCTTCTGGCCTCTGTGGCCCCTGGAAAAACATGGCTACGAGGGATGCAGACAGCTCCCTGAGGGGAATCTATGGAGTGAAGGGAGTAACAGCATTCTAAGTACTGCAAACTTAGGGCTAGTCTACACTGGCAACATTAAAGTGCTGCCGTTTTAACATGGCTGTGTAATCGTGGCAGAGCGCTGGGAGAGAGCTGGGAACCCTGGGGTAGCGGCAGCAGGGCTCCGGCGGCTATTTAAAGGGCCCAGGGCAGTAGAGGCAGCGAGAGCCCCGGCCCTTTAAATAACACCCCGGAGCCCCGCTGCCACTACCCCAGGGCTCCAGCAGCGAGGCTCTGGCGGCAATTTAAAGTGCCTGGGGCTCCAGCCGCTGCTGGGAGCCCCAGGCCCTTTAATTGCCATCTGGGGAAACCAGGCTGCCCTGGTACGGCGCACCGGCTCTTGCTGGTATGCTGTACTGGGGCATACCGGCTTACTTTCACCTCTCAACAGGGCCCCGTGCTCCCCCACCAACCCCACAGTCATCCGTGACAGCTTCCATTGCTACCCCACCACCTCTACCACCAGCAGTGAAAAGGCCCAGTGCTATTCCACCAACCCTCTCCCACATTGACAGGGCACAGCATTCCTTCAGCCCCCTCCCCCGTCACTGACAGGGCTCAGCATTCCCCCAGTCCCCTCCCCAGTCAGTGATATGGCCCAGCATTCCTCCACCACCCCTATCCACATCACTGACAGGAACCAACATCCCCCACTCCCCTCCCCCATTACTGACAGGGCACAGCACCCCAACACTCCAATCCCCAACAGTTACAGGGACCAGCCCTCCATCACCACCTCAACCTGTCAGTGACAAGGCTCCAGCACCCCCCTCAATCATCACTGACAGGCCCCAATGTTCTCCCACCACAACAACCCCATCAGTGACCGGGCCTAGTGCTCCCCATCACTGACAGGGTGTTGTTCTCCCCCTCTCCCATCACTGACAAAACCCAACTCTTCCCCTCCCGCAACACTGAGAGGGCTCAGCGCTCCCCTCCCCAGGTAATGAAAGACCCAGCAGCCAGCACTTACCTTCCTCCATCTCTGACAGGGGTCAGCACTCCCCCTCCCCCATTAGTCACAGGGCCCAGGCCTCCCCATCCTCATCAGTCACAGGGTGGTTTCCTCTCCCTCTCCCCCATCAGTAGCAAAGCCCAGCCCTCCCCCTCCTCCATCACTGATGGGGTGCTGTTCTCCCCTCATCACTGACAGAGCCCTACACTCCTGCTCCCCCAACATGGAGAGGGCTCAACACTCCCCTACTCTGTTAATGAAAGACCCAGTATTCACTTTCCTCCATCTCTGACAGGGATCAGCGCTCCCCATCCCCTATCACTAGCAGGGAGCTGTACTCCCTCCTCCCTATACCCATCCTTGAAAGCATCCTCTCCCCACCACCCCCATCACTGTCAGGGGCCTTTTCTCCTCCGTCCCTCAACAGTGACATGATAGGGCCCAGCCTAATCCCCTTCCTCATCTGTCATGGGGTACTTTTCTCTCCCCCTCCCACATCACCGAAAGGACCCAGCCCTCCCCTCCATTTCCTCTCAGTCACAGAGTGATTTTCTCTCCCCCACCCCCATCACTGACAGGACCCAGCCCTCCCCGTCCCCTGTTAATGAAAGGCCCATGCTCGCCTTTCCCCATCTCTGACAGGTCCCAGTGCTCTCCCTCCCCTGTCACTGGCAAGGTGCTTGCCTCTCCCCTTCCTCCATCACTAACAGGGGTCTCTTCTCCCCCCTCCAATCACAGCGGGGCCCAGCCACTCCCCATCCCCCATCAATCACAGGACCCACTGTTCCCCCCTTCTTCCCCCGCCAATCACAGAGGGGCCCAGTACTCCCCATCCCCCATCAATCACAGGCCCCACTGATCCCCCATCCCAGTCACTGACAGTGCTATTCTCTCCCCCCCCATCAGTTGCAGAGCCAGCACTCCCCCTCCCCCCCCCTTCCTTTAGCTGGGGGACTCAGCCTGGAACGCGCCCTTCGGAGAGGTAGATTTCTGCGTGCCCAGGTTCACCTCTTCCCCGCCTCTGTCCCTAAGGCGCAGGGGCCTATACATCAGGCGGGGGTGGGGTGGGGGGAACGACCCGTGCATCAGGAACCCTCGCGGAGTGAACCGGTCATTTGGGTGCAAGGAAAGAGTCCCACGCCCTGCCCTTGTGCCTCCGCTGTGCTCGGGCAGGCTGAACGCCCGGGAGCACGTACATTGGAGCGGTTTCCTGCTGCCTGCCGGGGCTGCTTGTGAGGGGATGGGGTACCCAGGGCCCGGGTTAGGCAGCAGCGCTCAGAGGCAGCCAACGAGGAGAGCGGAGTGGCTTGCTGCAGATGTGAGCTGCGAAGCCGAGGCTGGGAAGGGGAACCTGAGCCTCAAAGCTCCGGCTGCTCACTGGCGCCAGCCTGAAGCAAAGAGGCGAGTGAGTGTGTCTGGGCTGCAGGGACGGGTGGACTCGGTCGATAACTCATGGCTGAGCTAGAGCAGAATTAATGTGAGAGGCGAGTCTGCGGAGTCTGAGCCGTGGCAATGAACTGGTGCCAGTCTAACGGGGGCAGTAACCATTAAAAAGGGCGCCCGTCCCCAGAAGACCCCTCCCTGCCACAGTTAAACGGGGGGGGAGGGGGGGTTGGATTCAAGCTGAAAGACCCAGATCCTCAAAAGTATGTGGGCACCTAATTCCCATTTATTTCATTGTCCTGTAAGAGCCTAAGTACTTGAGAGGCTGTGGACCAAAGCCCCCCAGGTGCCTGGATCTACCCTCAAAGGCACCGTAGGTGAAATAAAGGTAACACGAGGGACACAGGACCCCGCTCCCACACCTGTGCCCCCAAGGCACTGACTGTAATAGTGTCTAACTTCAGAACACACCAGGGACATTTCACAAGCGATCAGGGCCGGCATTAGACCCCCCCCCTTCCCCTGCAGAAACTAAGACGTGCCCCCGCTTCCCCCGCCTTGTACATTTCTGAAGCCCCGAGCGCAGTCGCGCCCCTGGGGCGTGGGGCCCCGGCCAATTGCCCCCCCCCAGCTCATAAGCCCTCTGAGAACGTCTGGGTGGGCTGGGCTGTTAGCACCCCTGGGTGGCTGACACGTTTCACAGCCTATCCCCTAGCCGGAGGGGGGGGCTCCCAGAATTAGGGCCTGGTCTGGCCACGGGGGCGAATCTCTGACTAGCTGTGGGGAGAAAGGAAGCCCCCGAGGAATGTCAGGCTCTTTCTCTTCTGCCATTTCAAGTGCACCGTCTTGCCCCGGCTGGCAGCACCTTTCCTGTGCCTGAGGGTGCCTGCCCCTCTGCTCTCAGGAATTGGGCACTGGGCTGGTGGAGGTGGCCGATAGTGACGGTCATTGCAGGTATCGTGTCGTGGCTGCCCTGGCTCTGCCCAGCCACAGCAGGAATGGTGTAAGCTGTTGCGAAATGCAGATAATGCTACAACTAGACAGGAAGGAGAGGCTCGGTTTGATCACGCTGATTTCTTTCCTTAGCTGTTTATACGGGTCGCCCATCCCCACTTCTCTCCTCGGCTGCGCCTGTATAGCTTCTCTGCTCTAGGGCCCTGCCCTCTCGCTCTGCTTTGGCCTCAGATTTGCGATTGCTTCATAACGAGCTCTAAATTGCACTGACTCAGGGACATTGGCTTCTCCCAGCTAAAGGTCAAGGGAGCTGATTGTGGACAGCCAGAGAACCATCTCACGCACGCTGCAATTTTATTGTCAGAGCTCACCGCATTACCCCCCCCCCACACACACACACACACTTCAACAGAGTCCAGCGAGGATCTACTGGCCTGTCACGTGTCTGTGGGGCAGCGGGCAGTCTGGCGTGGGGACTCAACAGGCTGGTGTCTGGAGCTGGGGTCTTTTCTCCCCGCTGAATTCCGTCCGGGGCTGGGCGAGGCCTTTTGCCGCCATCTGGTCTCCCCGGTGCTGTGATACTGGCCCCGCAGCCCCTTCCCCTTTCAGGCTCGCACTGGGCTCGCTGAGGCAGCCTGCCCCTTGTGCGGCTCCCCAGGGGCTGGGCAGTAAATGGAACGTCGATACGTGTTCGCTCCATTAACCGGCCTTGAATGCCTAGCTCGGCTCTACTCCCTTTAAGTGCCGTTTAAAAATCTCCCGCCGTTTAATCTGCATAATTTCCTATCGATCCCGGCAGTGCTGCGCTGTCTAATGACATCTTATTTAATTGTGCAGGATCTCAGCCTTCCCGCAGCCGGAGTCAGCCGCGCGTCAGGAACAACACACATTATGCTACACAGACATCATCACATCTTACACTTGCTCAACCCCTGTCGCTCTCCAAATCTTGGCACACTGTAGAGACCCCTGAACTGCAGCCGGGTCTGGCTTGGCAGGCACGGGATTGTTGGCCCGCCCAGGACAAGCAGGCAGGCCTGCTATTTTAGGATCGGGGCTCTGGGGGTCTGTGATACCCAGGAACAGCAGCCAGACTTTATGGGTGTAGAACATCGTCAACGAGCCATCCAGTAACCTGCCTGGACCGATGGCACATATCGGGTAGATGTCTGATCTCTGGGGTGGAGGGTTGAGGCGCTACACACACCTGCTGCTCAGAGCTGTAAGCCATCTCGTCTGGCAACTGCCGCTAGGATCATGCAACCCTTCAAACTATATTTTAGGGCCACCGCTTTTGCCGTCTGACCCCTCACACTCCGCTCCTCTTGGTCTAGTGCCTTTAGCAGCCCAAGTAAAACAGGGCTCTGCGCCTTCTGCCTAAGGGCCAGGGAAGGAAAAAACATCGTGTGACTCAGAGAAGGTTATTGCCGGATAATGGCCATGACCACAAAGGCAGCAAAAGGAAAACACATCACCCCTCTTTGGCTGCGGCTGAGACAAGCCGGGAGGGAATGTAGGACACTAAGCAGATGTGGCGGGGTTGGAAGAGGAAGCAGGACAGAGGGATTCTCAGTAACTGGTTAACAGGAAAAACATGAGGACGAGTGAGCGCAGGCTGCTGCATCCCTTGTCTCCAGGCAGAGGAGAAGGTGCTGCAGAAAGGCTGAGCTCATGGTTTAATCAGGTAGTGCGGAAGCGGAGACGGGAAGTGTTAGAAAAACAGTCAGAAATATCACCCTGCCTTGGAGCTTGCAGGGGCGAGGTGACCTCAATCGGGAAGCTGCGGTTTGCCGGCGTTGCTATTCCGAGGTGTCTCACGGATACACACCTTCAGATTTCCGCACATTCCGAGTGAGAAAACCCAGGCCTCAGCAACGGGGGCACATGCCTGATTGCTCCCTGCGATCACAGCTGGGCCCGTGGGTGACAGCTCAGCTCAGTACCCTGGCGCCTCTCCTTTGCCAGAGGGCAACCGGACTGTGCGTGGGAGGCGGTTCTACCGCTCAAAGAGTTATTTCGGCCCCATTAAAAGGCTTCTGGCATGAGGCCGGGAGAAGCATAAATTGTGTGCACCCCAGAGAACTCCGAGTAATACATATTTCGTGTGCGATGGGCTGTGGCTGCCAGGCCGAGCTATGTGTTACTGGGAGCGGAGCTGGAAGCCCTCCAGCGAGTATTTCTGGAACCTTTGTTCCGAGCCCAGACTGTCTCCGTGAGAGGGGCTGTTTGTGGCGAAAAGATTTCTCTTCACTTCTCGCTTTTAAACCATCGTTGTCATAGCAACAAAATCTTCCATTCTCCAGTGCCAATGACTGCTTAGAAAAACTGGGCATCTCTGAGACAGAGCTATCGCCTCCCCTCCCCCTAAGCAGAGCGAACGCTAGAATGGGGCTGTCTCTGTTGGTTGGACCTTATGTTTTTGTGTCAGTGTGCGCGTGCAGGGCAGGGATCGCAGGAGAGCAGAACCGAGCTGGAGCCTTGGGGACATGCGAGCACTAGGTCCATAGGGCGACGCTTGTTCCTGGGATTCCTGCGGAGAGAACATTTCAGCAGCTGGCTGCAGACCTAAGGCGCGGGCGAGGCTCTGTGGAGGCGCTGCAGAAAAGGAGATTCTGATAAAAACGCTTCGGCTGTGACAGGAAAAGCAAACGGGGGAGGGAAATATCAAGGTTCCATTCGCGCTCGGCACTTGGGTTTGAGACCTGAGGCTCCGGATCAGGGCCTTCCCTGCGTCTCACGTGGGGAGCTGCGAGGGCAACTGCCATGAATTAACCACGGAGATGCCGCAATCCCTGAAGGCAGCAACGGCCTCTGTCTCCATGCAGAAAAGGGGGGATGGGCGGAGCACATCCAGTGTGAATGGCTCTCTCTGCCTGCAGGAGGCGGGGGCCCATGCACAGAACGAGAGAGACGGGGGGTGCCAGTGGCAACGGGGGAGGGGAGCGCAGAGAGGGTGCTGTTACATTTCTCCTTGAAAAGAAAAACGCGGCGCGCGTCCATACTTTCCTGATGGGATCATCCCGCAGCCTCTACCATGGGAGCCAGCAAACTCGTGACAGCCCGCGGCTAAACTCACCCACCAGCTGCTGAAAAACGAGCCATTTCCACGGCGGGTCAGTGCAATTTAGATCAAAGATGCTTTTGTCTGCCAGGACCCGAGCACTCCCAGTCCCTACCCACCCGGAGCTGCTGAATGAAAGGGGAATTCCCTTAAGATCTATCAGTCAGGCCGCGCGGGGGCCCTTGAGCCTAGATGAGGAGAAGGGTTCTGTCCATTCTCGGGAAAAACAGATGGTGTCACCTCTTATACCCAATAGCTCGGTGGCTAGCGCGCTAACCAGCAGGCCAAGGCGTATCTAGGAATCGGTGTTCTCCCAAGCTCTCCTGAGGAAGCTGTTCAACTTTGTATAGAATACTTAAGTGTTCATTGGGTCGGAGAGAGCGCACAAACGGAATCCAGGGCATAACCTAGTGGCCAGGACACTCCCCTGGGACCCAAGTCCCTGCCAAGGAGTATTTAAGTATTTTTATCAAGTACCTTCAACAATAGAGATAGAGAAGAAGTGGGTTTTTTACCCACGAAAGGTTATGCCCAAATAAATCTTGGTCTTTAAGGTGCCACCGGACTCTTGTTTTTGTGAATACAGACTAACAGGCTACTCCTCTGAGAGATAGAGAAAGCTCTGCCCCAGCATACCCCTTAGGTCGGTGGTTAGTGAATTCTTGTGGGAGGCCTGGGGTTAAGTCCCTACTCTACGTTAGACCCAGGGCATTGTAAACTGGGTGAGAGCTCCAACTACTGGATTATTGGGTACAATGGGGGGTAGGGTCTCTGCCACTTTTGTGCGCCTCATCTGGTAGGTGCCCTGAGAATCCGAGTGGATTGGGCCTCGCAGGGGAGGCAGGCAGCGGAATTGTTTGAGGAGCCCACCAGGACCTAGGTATGAGCTAGGCACCGGCTGTCAGGAGGGAGGTGGCTCTGGGCATACCCACCAAGAGTAATTTAGGCACCATGGGGAGTTTACAAGTGCAAACCGAGGCACCTAGAGGATTTAGGCACCTAAATAAAAATAAATTAATGGAAATATCCTATCTCCTAGAATTGGCAAGGACCTTGAAAGATCATTGAGTCCAGCCCCCTGCCTTCACTAGCAGGACCAAATACTGATTTTGCCCCAGATCCCTAAGTGGCCCCCTCAAAGATCGAACTCACAACCCAGGGTTTAGTAGGCCAACGCTCAAACCACTGTGCTATCCTGCTCCGCAAGGTTAGGCAGCACCTGAGCAGGGGACTGATGATCTAAAAATTGGATTCAGGCACCTAAAGTGGCAATTAGACCTGTAAATCCCCTTGCAAGTATAGCCCTCATCTCTGCCTAAAGGAGCTGCAGACGGGGAGAACGGTTAAAGCCCGGAAACTGTGACAACAGCTGTCACAATCCCAATCCTGGCGCTGCTGGCGGACCGGGAAGGGAGGATGGCGCCAGGAGAGAGGCCTGGCCCTCTACCGGGTGCTCGCCAGGAGTCCCCATTCTGTGTGTGTCCGACGTCAGGAAATCCCGGCTCCTCCACCGACTCCCAGGGGCTTGGACGAATCACTGCGGCAGGAGTGTCTGTAAATCGCCCCCTCCCCCGCCCGCCCCGCTGGAAGGGGTTGGCAGCTGGACAGTTATGGGGCTGTGGGGCGGGGGCTATACAGCGCCTCCTGGGGCACGTGAGAGGCACAAGCCAAAGCACTCCGCGGGGCAGAGTGAAGCCACCGCAGCACAGCCTAGGTCCCTCTGGGCGAGGCCGGGCCATGCCAGCCGGCGCCGAGTGGCTGCTCGGAAGCCGCCCACAGACTCGCTCTGTGCCTGGAAGCAGCGTGACTCAGGCGCACTAGGGGTGTGAATGGCAGGAACAGAGCGACCGACCCACCGCCTGCTACGCCCTACAGCGCCCTGTGCCGGAGCCCAGGCCTGCTGAGCGGGGCGCTGCGGGAGGATGCGGGTAGAGCCGCCCTCCACCCCGCATGCTCCAACTGGGGCTCGGCTCCTCCCGCCCAGCCCCCTTCGCCGCTGGTGCAAGGGTTGGTTTAGTTCTTAAAGCTTCTGTGAGCACCGCTGCAATGAGAGCGGGTAGAAGGGAAGCCCAGAGACTGTGACCTGGGGAGCAAGGGGGTCACACCGGCAGTCCGCGCGGGTCTGCAGTATTTGTGTGCTAGCTGAAAGGGAAAGCGGGGAAGAGACTCCAGGAGCAGCCGAGACACCACCCCGCCCTCCAGCGAGCCAGCGATCAGGCTTGCTACTCTCGAAGTCATGGAGATGGGCCAATTCTCCACTCTCCCCTCCCCCCCCCCAGCACACAGGTGCGCACACCACACCCCGACACTGCACGGCTGCACCCCAGCTCATACTCCTCCCCCCCAGACATCGCCCCCAGAGATGTACGCTGCTATCTGTTCACACGGCCACACACATCCAGCCCATCTAGCAGGCTCAGGCACGCCCCCTCCCCATATACACACTGAGACAGTTTCATCCCCACCCTCGCAGGAACACACGTGCTCCTCCCTCCACGTAGACGCTCTGCACTGACATCAGGGCACTTCTCCCACTGCCCCTCCCCCCGCACGCACCTGCGCTGAATTGTGTATACACAATCACCGATGCAAATCTCGGCCCGGGGCGGGAGGGCGATACTCGCTGCTGGGAGGGGGATGTCGGGATGCCCCGGTGCTGGGTTACGGGCATCGCTGCCAGGCACAAAGCCCGGCCTGTTTTCTTAACCGCACAGTAGGGTCAGAGGCGGGCAGGGGGATTAGAGCCGGGTGATTTGTTCTGCGGGGCTACCAGGTTAATCGGCTCCAGACTGCCCGGGGAACCGTGGAAAGTTCCTGGGGCTGCGGCGGGTCAGACTGGGGGCGGCGGAGACACTGGAGACAAACTCTGCAAAATTTTTGCTGTGCTCCTGTCCCGGCTCTGTGCTGCCCTGCCCCGCCCCCTCCCGGGGACCCTAGCTTGGCGGGACGGAGCCAGCTGGAGTGAATTAGGAGGGCAGGTTCAAAACGATCGCTGCTGCGCACATGGGGGGGGGGGGGGGGATTAAACGTTTCCGCTGCTAATGAGAAACAGAGGTGTGGGGAATCAAAGGGCCTGGACCCGCCGGACTCATGTTTCCCAGGCTCCAAGGGGGGGCACCTTGGCGAGGCTGCAGGGAGCCGGTCTGCCCAAGGGCAGCTGTGCCCGCCCGCGCACGCAGCTTCAGTTCAGCCGGGCTGAGGCAGTGACTCAAGCTTTTCAGGTTCCCAGCTCAGAGCTCTGCCGAGAGGCGATGAAAAGCGAAGCGATCCGCTCCGTGGCTGGGGGAGGAGGAGGCAGCTCCCTCCCACACTGGCCAGTCTGCCTGCTGGGATCTGCACCAGAGCGGCCAGAGCCAGGGGCTCCAGGCTTCATGGCTTACAAACCCTTTCCCTTCCCGCCTCTTGCGCTCTCTGAGCAAAGTAGTAATAACAACCACCACATAGATGGTTTCCATCTTCAGCACCCCCCCTGTCTCTGACTGAGCCGGGGTGGGGAGTTGGAGCCGGTGCAAACGATGCAGGGAGATGCAACAAGGTCGCCTGCTCCTGTAAGGCTTGGCACCCTCCTTCCAATGGGGCTGGGCTCTCGGGGGCCAGGAACATGAAGGCGGATCCTAGGGAGCTGGAGATCCCAGAATTGTAGCTTATGTGCGTGTGACCATGAGCATCGGGCCCTGTTTCTCCCATGTCCCCTCCCCTCCTAGGGACCTCCAGCATTCCCCTGGCCCAAGGTACTGGCCCTCACTGGTGCCCTTCATTGCCCACGAGTCAGCAGTATCTCCCTCCCTCCTCCTCCTCCTCCTCCTATTTTCCTATTTAGTGAGGTAAAACTAATCTCAGCTTCCCCCGAAATCGGGTTGGGCCCTAGGCCTTCTCCTGTGGCTCTGAGAGTCAGCAAATCTGATGAGCCTGACTCCATACAGCAAAAGTCAAGTGCCTGTAGAGAATTCACTCCCTAAATAAACCTGCTGGCTGGAGTGTCTGGGGCTCCCACTGGAATGTGCATTTGGGTCCAGTTGTTTGATTGGAAAGGAGCCAGAAGCAGGTACTGGCCTGGATCGGGATGGATTTTGCCCTGGTAGCTTCAGGTGTTAAAGTAACCTCTGGGTGATATTTTACTCCTGAGGGCATTCTGTGCCAAAAAAATAAAAATTCTGCACCAAAAATTTAAAAATGCTGTACACAATATTTTAAAATTCTGCACATGTTATTTGGTCAAGGCTGCACCCAACCCTAACAAATCGCAAGGACAGGCCCTGCCCCAGAAACACACCAGGGCCCTGCCCCTCTGTGCCAGGTGCACCAGGTGTGGGCAGGCAGGCTCAGCAAGTGTGGAGGGGCTTAGTGTAGGGGGATCCAGGTGTGTGGGGGATCTGGATGCACAGGGGGTTCTGGGTGCAATAGTAATGGGACTGTGCAGGGGGGTCCAGGTGAATGTGGTTGGGGCTCAGCACAGGGGAGGGTGTCTGGCTGTGGGATAGAACTTGGCAGCGGGGTCTGGGTGTGGGGGATTCAGTGGGTGGTTCCAGATGCTGGAGGAGTGGGGCTCAGTGGGGTGGGGATCCATGTGCAGCGCTGATTGGGGCTTGGCAGGATAGGGATCCGGGTGCAGGTGGCTTGTCAGGGTGGTCCAGAGGCAGGGGGAGTAGGGCTGGGGCTTGTGGGGGGGGGGGGTTGGGGGGGGGGGGGTGAGGCTTGGGGGGAGGGTCTGGGCCTGAGGGGGTCTGGATGCACGGGTGTTGGGCAGATAGGGGAGCAACTCCCTGTACAGCTGAGGAGCAATGGGTGCAGGAAGCGCAGCAAGTGAAGAGAGTTTGCAGAGCTTCCTACAGCCAGGGGAGACATCTGGGGGTGGGTCTGACATGGCCCTGGATGCTGTGTAGGGGAAGAAGAAGTCCTCTCCAGCCCAGCCGGGACTAGCATCTGAGCCCGGCACAGGGTAGGAGCCACCAGCTGGGTCTTCTCCAGTCCTGCCCCCTACCCCACAGTGATTTACCTCTCTGCAGGTTGCCTTGAGCACCTGAAACATACTACTGGGGAGGGTCATATAATCGCTCTTGTGGCTTCCCTTTGCTTCCCTGTCAGAAAGTCATTTTTCTGCAGGGAAGCAAAGAAATCTGTGGGAGAAATAAATTCTGTGCATGCAAAGTGGGTGCAGAATTCCTCCAGGAGTAATATTTAAGGATTTTCATTTCCACTCTGAGCACTCCAGGGCCCAGGTTTCACATGCTGGGGTGATGTGGGGTGTGCCTATATCTGATGTTTCTTGGGGGGGGGGGGATTCTGGGCAGTGAGGTGTGTGCAGGGTGTTTTGGAGAGCTGAGTGCATGTCCTAGTGAATGGTAGACATGTGCCTAGAGGGGTGAATGGTCTGCACTGGGCAAGGTTGTGGGTATAGGAAAGGTGCGTGGGACATGCAGTGTGCACAGGGGAATGGGAAATGTGAACCTGGAGTGTGTTGGGTAGAGGTTTTCTGTATCATGGTGCTGTGTTGGTTGGGGAGTAAATGGGAGAAGGGGAGTGTGTGTGCGCACACGTGTCTGTCCCCAAATATGGCAAATATAGTGCCCATCTTTAAAAAAGGGAAGACGGAGAACCTGGGGAACTATAGGCCTCACCTCAGTCCCTGGAAAAATCATGGAGCAGGTCCTCAAGGAAACCATTTTGAAGCACTTGGAGGAGAGGAAGGTGATCAGGAACAGTCAACATGGATTCATCAAGGGCAAGTCATGCCTGACCAACATGATTGCTTTCTATGATGAGATAACTGGCTCTGTGGATATGGGGAAAGCAGTGGATGTGATATATCTAGACTTTAGCAAAGCTTTTGATATGGTCTCCCACAGTATTCTTGCCAGCAAGTTAAAGAAGTATGATCTGGATGAATGGACTATAAGGTGGATAGAAAGCTGTCTAGATCATCGGGCTCAATGGATAGTGATCAATGGCTGCATGTCTAGTTGGCAGCCAGTATCAAGCGGAGTGCCCCAAAGGTTGGTCCTGGGGCCGGTTTTGTTCAATAACTTCATTAATGATCCGGAGGGTGGCGTGGATTGCACCCTCAGCAAGTTTGCAGATGACACTAAACTGGGAGGAGTGGTAGATACATTGGAAGGTAGGGATAGGATACAGAGGGACCTAGACAAGTTAGAGGATTGGGCCAAAAGAAATCTGATGAGGTTCAACAAGGACAAGTGCAGAGTCCTGCACTTAGGACGTAAGAATCCCATTCACTGCTACAGACTAGGGACCGAGTGGCTATGCAGCAGTTCTGCAGAAAAGGACCTAGGGGTTACAGTGGAAGCTGGATATGAGTCAACAGTGTGCCCTTGTTGCCAAGAGGCTAACAGCATTTTGGGCTGTATAAGTAGGGGCATTGCCAGCAGATCGAGGGAAGTGATTATTCCCCTCTATTCAGCATTGGTGAGGCCAAGTACGGATTGGATGAATGGACTATAAGGTGGATAGAAAGCTGGCTAGATTGTGGGGCTCAACGGGTAGTGATCAACGGTTCAATGTCTAGTTGGCAGCCGGTATCAAGCAGAGTTTTGATCAACATCTTTATTAATGATCTGGATGATGGGATGGATTGCATTCTCAGCAAGTTTGCAGATGACACTTATCTGGGGGGAGAGATAGATATGCTGGAGGGTAGGGATAGAATCCAGAGTGACCTAGACAAATTGGAGGATTGGGCCAAAAGAAATCTGATGAGGTTCAACAAGGACAAGTGAAGAGTCCTGCACGTAGGATGGAAGAATCCCATGCACCGCTACGGGCTAGGGACCGACTGGCTAAGCAGCAGTTCTGCAGAAAAGGACCTGCGGATTACAGTGGATGAGAAGCTGGATATGAGTCAGCAGTATGCCCTTGTTGCCAAGAAGGCTAATGGCATTTTGGGCTGTATAAGTTGGAGCATTGCCAGCAGATCGAGGGAAGTGATTATTCCCCTCTATTCAGCACTGGTGAGGCCATATCTGGAGTATTGCATCCAGTTTTGGGCCCCCTACTACAGAAAGGATGTGGACAAACTGGAGAGAGTCTAGCGGAGGGCAACGAAAATGATCAGGGGGCTGGGGCACATGACTTATGAGGAGAGGCTGAGGGAACTGGGATTGTTTAGTCTGCAGAAGAGAAGAATGAGGGGGGATTTGATAGCAGCCTTCAACTACCTGAAGGGGGGTTCCAAAGAGGATGGAGCTAGGCTGTTCTCAGTAGTGGCAGATGACAAAACAAGGAGCAATGGTCTCAAGTTGCATTGGGGAAGGCCTAGGTTGGATATTAGGAAACACTATTTCACTAGGAGGGTGGTGAAGCACTGGAATGGATTACTTAGGAAAGTGGTGGAATCTCCATCCTTAGAGGTTTTTAAGGCCCGGCTTGACAAAACCCTGGCTGGGATGATTTAGTTGGTGTTGGTCCTGCTTTGAGCAGGGGGGCAGACTAGATGACCTCCTGAGGTCTCTTCCAACCCTAATCTTCTATGATTCTATGTCTCCCTCCCCAACCATGGGGAGTAGGAACAAAGAGGCTGTCTCTGGCGGCAAGGCCAGTAGCTGGCCAGTGTGTGGATGTGGGTCAGGTTTCAGGAAACCATGAAATCTCCCTCTGCTCTCAGCCTGAGCTCTGCGTTATGGCTTCATGGCGGGCAGAGGGGAAGTGGGATGGGGGCCTCCAGGGAGGAGAGCTCTCCTTGGCTCACCAGGCACCCAAACGCCTATCAGTCATTTAAGAGACCTGCGGGTACGATGTGAGAGCTGGCCCTAAAGTGGGGGGACCTTTGCATCCCCAGTAGGGTGACCAGATGTCCCGATTTTATAGGGACAGTCCCAATTTTGGGGTCTTTTTCTTATATAGGCTCCCATTACCCCCCATCCCCTGTCCCGATTTTTCACATTTGCTGTCTGGTCACCCTAATCCTGAGCCTAGCTCCTCTGCACTCCCCTGCCCTTTCTCCTCCTCGGGGTGCTCCCTCCCCCTGCTGCTTCCATCCGAAGTGGGAGGGGAGCACAGCAAGCAGGGGTGTGTCTCAATTTAAGAGCGCCATGCTTCTCCCACTTCGCTCAGCTGCTGCCGCCAGAAGGGCAACCCCACAGAGTTCCAAGCCCAGCAGGGGTAGTGCAGGCAGCTCTCTCTCCTGGCCAAGCAATTGGCAGCCCCAGAGCTTGGGGGCAATGGAGGGGGGGGGTGTCCAGCAGGGCCGGCTCTGGCTTTTTTGCTGCCCCAGGCAAAAAAGCCTCCCGCCACCCCCCGCCCCCGGCGGAGAGCGCGGCAGGGGACGACGCCGAGCCCGGCCGCGGCCCCGCTCTCCCCGGCCAGCCAGAGCGCCGGGAGGAGGGCAGCGAGCCCGGCCGCGGGCCCGCTCTCCGGGGGCCGGAGCACCAGGGGGAGGGTGGCCCCGCTCTCCTTGGCTGGCTGGAGCGCCGGGGGAGGGCGGCGACCCCGCTGCGGCTCCACTCTCCCCGGCGGCCAGAGCACCGCAGGGAGGGCGGCGAGCCCAGTCGCGATCCCGCTCTCGGGCTGGAGTGCCACCGGTGCCCCAACAGCCCCAGTATGTTTAAAAAAAAAAAAAAAAAAACCCAACCCTGAGCGCCACCCCCCTCCAGGTGCTGCCCCAAGCACATGCTTGGTAGGCTGGTGCCTGGAGCCAGCCCTGGTGTCCAGAGGTCCCTGATGGGGGTGGGGGCGTCTGGGGAAGCGGTGCCCCTAGGCCGGGGGTTCTCAACCTTTTCTGAATCAGGCCCCATCTTCTTACTTTTTTTTAACTTGGATCCACCACCACCCCCTTACAATAGCCAGAAGCACATTGCCTGGCACATGGGATGGCATCAAGGCTGAAATCCCCCCACCCATGAGGGGCAGGTGTGTATAGAGGTACCTTCAAGGTAGAGATGCAGATTAGGGGGCCCCTCAAGACAGAAGTGGGGGTGCAGGTGCATGTGGGCAGCTTGTGGGGGTGCAGGACAAACTCTTGTTTTGTAACCGAGTAGAAGTTGAGTTGGCAGCAGGGTCTGGATTCCCCCCCCCTTAAATCCCTAGTATGGGGTGCTGGTGGGGGGTCCCAAACCCCTGAGCCCTAGAGCCAGACCCAGCTCAGACACCCCTGGAGGCCCGGGGGGGGGCTGGCACCTCTGAGGCTCTCCTTGCCCAGCCTCAAACCCTACCTCAGGTATAAGCCCCAGCCCCCGCCTGGCCCCACTACCCAAGCCCATCCCCTGGTGTAGCTGGGCACCTGCAGTCCTTCAGGTTGTGCAGGAGCCGCTGCTGCTCAGCAGGCTGGCCCATGTGACTGGAGGTGGAACTGCACCTGGACAAAGCGCAAGGCCAGTGCAAGCAGGGCTGAGTGCAGGCAATGGCACTTGGCACAGAGCAAGGGCAGCAAGTGGGTCTAGTGCAGCAGGGAGACCATTCCCAACCCAAATGGATCCCCATCCTCCTCCAACACTGCCCCCACTGAGCCATGACTGAGTGGTGTTGCAACACCGAGCACTGTGTCACAATGCCATTCACTCAGATTTGCTCTGGTTGCTCCTCCATCATGGGGTGCCTGAGCCAAATTTGAGTGAGGGGCATTAATTACTGATTTATTGGAAGACTCCCCATGACCCCTAGAAACTTTGATGCACTCCCTGGTTGAGAACCTCTGCCCTAGGGGTGATCCTCTAGCTTTGCTGCTCTGTGCCCATCTGTCTCTAGGCCAGCACCAAAAGCCTGTAAATAAGCAGAACCCATCACTGCAGGAGCTGCCTCAGCTCCAAAAGGCTGCCTCTGTGCAGAAGAAAGTTCCAGCAGTCACGAGTGCTCCTATTCACCCATCTCATAATTCGAGGAACAAGGAGATGTCCAATTACATTAAAGAGGCAACAAGTTTAAAATATAAGACTTTAAAAAGCCGCAGTGAATTATCCCGTGGAACTCACTGCCACAGGATTCAGTTGAAACAGTGTTACTGGATTCACAAGGCTTAAAATATTTGGAAGATGCACGAATCACAGGGTGAAATCAATGGCCTGTGTTATGCAGGAGGTCAGATTAAATTATCATAGTAATTATCCCTTCTGGCTTTAACCTCTATAAATTTTTATTTCAGCAAAGTCAGATCCTGCAGCGTGAGCTTCTTCACAGCAGTGTCCTGACTACAACACTGTCATGCGAAGGTATCTAAAATGCAGCACATTTCTCCCTGTAATAATTAATTCAGCTTGTCCAGCCCTTAAGATATTTTAAATGAATTTAGTGCTGGTAAAAGGGGTTAGCTTCATAGAGTCCACGGCCAGAAGGGCCCATTGTGATCATCTAGTCTGACCTCCTGGCCAGGAACTTCCTCAAAACAATCCCTAGAGCAGATCTTTTAGAAAAACACCCAATCTTGATTTTAAAATTGTCAGTGATGGACAATCCTCCCCCACCCTTGATAAATTGTTCCAGTGGTTAATTACTCTCACAGTTAAAAATGTACTCCTTATTTCCAGTCTGAAGTTGTCTAGCTTCAACTTCCAGCCATTGGATCATGTTAGATCTTTCTCAGCTAGACTGAAGAGCACATTATCAAATAGTTGTATGTTCCATGTAGGTACCTAGGACTGAAATCAAGTCATCCCTTTACCTTCTGTCTGTTTAACTAAATAGACTGAGGGGGGAGGGATAGCTCAGTGGTTTGAGCATTGGCCTGCTAAACCCAGGGTTGTGAGTTCAATCTTTGAGGGGGCCACTTGGGAATCTGGGGCAAAATCAGTACTTGGTCCTGCTAGTGAAGGCAGGGGGCTGGACTTGATGACCTTTCAAGGTCCCTTCCAGTTCTAGGAGATGGGATATCTCCATTATTATTATTATTTTTTTTTTTTGAGTCTATCACTATAATCTTTTACTCATTCTCATGGCTCTTCTCTGAACCATCTCCAATTTATCAGCATCCTTCTTGAATTGTAGACACTAAAACTGGACACAGTATTCCAGCAGTGTTTGCAACAGTGCCAAATACAGAGGCAAAATAACTTCTTTACTCCTACCCAAGATTCCCTTGTTTATGCATCCAAGGATCACATTAGCCCTTTTGGCCACAGCATCACACTAGGAGCTCATGTTTAGCTGATTATCCACCAGGAACCCCAAGCCCTTTTTCAGAGTCACTGCTTCCCAGAATAGAGTCCCCATCCTGTAAGTTTGGCTTACATTCTTTGTTCCTAGATGTATACATTTAGCCATGTTAAAATGCATAGTGTTTGCCTGCACCCATTTTACTAAGCAATCCAGATTGCTCTGTATCAGTGACCTGCTTTCTTCATTATTTACCCACTCCTCCCCAATTTTTGTGTAATCTGTAACTTTATCAGTGAAAATTTGATGTTTTCTTCCAGGTCATTGATAAAAACGTTAAATAGAATAGGGGCAAGAACCAGTTCCTGCAGCACCCCACTAGAAACACACCAGTTTGATGATGATTTCCTATTTACAGTTAAATTTTGTGACCTATCAGTTAGATATCATTTAATCCATTCAATATGTGCCATGTTACTTTTATATCATACTAGTTTTTAAATCAAAATGTCATGCCATTCAAAGTCAAACCCCTTACAGAAGTCTAAGTATCTTATATCAACACTATTATCTTTATCAACCAAATTTGTAATCTCATAAAAATATCAAATTATTTGGACAGGATCTGTGTTCCATAATACCATGCTGATTGGCATTCACTATATTTGGAGTGCTGCCTGCAGTGACTCAAGAGTGTGAGTGCCAACCTCAGGGCAGACTGTTAGGAAGCAGGGCACAAACCCCAAATTGGTTGTGAATTCTATACTTAGATTTCACCAATGAACTGTCAAGTGTAAACTCCTCAGGCACTGTAACAGACTTACCATGGAATCACAGACAGTCCCCTTGGGTACCCGGATCTATCTTGCCACCCAAGTTGTTACCCGGGGTTCTTTCAACCCAAAGCTCTTGGTAACTTTATTCTGTGCGAGGAGGTGTCAGGAAATAAATCAGGGGAGATACGGCCGTCCAACCGGTAGATGGCTGGCACAAACAGGACAACACAAGAGTGCTATCACTTAAAGCTAAACTTTACTAGTCTCAAGCACTTACACACGTCCGCAATAAGATTAGTAAAACACCCCCAACCCTTGATAATTACCAAAGTTGAGTGTGGCTTGGCTTTCGAGTGACACAGCGGCAGGCTTCTGGTGGCCAAATCTTCCATCTGCCGGTGGGGACCGCAAGAGGCATCCAGAGGGAGAGTCCAAAAGAGTCCCCAAAAGAGTCCAACTATTTCAAGCTTTTTCCCTTTATTTATACACTAGTAATAGAATGACATGTCCCTTAAAGAAACCTTGTTAAGTATGCATTTTCAAGCAAGGGATTCCTTCTGATTATTGATTAACCAGGTGTGGGTTTTTCCAGAGTCTGCAGCTCTGAGACCCCCAATAGACATTCCTGCTCTTTTAAAATGCATGTATCAGCAACTTCAACACAATTCTTATCAGGAAGGACGTGGGGTCAAGCTGCCCCTTCCGTGGCACCCCAAAACCCCCTCCCCTCCTGCCTTGGTCAAGCTGAGTTTGCTGAATGGCCAATTTACAGCTTGCTGACTAGGTTGCTTTTTAACAATAAGCCATAGTGGTTTTAGGCACTTTACTGGTTTGCCAAAGTCTCCCTGTACAAAGTGAGCTTACCTTTATGATAGCGGGTCCCTTACATCAAGTATCACAACAATATTCAGGTTACTCCCAGTCCCAAAGGAACAGTCACTTATCCCCAGGTTACTTGCACCTTAGATCTCACACCAAAGACAGCACTTGTTGCCATTCCTGTAAAAAACTATATAAAGATTTATTAAATAGGAAAAAGAAACCAGAGAGTTATTTATATGGTTAAAGCAGGTAAACAAATATACACAAATGAGTTACAATCTTAGGTTTCAGAAGGTAATAAAAGCTTCTCTTATCAACAAGCTCTCTATGTCCTTTAGCGCTAACCCAGGCTAAGCAGCTGGGAATCTTTCACTTATGCCTAGAAACACTTTGCACCCAGAGTCCAACCAGCAGAGAGATCCCTAGTTCATTTTGTTTGGGGTTTTTATTCCACTCCTGCTGGGTGCTCTAAGCCAGGGGTTCTCAACCTATTTCTTTCTGAGCCCCAGTCCCCCCAACATGCTATAAAAACTTCACGGCCCACCTGTGACACACCAATTGTTTTTCTGCATATAAAAGCCAGGACTGGCATTAGGGGGTAGCAAGAGGGCAATTGCATGTGGCCCCACACCACAGGGAGCCCTGCAAAACTAAGTTGCTTGGGCTCAGGATTCAGCCCTGCATGGTGGGACTCGTGCTTCAGCTTTCTGCCCTGAGATCCAGCGAGTCTAATGCCGTCCCTACTTGGTGGAGCCTCTGAAACCTGCTCCTGGCCACCCAGGTGGCCACAGATCCCCAGCTGAGAACCGCTGCTCTAAGCTGCAAACTCAGCTGACAGGAGGAGTCCACTTGCCTGACTCATCTTCGTGGGGAGAAGAGCAGAACAGCAAAAGTTGTTTTGTCTTCTTGTTGATGGTATGCAGGAAAATTCCGGTTGCAATGTCCCACAATATTTCATCTGGTATAGATGGACCTTTCCTTTTGGGATGGGCATAACACTCTGTTGAAGATCAGTCCTTCACACTTATTAATGTCTCTCTCCTGTGTGGTGATTTACACAGTCACACAGGTTCATGATACAACTGCTCAAATATTACCTTATAGTATAGGATACAGATGCTAAAATGAGATTAATGTATGCAGCAACTCACACCCTTCAATGAAAACTAAACACATTCTTATAATTCTAATACCTATTTTAACAATACTAACACAAGGTGAGGCAGACAGATACCATCTGTTTATTCATCAGTGTTCAGTTGAGACTGGGGATCTTGGCATGAGCTGACACCTGGTCTGCCAGCATCACAGTATTGCTTTCCATTAATTCTTTATTAATATAGTATCAGCCACTCCATTATCTTGCCCAGGATTGATGTCAGACAGTGGGTCATCCCATTTACCCTTTTTAAATATTGACACAACATTCGATTTCTTTCAGTCTTCTGGACTTCCTCAGTGTTCCAAGACTTATTGAAAATCAACATTACTGGTCCAGCAAGCTCCTCAGCCAGCTCTTTTAAAACTCTTGGATGCAAGTTATCTGGACCTGCTGATTTAAAAATGTCTATCTTTAATAGCTGCTGTTTAACATCCTTCTGAGATATTAGTGAAATGGGAACGGTGTTATCATCATCATATGCTATGACTATAACATCTGTTTTCCCCCCAAATACAGAACAGAAATATTAATAGAACACTTCTGCCTTTTCTGCATTATTATTGATAATTCTACCATTCCCACCTACCAATGGACCAATATCATTGACATTCCTGGAAACTGGAATCCTCCATTTACATCCATAGGAAAATTATACTGCAAGATTTACCATTGGTGTGGAAGTGCAGCAGTCAGATCTCCCCATTGTCTTACCAACGTGACCCAGCCCTGTTCAGTATGTCAGAGGAAGGAGTTCAGCCTCCATAGCCTCAGTGTGGCTGTGCATGCACACACACACGCTGTGATACATACATAGACACACACACTACCTGTGTGCACACATCACACATAGCATTGCATCCATATGTATACACACACTGTGACCACATATGCCTATAATAAATCATGTGTACATACACATGTTACCGTGCCTTCATGGGTCACAATTAAGAAGACAAAATTCAGGACAAGCTGCTGGAAAAAAGGGCAGACACACCCCAAAACTGGTGGTTATTCTTCCATGAGATATACCAATCCAGCAACAAAAGTAAACTTCTGTCTCACCACACTGGCTAACAAGAAGTCAGAAATGCAGCCTACTTAGGCATTCCAGTCCTGGATTCAACACCCAGACACTAGACTTAATGATGAGTGGTTATTTAAAACCAATTTCATCAAGCAAAAGGGTTCTACTGATACCAGCCACACACCCAGGTCAGTATATAACTCAGATTTTACCCAATAATCATGCTGTTGCCAATCCTTTAGTATCTAATATCTAAAGATTTATTTATAGAAAGAAAGAAAGAAAGAAAGAAAGAAAGAAAGAAAGAAAGAAAGAAAGAAAGAAAGAAAGAAAGTTAAAATTGGTTAAAGGACTCAAGTACATACAACAATTGCAAAGTTCTTAAATCAGGCTTGTAGAAGGGATAGAATAAACTGCTGGCTTGTTAAGTCTCTGGTTGCTTCCAAATCATTGGAATGACTTCAGTCCATTGGTTAGAATGCTCCCATTAGTATAGGTCCATAGTCCAGAGATTTGAGCAGGAAAGAGGCAAAATGGAGATGTTTCCAGGGCCTTTTATAGCTTCTGCCAAGTGAAGGGAAACCCTTTGTTCTAGTTTGTGGAAAATTGCAGGTAACAAGATGGGGTTTGGAGCCACATGGGCAAGTGTCATGTCCATGCATGCTTTGCTTAGTCATAGCAGAGGCCATTACCCATACTCTAATTAGAAGGTTCACAGGAAAGTCTATTAAGTGTAGATAGGCGTCTTTGATGGACCATTCAACTTGAATAGTTCCTTCACAATGTGCTGTCTAAATACCTTGTTGGTATTACGACAGGAGTAAACATTTGCAATACAGGTACATACTTATATTCATAACTTCAGATACAAAAATGATACATACATACAAATAGCATAATCATATTTAACAAATCATAACTTTTCTATTGACAGCTTACTTGACACACTTTGTATAAGATTTGTTGCAATTATATAACAAAAATATAGCAACAATGCTCTACCTGGTCATTTTTAATCATATAATGTCACAACACATTTACACAGTTGCATGCTCAAACCACTTGTGTGCACATATCTCTTCTCCCTCCCCCTCCCCAGCTGCTCAAACATATCTGTGCTGGGGCAGAACCAGAAGTAAACTGTGATGAGTTGGATCACAGAAACCCCCTTGGGACTGCCAACTGATGTGCTGAGACTACCCCTGAGCCCGTTTTCCCTGGCAGCTTGGGATTTCAGAACCTTGCCTTGGTTGAGCCAGACATGCTAGCCTGCTACAAACACAGACCCAGGTCTGAACTACGTCTCTCAAAAGCTGCAGGCTTAACTGAAAACAGCTTAAGAAGTGTTCCTGTCTCCAACACCCAGATGCCCAGTTCCCAATGGGGTCCAAACCCCAAATAAATCTGTTTTACCCTGTATAAAGCTTATACAGGATAAACTCATAAATTGTTCTCCCTCTATAACACTGATAGAGAGATATGCACAGCTGTTTCCCCCCCCCCAGCAAGTATTAATACATACTCTGGGTTAATTAATAAGTAAAAAGTGATTTTATTAAATACAAAAAGTAGGATTTAAGTGCTTCCAAGTAATAACAGACAGAACAAAATGAATTACCAAGCAAAATAAAATAAAACACGCAAGTCTAAGCCTAGTACAGTAAGAAAACTGAATACAGATAAAATCTCACCCTCAGATGTCTCAATAAGCTTCTATCACAGACTGGACACCTTCCTAGTCTGGGCACAATCCTTAGAATCATAGAATCATAGAATATCAGAGTTGGAAGGGACCTCAAGAGGTCATCTAGTCCAACCCCCTGCTCAAAGCAGGACCAATTCCCAGCTAAATCATCCCAGCCAGGGCTTTGTCAAGCCGGGCCTTAAAAACCTCCAAGGAAGGAGACTCCACCACCTCCCTAGGTAACGCATTCCAGTGTTTCATCACCCTCCTAGTGAAATAGTTCTTCCTGATATCCAACCTGGACCTCCCCCACTGCAACTTGAGACCATTGCTCCTTGTTCTGTCATCTGCCACCACTGAGAACAGCCGAGCTCCATCCTCTTTGGAACCCCCCTTCAGGTAGTTGAAGGCTGCTATCAAATCCCCCCTCATTCTTCTCTTCTGGAGACTAAACAATTCCAGTTCCCTCAGCCTCTCCTCATAAGTCATGTGCTCCAGACCCCTAATCATTTTTGTTGCCCTCCGCTGGACTCTTTCCAATTTTTCCACATCCTTCTTGTAGTGTGGGGCCCAAAACTGGACACAGTATTCCAGATGAGGCCTCACCAATGTCGAATAAAGGGGAATGATCACGTTCCTCGATCTGCTGGCAATGCCCCTACTTATACAGCCCAAAATGCCGTTAGCCTTCTTGGCAACAAGAGCACACTGTTGACTCATATCCAGCTTCTCGTCCACTGTGACCCCTAGGTCCTTTTCTGCAGAACTGCTACCTAGCCATTCGGTCCCTAGTCTGTAGCAGTGCATGGGATTCTTCCGTCCTAAGTGCAGGACTCTGCACTTGTCCTTGTTGAACCTCATCAGGTTTTTTTCGGCCCAATCCTCTAATTTGTCTAGGTCCCTCTGTATCCGATCCCTACCCTCTAGTGTATCTACCACGCCTCCTAGTTTAGTGTCATCTGCAAACTTGCTGAGAGTGCAGTCCACACCATCCTCCAGATCATTAATAATGAGGTACAGCCCTTGTTCCAGCTCAGGTGGTAGCTAGGGGATTTTTCATGATTGCAGCCCCCTTTGTTCTGTTCCACGCCCTTATATAGCTTTGCACAAGGCAGGAATCCTTTGTCCCTCTCTGGGTTCCCACCTCTCCTTCTAAATGGAAAAGCACCAGGTTAAAGATGGATTCCAGTTCAGGTGACATGATCACATGTCACTGTAAGACTCCAAGCCTTCATTCCTCCCAGCCTGACTCACAGGAAGGCCTGCAAGCAAACAGAGCCATCCACAGTCAATTGTCCTGGTTGATGGGAGCCATCAAGATTCCAAACCACCATTAATGGCCAACACTGTGCATAATTACAATAGGCCCTCAGAGTTATGTTTCATATTTCTAGTTTCAGATACAAGAGCAATACATACATACAAATAGGATGAACACACTCAGTAGATTATAATCTTTGTAATGATACCTTACAAGAGACCTTTTGCATGAAGCAAATTCCAGATACATTATAGTCACACTCATTAGCATATTTTCATAAAATCATATAGAATGCAACATCACAAATTGCACCATGGAAACGTCTGGAGCAGCTTCCCTTCCCCATGGGGTAAGAGGGAAGTAGAGACAGAGAGTCACAATTCAGTTACTGCGCCGGCTCTCGGGGCAGCTCAGCTATGCACTGCCCCTTAGGCAGGCTGGACTGCACGGTGCCAAGTCAGACCCAAGTAATCTCCATGTGGCCTGATGCAAACTAAGGCCATGTGTCTCCTCGCTGGCGTTTAAGGTGGCCGCAGCTTGAAGATCTAAGAAGCTTTAAGAAAAACGCTCAGATATATTTGTGTTTGGAAAACTTTCCCATTAACTGAGTGTTTTGGCTTCCAAACATGTGGTTTCATTTAATAACTACAGAGTTGTAAGATTCCTCCCCCTCCCCCCGCAAGTTGCTGCTCATTATCTGAACTCTTTGTGTGGGAATGCCGAGAGTTAGTTTGACCTGCTTTCTCTGAGCACACATTTATCCTCTGAAGAATGTTCATCGTGTTCCATTTCTGCTGTATTAGCCGCCCCTACTAGGCCTTTATTATTATTTCTAGCCCATGGTTACGAAGTGTTAGAAATCAGAATAAATTTGCTCTTTAATTTCTTAAGTCTTGTAACTGATGATTATAGTTACGAAGAACAGTACATTGGAGAGGGAAGGCAGCTAATGTGAGTGTCCTTGGACAACATGCTGTGGTTAAATGGATGGCCCTAAGCCTGCAAACAAACATGTGCATTCAATGGGACTACTCACATGCATAATGTTAAGTATGTGTGTGACTGCTTCTCAGAGCTAGTCCTATATGCAAGAACTAGGGAGACACCCAGGGATGCCAGGTTTGTATAATTTTGGGTGGTGCCCAGAACAGGTCCAAATCCTGCCCCCTGTGCGTGCGCGCACACACACACGCACACACACACACACACACACACCTGCCTAAGGCTGTGGGAGGGAGTTTGGCTGTGGGAGGTGGTTTGGGGTGTGAGCTCTGGGATGGAGTTTGGTTGCTGGGTGCAGGCTCTGGGCTGGGGCATGGGGTTGGGGTACAGCAGGGGGTGTGGGGTGCAGGCTCTGGGAGAGAGTTTGGGTGCAGGAAGGGGGTTGGGGTGCAGGGTCTGGGAGAGAGTTTGGGTGCAGGAGGGGTGCGGGCTCTGAGAGGGAGTTTGGGTGCTGGGTGCAGGAGGGGGGTTGGGGTGCAGGGTCTGGGAGAGAGTTTGGGTGCAGGAGGGGTGCAGGCTCTGGGCTGGGACAGGGGATTGGGGTGCAGGAGGGGGTATGGGAGGGGGTTTGGGGTGCTGGGTGTGGGAGGAGGTTTGGGTGCTGGGTGCAGGCTCTGGGCTGGGACAGAGAGTTGGGGTGCACAAGGGGGTGCAGGAGGGAGTTTGGGTGCAGGAGGGGTGTGGACTCTGGGAGGGAGTTTGGGTGCTGGGTGAGGGCTCTGGGCTGGGACAGGGCTTTGGGGTGCGGGAGGGGGTGCAGGGCATGGGGCTGGGACAGGGATGAGGAGTTTGGGGCACAGCAGGCAGGCTGCCCTGGGACTGGGGCAGGGGGCCAGAGCGGAGGACTCCCCCAGCCCTCTCCCTGCCAGCAGCAAGCTCCCCCCAGCACGACACTTACCCAAGCCCCCTCAAGCTGCTGCTCTGGAGGTCCAGCTAGGATAAGTCCCCCCCCTACCCCTCCAGAGTCACCTCGGAGTCACCTGCCGGGGGAAGGGGAGACGCCATATGCCTCCTCCCTCCACAGGCACAGCAGCCACCTCAGCCTGCCCCTAGCACTGCTCCCTTGTAGCCAGCAGTGGCAGCGGCTGGTGAGGGAGCGCAGCATAGAGTGGCAGGGCAGCCGCCTGCTGCCCAGAGCACAGGCAGGGACGTTCCTGGGGAGGCACACGGGGGCAGCAGGCAGGGTCAGGAGAGAGAGACCAGAGTCCCGAATATTGGTGGAGCTGGGCCCCCCAGGCCCTGAATTTGCTGGAGCCCGGGCACCATGAGCCCATAAAACTCACCACCCCTGGAGACACCTTAGTGCTGAGCACGTTAGCGGGGCTGGGGAGCACGGGCAGCGTCACAGGCATGGCCATCCAGATTCTGGGCTGCTGCAGGGGCCAAAAAAACCCCAGTGTCATTTAGGCAGTGATGATGGCTGCTCTAAGTTATAGCAGCCTCCCTAGTACTGCCTATGGCTGGCGGTACTAATAGCCAAAGCAGATGCACTCTCAACCTGGCACACCCCCTAGACTGGGGCTTTGGGGGTGGAGCAGAGCAGGGCAACAGTTAGTGGCTCAATGCAGTGCCTTTGCCAGTGAAATTCTCCCCTCCCCCCCCCCCCCCCCCCGTGTGCTGTTTATATCTCCAAAGTGACGTGTGGCCAATACAGGGGTGAGTGGTGGAATCCTTCTGCTTGATTTCCCCCCTGATTTAACTATCAGTTCCTTTATGGTCAGTTTGAGAGTCTGCAGCAGCTAGCAGAGGCAATGCTAGCCCACTGGGGGCCCTAAGGAGGAATATGTTTCCCCTCCCAACACATAATAAAAAGCAAATAGGGATCCCCTTGAGCTGCTTGGGGCCCTAAGCAGGGCCGGCTCCAGGCACCAGCATTCCAAGCAGGTGCTTGGGGCGGCAATCTGCAAGGGGCAGCAGTCCGTGTGTTTTTGCTGCCCCAAGCAGCGCCGGGGCAGTCCATGTGCCGTTAGGGCTTCACGCAAGTTTCTGCAGCAGTTTCTATGTTCAGCTGCTCACAGCAGCAATTTGGCGGCTTCTGTCTTCTGGCTGAAGACAGAAGTTGCCGCCGAATTGCTGCCGCCGGGGAAAAACGCCTGCTGCCCTAACTGCACTCTGACTGCCCCGGCGCTGCTTGGGGCGGCAAAAACAGTAGAGCCGGACCTGGCCCTAAGTAATTGTTTAGTCTCCTTATGCCTGGTGCCAGCTCTGGCAGAAAGCATTTACTTAACATTATGCAAAGCCAGGGATGATGTGTCTCTGACTCAGCCAAAGCTTTTCTTGTTTTTCTAAGAGCCCCTACTGTACCTCCATATCCCGCCTGAATATTTCCCAAAGAAATCCAGCATTGTCCCAATAAATCCCCCTCCCATCTGCACATGCATTTCAGCACAACAGCAAAGGCTGTATTCTGCAGGCAGCTTTGGAGCTGCTCATGAAAACTGGTGGAGCCTCCCGGATTCAATTAGAGAAGATCTGTATCCGCTCAGCCTCAATGTAACAGCTGCAGCCAAATCCATGAAATTATAGCTGCAAAGAGAGGACACATAATGGAGAGTGAACAGAAAAGAGGAGAAGAGAGAGAGGCAGACCAGGCATGGAGGAGAGAGAGACAGAAAAAGAGGGGAGAGGAAAATGTTTGGATCTTATGGTTAGAGAATTGCAATAAAATCCTTCCAACCAGACCATGTTATACCATAAGGAGAGGAGCTTTTAACCCAGGGCCAGTCTTATTGTTTGCAGGGCTCCAGGCAGGAGAGGGCGCCAAGCTGAGGCTCTGCTGCTGGAAGAGCATTGTAAGAAGAGAGGGGGTCTGGGTCTGAGTCTGGCAGAGATTTGTTTCCTCTCTTTCTGGTCCCACTACCAGAGTGGAGGAGGCAGCCATGGTGGGAGTGGTGTGGGACCCTCAGCTGCCTCCTGCTTTGTCTCAGGAACAGAACCGGCCCAATTTTGGTTCCAGGTTGTTACCCAGCCAATGTTTCTCTCTGACAGTGAAGTCTGAGGGGCCCAGCTTCAAACTATGATTGTAATACCAGACAAGACACCTTCCTAGAGCTGTACCCTCTGGGTCCAGTCCCTGCACCCAAAGACAGCAATAAGAGTGAATATCGGACAGCATCTCCATTAAGTACAGCTTCCAAGCTGTGCCCTAAATCTGCAGCAATAAAACTAATTCCTCCTGTGACTTCCCTGATCCCCAGTGAGTAGCTGGGCTCCACCCTGGTATAGGACCCAGCTGACTACAGGAGACACCAGCCTGGTTTCACATCTGGATACACAATATCATTGTCAGATATCATGCCAGAAAGGCACTTGGGTTGAAGAGTGGTGATTTCTGTGGGCATTCCTTCCAAAGTGTACTGGTCCAGAAGGCTCCATTTCTTAGCTCAGCATGACTAGGCCTCTCCTAAACTTTCAGGTAGTGAACTCAGAACTATCCTCCTAGTTACTAGCTAAATTTTTAACTCTATAGAAGGGTACAAAATAAGTGTCCCCCAGTGTTATTTTCAATAGTCACTGTATCCACCGCCCAGGTTCAAAGCATATCCTCTGCTATGGGAGAGGGAGCATGGGTAGGAGAGGGGCGATGTGTGATGTTATTGCACATCAGTGATATATTAGAGAGAAGAGGTGATCTAATGGTTACAACCTGAGACCTGGACTCCTGCACCAAGCATTGACTCACAGTGGCCTAGATTCACAAAGGTATTTAGGCACCTAACTGCCCATTTAGGTGCCAAAGGTCAGCATTTAGGCACCACTAACTTTCTCAAACAACTCTTCAGCAGCTCCCTGATCCCGTAGGCACCTCCGTTCCCTCCGGTCGGCATTTGCAAAGCCACCTGAGTCTTGATGCCACTATACAGCCAACAAGCTGCTCAGAGCTCAAGGACAAGCTGAAGCCCCAGTGGTCCTAGATTCATAGATTCATAGATTCTAGGACTGGAAGGGACTTCGAGAGGTCATCGAGTCCAGTCCCCTGCCCACATGGCAGGACCAAATACTGTCTAGACCATCCCTGGTAGACATTTATCTAACCTATTCTTAAATATCTCCAGAGATGGAGATTCCACAACCTCCCTAGGCAATTTATTCCAGTGTTTAACCACCCTGACAGTTAGGAACTTTTTCCTAATGTCCAACCTACACCTCCCTTGCTGCAGTTTAACCCCATTGCTTCTTGTTCTATCCTTAGAGGCTAAGGTGAACAAGTTTTCTCCCTTCTCCTTATGACACCCTTTTAAATACCTGAAAACTGCTACCATGTCCCCTCTCAGTCTTCTCTTTTCCAAACTAAACAAACCCAATTCTTTCAGCCTTCCTTCATAGGTCATATTCTCAAGACCTTTAATCATTCTTGTTACTCTTCTCTGGACCCTTTCCAATTTCTCCACATCTTTTTTAAAATGCGGTGCCCAGAACTGGACACAATACTCCAGCTGAGGCCTAATCAGAGCAGAGCAGAGCGGAAGAATGACTTCTCATGTCTTGCTCACAACACACCTGTTAATACATCACAGAATCATGTTTGCTTTTTTTGCAACAGCATCACACTGTTGACTCATATTTAGCTTGTGGTCCACTATAACCCCTAGATCCCTTTCTGCCGTACTCCTTCCTAGACAGTCTCTTCCCATTCTGTATGTGTGAAACTGATTTTTTCTTCCTAAGTGGGGCACTTTGCATTTGTCTTTGTTAAACTTCATCCTGTTTAACTCAGACATTTCTCCAATTTGTCCAGATCATTTTGAATTATGACCCTGTCCTCCAAAGCAGTTGCAATCCCTCCCAGTTTGGTATCATCCGCAAACTTAATAAGCGTACTTTCTATGCCAATATCTAAGTCGTTGATGAAGATATTGAACAGAGCCAGTCCCAAAACAGACCCCTGCGGTACCCCACTCGTTATACCTTTCCAGCAGGATTGGGAACCATTAATAACAACTCTCTGAGTACGGTTATCGAGCCAGTTATGCACCCACCTTATAGTAGCCCCATCTAAATTGTATTTGCCTAGTTTATCGATAAGAATATCATGCGAGATCGTATCAAATGCCTTACTAAAGTCTAGGTATACCACATCCACAGCTTCACCCTTATCCACAAGGCTCGTTATCCTATCAAAGAAAGCTATCAGATTGGTTTGACATGATTTGTTCTTCACAAATCCATGCTGGCTGTTCCCTATCACCTTACCACCTTCCAAGTGTTTGCAGATGATTTCCTTAATTACTTGCTCCATTATCTTCCCTGGCACAGAAGTTAAACTAACTGGTCTGTAGTTTCCTGGGTTGTTTTTATTTCCCTTTTTATAGATGGGCACTATATTTGCCCTCTTCCAGTCTTCTGGAATCTCTCCCGTCTCCCATGATTTTCCAAAGATAATAGCTAGAGGCTCAGATACCTCCTCTATTAGCTCCTTGAGTATTCTAGGATGCATTTCATCAGGCCCTGGTGACTTGCAGGCAGCTAACTTTTCTAAGTGATTTTTAACTTGTTCTTTTTTTATTTTATCTGCTAAACCTACCCCCTTCCCATTAGCATTCACTATGTTAGGCATTCCTTCAGACTTCTCGGTGAAGACCGAAACAAAGAAGTCATTAAGCATCTCTGCCATTTCCAAGTTTCCTGATACTGTTTCTCCCTCTTCACTAAGCAGTGGGCCTACCCTGTCTTTGGTCTTCCTCTTGCTTCTAATGTATTGATAAAAAGTCTTCTTGTTTCCCTTTATTCCTGTAGCTAGTTTGAGCTCATTTTGTGCCTTTGCCTTTCTAATCTTGCCCCTGCATTCCTGTGTTGTTTGCCTATATTCATCCTTTGTAATCTGTCCTAGTTTCCATTTTTTATATGACTCCTTTTTATTTTTTAGATCATGCAAGATCTCGTGGTTAAGCTAAGGTGGTCTTTTGCCACATTTTCTATCTTTCCTAACCAGCGGAATAGCTTGCTTTTGGGCCCTTAATAGTGTCCCTTTGAAAAACTGCCAACTCTCCTCAGTTGTTTTTCCCCTCAGTCTTGATTCCCATGGGACCTTACCTATCAGCTCTCTGAGCTTACCAAAATCTGCCTTCCTGAAATCCATTGTCTCTATTTTGCTGTTCTCCCTTCTACCCTTCCTTAGAATTGCAAACTCTATGATTTCATGATCACTTTCACCCAGGCTGCCTTCTACTTTCAAATTCTCAACGAGTTCCTCCCTATTTGTTAAAATCAAGTCCAGAACAGCTTCCCCCCTAGTAGCTTTTTCAACCTTCTGAAATAAAAAGTTGTCTGCAATGCAGTCCAAGAATTTGTTGGATAGTCTGTGCCTCGCTGTGTTATTTTCCCAACATATATCCGGATAGTTGAAGTTCCCCATCACCACCAAATCTTGGGCTTTGGATGATTTTGTTAGTTGCTTAAAAAAAGCCTCATCCACCTCTTCCACCTGGTTAGGTGGCCTGTAGTAGACTCCTAGCATGACATCTCCCTTATTTTTTATCCCTTTTAGCCTAACCCAGAGACTCTCAACACTTCCGTCTCCTATGTCCATCTCTACCTCAGTCCAAGTGTGTACATTTTTAATATATAAGGCAACACCTCCTCCCTTTTTCCCCTGTCTATCCTTCCTGAGCAAGCTGTACCCATCCACACCAACATTCCAATCATGTGTATTATCCCACCAAGTTTCAGTGATGCCAACAATGTCATAGTTGTATTTATTTATTAGCACTTCCAGTTCTTCCTGCTTATTCCCCATACTTCTCGCATTTGTATATAGGCATCTAAGATACTGGTTTGATCTTTCCTCCCAGTTTTGTCCTGACCCTCCTTTCTCTCTGCCAATATAGCCCACACTCCCTCTCGTTTCCGACCCATCTCCCAGGTCTCCATGTTCCCCACTTACCTGTCCTGAAGCAGGATTCTCAAAGCAGGCATTCCTCTGCCTATCTTGGCAACGGGACCTGATCCTGTAGGTGTGCTCAGGGCATGCCTTCAGGATTGGGCCATGCTGGTAAGCGTGCCTACGACCTGATAGACCCCCACAGCAGGAACGCTGGCTGTAGGACACAGAGGTGGAAGAGCAGAACAGCACCTGTACCTTTTGACAAATTGTGTGTGTGCACGAGTGCATGCATGTGTCTGTCCATCCCGGTGGCTGGGGTGCCCACCTGGGATATGGGAGACCTGGGTTCATATCCTTGGTTTTATGCAAATTCATTCAAAGGGATTCTCAGAGCCAGCCAGCTGGGTCAGGAAACATCTAAACTAGCCAGAAGTGAAATAGAGAGGAAGAGGGTGGAGCTTAAAGGCATAGATCCACAAAGGTACTTTGGCTCCTAATTCATCTGATCTAGGCCCTAGGCACCTGCCTGACAGACCAGAGAGCGGAATGGATCTCTGCTCAGGATTCTCAGCCTCTCCTGAAGTGTGGAGCTGTTCCACTTTGTATAAATACTTAAATATTCAGTGGGTGAGTCCCTCTCTAGCCCAGTGGCAAGGGCACTCCCCTGGGATGTGGGAAACTAAACCCTGTTCCAGTAGCTATCTGGTTATTCATACAAAGCAGAATAGCTCCAGCAGGGGAGATTGAGAAAGTCCCCACACCAGAATAGCCAATAGCCTGGTGGCCAAGGCACTCACCTCACATATGGGAAACCTCATTTGAAGCCCTTGATCCAAATCAGGCAGCATGGTGATTCAAACCTGGGTGATTTATGGTGATTCAGATCTGGATCTCCCACACGCTGGGTATTCTGACATACAGGCCTTCCAGCCAGAAAAATTCCCAACCTGCTCACCCCAACTGTCTTTTGTGCTGGTTTAGTTGTGACCTGAGCACTCCTATTGAGTCAAGCCCTGCAGGTAAGCTAGGCAAGGGAACACCTGGTTTGGAAATCTCACCTAGTGTGAGCAAGGGCTCAGAGCAGCTCATAAGCTGTGGGGCAGCATCCGAACTTGCTTTGCACATGCCCACCCGCAGAAACTTGGCAGCAGCTGAGCAGAGGTTTTGAGAATGACAGTGGCATCTAAATGTTGGACTTGGGTGCTGAAAGAGGCAGGTGCCAACATCCCTTTGTGACTCTAGTCTTGTACTCCTCCATGCCTTGCTTTCTCACTGCTAACTGTCCATCCAGAGTGGTTGTGAGGGATACTAAATTCGTATTAGTAAAGCACTTCAGATCGCTGAACAAAAGGCTCTACAGACATGCAAAGAGATATTGGTTTTCAACAGCCCTAAATGCTCATGCAAGTAAATGGGTATGCCACAGTGGGACTTGTAAAACACTTGTGCTACAAAGGAAAACTAGGGAAGTCAGGAAACCAGACTCTTAGTGTCACCTGCAATCCATGCCCAGGGTGTGTTTCAGACACTTGGGGAACCAGCATTGCCCAGTGCTTTGTCAAATGTCTTGCAGAGTGTTATGTCCCATCCTAAGAAATGAGGCCTTAAAGGGTAGAGGGCGACTTGGCCATCCCTTCCTCAGTCTGCTCACAACAGAATGCATGTTGTTACGAGAGCAATGTTGCCTATTGACATTACCCTTTTCAGTGATACTGATTTCTTCTCTTGGGAACGAGATGGTGTCTCCATTATTCTGGGAGTCTGGTGTCCCCGTTGCAAGTAGAAGAGACTCCTGTGTCAGCTTCTCTCTATAGCCTTTTCCTTGTGGGCCATGACAGTTATTACTCAGCAGCTGGCACATACCCATAATGTTACTGAAAGAGCTTCCTGCAGACTGTGCATAAATTATGGATCACGTGCCTCCTATTCCAGTGAAAAATGTACCGAACTCACTGCCACTGTGACCAGACTTAACCCTGAACAGAAGTCCAGAGTCCCTCTGCCTGCCTATTCAGAGCTCTTGTCAGGGTTCCTCCCCCACTCTGAACTCTGGGGTACAGATGTGGGGACCCGCATGAAAGACCTCCTAAGTTTATATTCCACCAGCTTAGGTTAAAAACTTCCCCAAGACACAAATTCCTTTCCTTGTTCTTGGACGGTATTGCTGCCACCACCAAGTGATTTACACAAAAATTCAGGGGAGGGTCACTTGGGGTTCCTATCCCCCCAAAATATCCCCCAAGTCCCTTCATCCCCTTTTCTGGGGAGGCTTGAGAATAATATACCAACTAATTGCCTTATAAATGGGAGTACAGACCAGACCCTTTATCTTTAGGACACTAAAATCAATCAGGTTCTTAAAAGAAGAACTTTATTATTAAAAAAAAAAAAGTAAAAGAATCACACCTGCAAAATCAGGATGGAAGGTAACTTTACAGGGTAATACAAAGATTTAAAACACAGAGGACTCCCCTCTGGACTCAGCTTCACAGTTACAAAAACAAGAGGTTTGTGCATAGGTTATTTAATTAGCTGGTGGCAACAGCTGATTTCCTTTGTTTTTTTTTCTCAGCTGTTCCCGGGAAGCGGATGAAAGGGCTTGAGGGTACCCCACAGGAAGGAATTCCTGTGTTCCTTCCTGGGTTCTAAAAAGGGGGAGGGGGATTGCACTTGGGTGATGGCAGCATCTACCCATCCAAGGTCAGAGAGAAGCTGTGACCTTGGGAGTTTAATACCAGCCTGTAGTGGCCAGTATTAATTTTTAAAATCCTTGCAGGCCCCCACCCTCTGCACTCGAAGTGCTAGAGTGTGGAATCAGCCTTGACATGGTGGCAGAGCGGTGAGATCATTTTGAACCAGAAGCACACACCTCAGGAGTTTAAAAGGACACAGTTTTCTGGACAAGCTACAGCATTTAGCTTACAGTAGTCCACGCAAAAATCGGATTTCCCCATCTGGTTTGGGAACCAGAACCAATGGAGAGGCCCATGCACTCTCAGATTACACCCATCTGTAGCATGTCCTAGATCTCCTTTTCTATTGCGGTTTTGGCTTGAGGAGCCATCCGGTAGGGTTGGGCTCTAATTGGGCGAGCATCACCTGTGTTAATGGAGTGGTATGCCCATTCTGTCCATCCTGGGGTTGCAGAAAACATTGGCACAAAGCTGATGTACAGCTCCTGGATTTGCTATCACTGCTTACGCCCAAAGGTTATGGAAAGGCTCACCTCTTCTACACCATCATTGCTTTTTTCTTCATAGTAGACTCCTTCAGGCCACTCAGGGTCATCTCTTTCCTGAGCTGTAAACTGGAGAACTTTGATTTCTCGGGAATAAAAAGGGCTTTAGAGAATTAACATGGTATACTTTAGGTTTTAGGGTAGGATCTGGGAATGCTATGAGGTAATTAATGGCTCCCAAGCGCTCTTGGAACATAAATGGCCCCTCCCATGACACTTCCATCTTATTGGCCTGGATCACTTTCAGGACCATGACTTGGTCACCTACTCAGAAGGAATGCTTTCTGGCATGTTTATCATACCAGGCCTTTTGCTTTTGTTGAGCATCCTGTAAGTTTTCTCGAGCAAGGGCTAGAGAGTTTTTGAGGGTACTTTGCAGGTTGGTTACAAAGTCCAAAATGTTAGTTCCTGGAGGAGATGTAACCCCCTCCCATTGCTGCTTCACCAATTGTAATGGCCTCTTAACTTCGTGGCCATAAACGAATTCAAAGGGTGAAAATCCCAGACTGGGATGTGGTACAGCCCTGTAGACAAAGAGCAACTGCTGCAACACTAGGTCCCAATCATTGGAGTGCTCATTCACAAATTTACGTATTATGGTCCCCAAAGTCCCATTAAACTTCTCCACTAGGCTATTCGTTTGATGGTGGTAAAGGGTGGCAACCAAATGGTTCACCCCATGAGCTTCCCAAAGACGTTTCATGGTCCCTGCCAGGAAGTTAGTTCCCGAATCCGTAAGGATGTCGGAGGGCCAACCTACCCTGGCAAAAATGTCTGTTAATGCCTGGCTTACGCTTTTAGCCCTGGTATTGCTTAGAGCTACTGCTTCTAGCCATCGGGTGGCAAAAGCCATGAAAGTCAGTATGTACAGCTTCTCTCTGAGTGTCTTCTAGGGGAAAGGACCCAGAATATCCACAGCTACATGCTGAAATGGAACCTCAACTATGGAGAGGGGCCTTGACCTGGTCTTGGGGCTTTCCCACCCTCTGGCACACCTCACAAGATCGGACATAGGTAGAAACGTCCTTCCTCATCCGCTCCCAGTGGAATGACTTCCCCAAATGGTCCTTGGTCCTGTACCAACTGTCTCTGAGGATGCCAGTCCTCCTTGTGCCCACCAGAAAGGGTTTCCTTGTATAAGAGTTCTCCTTCTACTACAAACCTGGACCTATTAGAAGAGCTGAGAAGCAGTGGGTCACTCCGTGCTACCGTCTAAGCTCCCTTGAGGCTTTCATCCACTTCTTGCTCTGCCTGGAACTACTCCCTTGATGCTGGAGACACTAGTTCCTCGTGGTATTGTGGACTTGGGCTTGATCCCACCCTCTGGCACACTTCACAAGACCGTAGAAGGTAGAAACGTCTTTGTCCATTCCCTCCCAGTGAAATGACTTCCCCAAATGGTCTTTGGTCCTGTTCATCCCAGCATGGCCATTAGGGTGATCGTGGGCTAAGCTCAAGAACTTTTCCCTATACTTAGTTGTGAGAGACCTGGATTCAAATCCCTGTTCTAACTCAGGCTAATCACTGGGCTGTTGGCTAGTCTGGGACACACACACCATCCCAGTCTGGTTGCCTCTGACTGTCTTTTGTGCAAAGCATGCTCTGAGAACATCTGCTGGATTGATGCCCACAGGAAAGCTAGGCAGAGGAAATGCCTAATTTGAGAAAGCCACCAGGGCATGGATGTGAGCTAGGGTGGTTTTGCTAGGCTATAGGTGGTTTTGCACATGGCCACTGGTGACAATTTAGGCACCTACAGCATTAGGTGCATCTGAGAGGGAGTTCTGAGGTTGTCAATATTGCCTAAATATTGGCTTTAGGTGCCTAAAGTGGCAACTAGGGAACTAAATCCCTTTGTGGATCTAGCCCTAGGATAGTGGCTAATTCTGAAAGGTTTTAATCAAGCTTGCATGTTCTTTAAAGGATCTGCTCTAGTGCCAACAGTTATTATTTGGGGGCAGTTATATGTCCCATGTGATGCAGGAGGTCGGACTAGATGAACACAATGGTTCCTTTTGTTTTAGAAGCTATGAATCTCTCCATATTAGGCAGCTCCTGTGGGGTTTGTTGAGGCCACTAGGTGGTGCTGTGGTGGGAGGGAGGCAAAAGGTTGATTCTGGAAAGAGTTGACTGCAGGGTCAGGGGAAGATGCAGGAGCAGAGTTAATGCAGGGAATTTAAGGGACGGGGGGAGCTGAGGACATGCCTTCTCTGCAGACAGCGCTAAGAGTCTGTCCTCTTTGCCTCCGCCATATGTAAGGGGACTGTTGTCCCCTTACTAAAACTCAGTGGTGGGGTTTTTGGTTGGCTAGCTCCCAGTACCAAAAGGGGAAGGTTCAATTGACAATCAGGACCCTGAGACTGACAGTCCCCAGGGGCAATGGGGAGAGGCCAATGTTCCAGGTCAGCCTGATTGACAGGATGGGCAGTCTAATCAGGGAGTCAGGAGACCAGCCCACCACGTCTTCCGGGTGAGCTGAAATCAATTGCCTGGGACAGAGTGGGGCTGAGCTAAGGAGAGAGAAGGGGCCTGAGCTGAGCTGGGGAGCAGAGCTGTGATGACCAGCGATGCAGCCCAGGGAGCAGGTCAGTGCTGGGAGCAGAGCCACAGAAGCAGCCCAGAGAGCAGACCTGTGCTGGGAGGAGAACTGCAGCAATCAGAGCCAGAGGGGCCAGAGAAGCAGCCCAGGGAGCGGAGGCAGAGTGGAGCTGGAGCTGTCCAGAGCCAGGTGCGGTGAGCAGCTGGGGAGAACGAGGGTGGACCCTGGGCAGCGGGCCCAGCACAGGGAGACGCCCCCAGCCAAGAGGTCTTGCAGGCCAGACTTGGGGGGGGGGTCATCACCACGGGTGGGGGAAGGGGGCTGATGCTGGGAAGAAGAGTCCTGCCACCTAGAGCCTGAGGGCTTGTGGCCACCGCCAGAGCAAGTGTCTGACCCACAGCATCCCTGCAGCACAGCCAGGGCCTGAGAAGGAGGCCTGGGACTTGTGAGGAGCAGACTGTGAACTGCCCTGACATTCCAGCCACGGCTGGTTGTGGTGTCCCCGTGCCACAGAGTGGGGTGATGTGTTTTCCTTTAACCGTTCCCCTTTTTTTCCTTATCTTTTAAATCGGTTGCTGCTTAATAAATTGTTTTTGCTTTGAACTGTATGTAATGATCAGTGGGTCAAGGAAGTATCCAGTGCAGAGAAAGCACCCCAGAGTGGGGACACCCTAGCCCCTGCCCTAAGTGACCACGACAAGGTTGGGGGTCGAGTCTCCCAGGAATCCTGGGCCCTGCCTTGTTGGGGTTACGAGGACTCTGCCACACAGGAGAGTTGAAGGGGAGTGTTGAGGTCAGGCAGGTCTCTGGGTAAAGGAAGTGGGAACGAGGACTCAGATCCTTTCGCTAGCTCATTTCACTGGGATAGTGTATAAGCCAGGAAAGTTCCACACAACAGCGGGACCATTCCCCCGCTTACACATAGCCAATACCCGATTCTGGTGCAGGTGATGGAAGGGAATGGCAGGGAAGAGAGAAGGGGTGGGAACAGTCTGCTCTGGGTGGTGATGTTGCTGTATGTGCGAGGAGCAGCACACCTCAGCTCGGAGAGCTTGTTTGGCAAAGCTACAGCTATAGCAACATAGGCGGTGAGCTGGTCAGGACTTATTGGCTTGGTGCTCCAATAGGCAGCACTCTTCCCTCGAGGTGGAACCCATCCCCATAGCCCAGCATAGTGCTGAGGGAGGGCCCTGTTCTGGGGGAGGTATAGAAGGGAGGCTCTGGCAGAGTACATTGTCACAACTCATCCTAATTTAAATAGAGTCACAGGAGGATCAGCTGCAGGGCCAAGTTACTTTTTGACACACCTTTACTGCAAAAAAGGTGTGTTTTTACACTGTTCGCTATCTGAATGTGGAATCCTAGTGAAGACAAGACGCAGACAGTTTTTACCTTGAAGTAGCTAGTCGAGGTCAACATCAGGTGAGGGGAATAAGGTTGTCCTCAGGTAGCTACATACCAGTGTAAAATCTACCTTTGTCTTGTCTCCACAAGGATATTATATTGAGATGTTGATAGCTTGGTATATTGATGTAAACAAACACCTCTCATTTTTAGTGAAGACATAGAAATGAGTTGTGAACTTTGGGGACTTTTGGTCACTAAATTAGCTAAGGGAATAAAAACACTGGATCAGTTTAAGGATCCTAACAGGAAACCAGTGAAAATCCTGCTGATGGGAAACTTTGCAGCTGCCTGTGATACAAAGACTAAAGCTACAGGAAAAAGCTAGGGCATCACTTGTTCAAGGTGATAGCAATTCATTGCCCAAATCAGTACAGTGCTGCCTGAAAGTGATGCAGTAATAAAAGTCTATTGCAGAGGTGTGGTACTGGTTGCTAGAAAGAGGGATTCATCTGTGTGAATCACAACAGAGAAAGAGCGAGATCCTGACTAAATGCAGAGTCACTCATCAGAACCTGGGAATGGAGAGACAAACAGAAAACATGAGACACTAATCTGTAACTCCAGGCAAAATGAGGTAAACATTTCCTCTTGCATTGTCCCAGCTACAGAACAGGGAGAGACGGCCCATCCTCCCCTCCACTTCATCTCCCATAAAACAGAAATTACCTTATGCAACAATGACAATCACACACACACACACAAATACATTCCACCGCTAGAACAGCTGCATGGCAGAGTGTCCCGGAACAATGAACTCGCTCCCTGGGGCCAACTGGAACGAGGGCTGCAGAAAGACACAAAAGCTGTTGCATCATAGTCACAACTGCTCAGTTAAGGCTTGCTAAATATTTTTGGCTAAAGTGATTCACTGGCCAAGCAACAACAAAGATAAGAGAGAGAGAGAGCTATGGGGAGAGCAGAGCAGACAAGCCAGGGCCATCTGAACAAAGGAAAAACTATACACAGTGAAATTTTGAAATTCAAAGAGCAAAACGCACTCTTTAGGGTGAGACACTTTATAATCTGCCCTAATATTAATACAGAAGGAGGGACTCCTGCTACATAAAAGTGAGACTGAGCAAGCCCAGAGATGGGATTTAAAAGCATTAAGAGGGAGAAGGAGGACTAATCAGAGGGGAAGAGAGGGAAAGGATGAGACAAAGAAGTTTGGTAGCAGGAAGTATCAATGACAGCAAGGATAAACACAGGATATTCTAGAGATTAGAGAGAACTTGGGGCTGGGGCGGGTATAGGAGACTGGACATGTGGGCGGGGGGAAGGAGATATAGTTGGGCTTGGAGGAGAGGAGAGGCTGGGAGGAACAGTGAGGATGGGACAAGGGCTTGGAAGAGTAGTTTGGATTGGCTGGCTGGCCATGCTGAGTGGCTGCATCTTGCTAGCTGATACCTTTGTGTGTACGGTGGAGTCTGGCTCGCTCTGTGCAAAGTGTATTGAGAGCTGCTTGAGACTTTTGCTAAAACAAGGAAACAGAAAACAAAACTAATTCATCCCCAAACAGTTCTAGAGCAACCAAACCCCCTCATTCAAACTGGATAGCCAGGCTCGGCCCGTATGCTGCTGGCCTGTGTACTGCAATGGTGCTGACCGAAGTTATCGCTGACTTGCATGGGCAAGCAATAAGGCTGCCATCCCTAGAAACCTTCAGGAGAGGACTGCAAGGCACCTCCATGAAAATTTAATCGAGATCTCTCAGGACGATTCACGGGACATCCCTGCATACAAAACCAAACTGCTTCGCATGACCTAACTCCGCAGAGGAATGAAAAGCAAAAAGCAATGCTACCATTCGGCATGGTGCCTCTTCTGTACGAGTACATTAATGAAAAGTTGGCATCTGTGTCCTGCGTAGTTGGGGGTGCCACCAGTACATCACTGTCATGGGAAATAACAAATTACACACTTACCCGAGATTCCTTCCCCTGCATCGGGCTCTCCAGTGCTCGACTGCTGGGACTGCAGTGGAGTCACAAACAGGTCCTGGCTTGTGGCATAGCTGGACCCCCATGGTTGCATGTCTCCCAGCCTCCTCTTCCTTCTCCACCTCCTCCTTGTCCTCGTTGTTCACTACAGGGCCTGTGACTCAGGCGCCTCAGAGGTGTCCCCTCTGGTCTGTGGGGTGGTAGAAGGGTCTCCACCAAGCATGGCATACAGCTGTTTGTAAAAGCAGCAGGCCTGGGGCTTGGCCCTGGATTGACTGTTTGCCTCCCTGGCCAACTGATGCAGTTCCTTCACTTTCACGTGGCCCTACTTCTGGGCCCTGTTGTACCCCTTCTGCTGCATCTCCCGTGCTATCTGCTTGCAGGTGTCTACGTTTCTACAGCTGGTCTGTAGCTGGGCTTGCACAGCCCCTTCTCCCCACAGGCCCAGGAGATCCAATGTCTCCTATCTATGCCAGGCCAGAGTGTGTCTGGAGTGTGTAGCCAGCATGGGCAGCTCACCAAGCTGGACACGCAGGAAAAGGCTTCTCTGAACTTCCCAGTACATTAAAGTCTCTGGGACCCCTGGACAGGAGAGTTCACAATTGTGACCACAGCAGTCAGTGTCAGGCATTGTGGAATAGATGCTGGAGGCTTGTTAGGGTTGACATAAGTAATGCAGTGTCTGCACTCGCGCTACGTTGACCTCAGTGCAAAGACTACAGCTCAACGCTGCTTGGGGAGGGTGTTACTGCATCACTGTAACAAGGCACTGCCATCAGTGAGGGACAGATCTAAGCGCAGACACATGCACAACCAGGTAGATGCAAGGCAGCTTATGTAGCCCTATCTTTGTAGGTGGTCTTAGACAGGACAGTGAAGCTCATATAATGTATGGAGTGAGGAGTGAGCATTAGGGGCTCGAGGGGCCAGATTAGCAGTGATGTAAAGCAGCGTAGGGCTATTGATTTCAGCAGAGCTACATGGATTTACACCAGCTAAGGATCTGGTCCTGTGTGTGTGTGTGTGTATGTGTATGTTGGGTAGATGGGTGTGTGTGATGAGGGAAGGGGTGTGTGTGTTGCGAGGATGAATTTACCTGGAGGGACAATTTATCACAGATGAAAAACAAGAAGGTGGCTTGGGCTTTCTTTTTATGAATTTCACTGGGCATGTTTTTGCTTCTCAGCATCCAAAGCCCTGGTTATTTGGTTCTGGATTCCCTGCCCACAGGCTAGCTTGTGACCACCCCACCCCCCCAACAGCCCTGGCATTTTCTCCCCCAGTAGACCCAGTGAGTCTCTGTGGGTTCCCAGTCCAGCCCAATGTCATGCAAAACATTTCACACTTTTCCCCAATTCCCCTGTGACTCAAAGGGAAAGATTCATTTTTTCACTCTAAAATAAAGTCACACTCTACTTCTCAGCTTGCCAGGGGAGTGACAGTAAGACATGCAAACAGCATTAGCTTTCCTAATGTTATTCAGCGCATGCAGTAAACCAAATTATAAATTTAATTTACATCACTGCTAATCTGGCCCCTCGAGCCCCTAATGCTCACTCCTCACTCCATACATTATATGAGCTTCACTGTCCTGTCTAAGACCACCTACAAATTTAACCAGCCTGACAGAAATCAGAATTCAGGGTCCAGGTACATTACAGAAATCCATACAAGAGCAGGTGACACCTCCGTCCCCAGCTAGTAGTACCGAGACACATGATCAGAGGAGCATCAGACCAGAACCAACAGTACAAAGATCTACACATCATGGAGAACCTCCAGCAGTTCAGTCTGGCACAAAGCAGCGTTCCCTGGTTTGCATAGGTATCTGATCGCTGCAAACCTGCCAAGGTCTCCTCCAGTCTCTTTAGCTCCTCCCATCTCCAACAAGCCCTACAGCCTTTGTCCTTCTATCTGATGGTGTCATCTTGAGGAGGGTGGAGGACTGGGGCCCACTCCAACCTCTATTGTCTTTTGTGGCAGATGATGGGCTCAATCTTCCCTCCATCATCTCTGGGGATGGATGGGCCAGGCCCAATTCTTTGGCTGAAAACCCTTGGTTCCCCCACCCTTGTCTTGTGGAACTTTCTTCCCCCCCCCACCTCCACTGTCTCTTCATCCTCTGGGCCTCTCTCTCTCTCTCTCTCTCATTCCCTCTTCCCACTAGCCTCTGATCCCACCTGCTCCTTCTTTGATGTCCTCTCTGAGGTCTCTCCTCTGCCGCAGCACATTCTCTTGTACACATGCGCACACACACGCACACGCACACCTTGGGCTCAGACCAGGGCCGGCTCCAGTGACCAGCTTGCCAAGCAGGTGCTTGGGGCGGCCACTCCAGAGACGGGCAGCACATCCAGCTATTCAGCGGCAATTTGGCGGACAGCCCCTCACTCCCGCTCGGAGCGAAGGACCTCCTGCCGAATTGTCGCCGCAGATCGCGATCGCGGCTTTTTTTTTTTGCGCCGCTTGGGGCGGCAAAAACCCTGGAGCTGGCCCTGACTCAGACAGCCCCTGGTGTCAGGTCCCCAGTGCCTGCTTTGCAGCCCTTGAACTTCAAGTTTCTTTGAACCCAAAAACATCAATGAACCTGGCAAAACTCACCTGCTCTCATAACAAAACCAGTGAATTTCATCCCCCTGCCCAAACAGACTCAGATCTCTTCACTTTCCAGCAGACAGCATGCTTCCCCCCAAGAGGCCCAGACCTCTGTTTCCCTCACCTGGACACTCCCAACTAGCCCAGACAACCCCTCTACCAGCCAGAGATCTCAGTGAGGTTGCACCTCCCCAGCCCACACTCCCCATGTCTTACCTGACAGTCTTGGGGGACCCCACTGTTCACTGTCGCTTCCCAAGCCTTCCAGGGGCAGATGGCTGGCCCTTTTCGTAGCAGATTCAAAGGGGGCAGGGAGTAGCAAAGAAGCTCGCTGCTACCCACTGTGCACCCCCAGCTTCAAGAAACCTTCTTCTAGGGCCACAACCAACAGCAGAGACGCAGCAAAAGCAGCACAAGCTTCCACATTGCCTTGCCAGCATCATCACACCAGCCCTATAGTGCTAGGAAAGAGATCCAATCTCCTCCTAGGGCCGAAGGGGGGTTCAGGGCCACAGGCCCTGGACCCTCCAGTGAGGGATGAAAGTGAGTGTCCAGGAGGGGGAGGTGATCAGGTTAGTGAGTGAGGCAGTAAGAGGACAGCGACCTGGCACTAGCCCAGCTCAATGGGATGTTGTCAGGGCTTCTCTCTCAGGGAGCAAGCTCAGCTCCTGGGCAGACCAGGGGGTGCCCTGTGCGTGGCTGGCTCCCGTCTGTGCCGGTCACACTGGTGGCTCCTTGTAGTGACCTAGAAGTCCCTGCAGGAGCAAGGTTCCTCTTGTAGATGCCCCCCTGTCCCTCCCACAAGGCACAATGGGGTCTCCCTTCCTCAGCTCACTGTGAACCATCTTAGCCTTAGTTCTTTTGAGTTGCACTGGGGACTCTCCTAGCATCTTTCACGGGACGTGGGGCCCGAAAGTCCCCTGTTTTTCTCATGACAAAAGATTTGATGCTTCTGATAATCCCTGCAGAAATAACAGCCCCCTTGCAGCAAGTGAGCAGAGGTACACAGCAGCTGATTATTATTCACAGGCGATTTCATGCTGGACCATAAAATATTGATATCCCAGAGCAGCTTGCTTAAGCCTGGGACAATTGCTGCAGTTCTGTGCTGCATTTCACAGTGAGATTTATTCCCTTCCCCTGATCCTGTCAGTTGCAACATAAACCATGTCATAGGCCTGGCCTTGACTCATGGCACAAAGGAGCCAAGAATTCACAACACACAATAAACACAAAGCTATTCTGTCACTTGGCTTTCGCTGGTCACAAAAACATCCCTCAGCAGCTGGGATGTTTCTTTTGGCAGAGGAACCACCTGGCCGTAGCTGGATTCAGTCATTTTGACAGGGAAGTCAGTGGATCTATTTTAGGAGTCAGGAAGTTGAGAATTGTTTTCTTACCTCTTCCCTGCTTCTCCTGTTTCACCAGTACAAAAAGAACCTTGATCAAGACTGGAGACAAAACTCGAGGGGCAATTGCCCTGCGCACTCCCGTTGGGTGTAAGCAGCCTTCGCGGCAGGAGACTGAGGGTCTGAAGAGCTCATTTCGCACACCCCCTCTCCAGGGTGAGACAGCTGACACAGAGACATTTACACTGTTCAATTAGTAACTGGTTATTAGTGAGCTAATTTTGGAAAGTGCTTTGAAGGTGACATTCTATAGCTGTGTATGATTGTTCTACCTGAATGAGAGGAGTCAAAGTAGGGCAGGTCTCTGCTTTCCTCACTTTAAAATTATCTTGTAATTGCCATCTCGTGGGATCAGCTCTAGACATTACTGCTGTAACTTTCTTCATTCATTGTAACCCAGCAGCAAGCTTTTGCCTCATCTCTGCTGAGTAATCTCATCTGACAGCATCTCACTCATGGCTTGGGTAAGGTGCTAACCTGTGCAGCCCACACCTCCTGTTTATGTTCAGGTAAAAAAAAAAAAAGGGAATTAAAACCAAGGGAACACTGAGGGGACAGGACGCACCAGCTGAGCTGTTTGTTTCCTGCAAAGGGAAGACATCTGCAACACTCAGGGGGAAGATCAAAGGGAGAAGAAGTGAGTGCCAAAATAACACTCAGCAGGGGGTGTTGGAGAAGATGTCCTGAAACAGAAGGAAGTGGGGATGAAGAGGACCAGCAGCATGCTGGCTCCCAGTGGGACCCAGAGGGCTGGGTCAGACAGAATGGGCTGACCAGGTTTTCCCACTCCTATCACGTCTCCTGCGCCAGGGGGCTGCAGTGCACCCAGGCAAAAGAGGGCTATACACCACTTCAGCAGGGCCGGCTCCAGGCACCAGCTTAACAAGCAGGTTCTTGGGGCGGCCAAGGGAGAGGGGCGGCACCTGCGGCAATTCAGGGGCAGCAGGTCCCTCACTCCCTCTAGGAGCGAAAGACCTGCCGCTGAACTGCCGCCGCCAATCGCGGCTTTTTTTTTTTTTTTGCTTGGGGCGGCAGAAATGCTGGAGTCGGCCCTGCACCTCAGTCCCACACAAGCTGGTGAAGGACGTGGAAGATGCCTGTAGCATTGTGTTCATGTTGTGTACAGCTGTGTGTGTGATGATGATAGTGTTTGCTGTGTGACTTAGGGCTAATTCAACCAGGGCTTAGGGTGCAAGCCAGAAAGTGACCCAATGCTTCTGAGAGCCATGCCTTCATTAAAGGACAATCAGAGAACTAACGGCTTGGAAACCTCTCCTTCACCTCCACCTCCAGACTGAAGAGATATGTGCAGCCAAAGAACTTTGGGACTGATAAAAGGTTGGCCTCTGAAGCCAGGGAGACGGACCTACAGGGAGTTCTAGGAAGCAGTCTAAACTGCGGTCCCCAGAAGGAGGGGTGGCTGCATAAGCAAGGCCAACCTAAGTGTTGGTGAGGCAGTTAGAAGTGCAGACCATGGGTTCAGTTACAAACCCTTTGTTCCTGGTAAGCGGTGACCCTTCTGTCAGGATCAAACAATACTTTGGAAAGGCTGTTCTATGGCACTGGACAAGCACACGGGTCAACCCAAAGGGGAGATAAGGAGGGCATGATCCCCCCCGCCAGGCCTGCTGAGGAGTCCTGGTTGGTACAAAAGGCTCTGCACTCTGGGACCTGGTTTGAGTGAGTATCACCTGGACAGGGGAAGGCAGGAGGCCTCATACCTGGGCGGGAGAGAGGGTGTTGCACTCCAAGCCTGAGGGGCAAAGGTGCAGTCAGCCTTGAACCATGACAAAACCCTCCAAAGTCGTGTCCAAGCATCAAGCCCACCACACAGGATCAGCCAGCAGGCCTGCCAGACTCTCCGATATTTGGGCCTCGGGTGACCCCACAGAACACTTGCATTTGAGAGCTCTCAGCCACCTGGCACCTGCCTAAAGGGAACTTGACTCTGGTTGAAGGGGAGCCTGAAACGTGACTGAAATACTCAGCTACCCACTCAATAAGGCAAAGGATTAATCAGGAAAAGGCTGCAGCCCCAATTATATTTGGGCAGTCTGGCACCATGTGCTTTTGGACCACTTACTCTACATAACAGTAATTTGAGTAGTTTTGTCATACAATCTTCCACCATAATTAGCCACCCTCAAAATATCCTCCTCAGCTGCTGAGGTGCTAAACCCAGCAAGGGCCCCACCGTGCATCCCTAAATTGGGGCCCAGATTCCAGCTTTAATGGCTTAGATTGTTCACTTGTAACTGGAGAGGAGCCAGGAGCTGCTGCACCAGGTTCTCTCTCACTGGGGTGTGTTCCGGGAAAGGGATTCTTTATCTTTGTATCCAAGCAGCAGGTGCTGTCAGCCCCCTGGCTTCTTCTTCTGTGGGAGCTGTCTGGGGTTTCCCCATCTTCAGGGCTGCAGAGACTGCAAGAGGGTTGTGAGAGAGCATCTGGGGGCTCATACGCTTGGGTCTCCAAGCCTAGTAACTATGAGCTGCATACTCTGGGTCTCACTGATTCTCTGTAAGGTCAGGTTGTAATCATATCTGATTGAATTCTCTGAGCACCATATAGGGCTCATTTGGCTACACCCTTCAGGCATCAGATCACAGCTGTGGCATAGCAGCCTATAAGAAGCAAATAGCAAATGTATGGAGAAGGGAGAAGGAGCATTTTACTGCTGCACAGTTCAGGGGAAGTCTTGAAATTCTCAGCCAACAGCATAAAAGGAGCTCACATTTCTAGAGCACTTAAACTGGACATTACACCACTTCCCTTAAGCTACGTTGAATGGCTGCCTGGGTTTCACCTTTGACAGCTCAACTCAGTTTCTATAGAAAAGAGCTTGTGCACAAGCAATTGGGCCCCTTAGTTCAATCCTCTGTGCAGCACAGAGTCGGCAGCAGGCTGGATATTCAAACGTGGAGATCAGGACTCCGCTCAGGGACACCTATTCAAAGATGCCTCAGCCCAAACCCTGCATTTGGGCATGAAATTTTGCAACCCCTCCATACAAAATTGCAGGCCCAGCTATAGATGGCATCTTTGAAGCACATCCTTGTGCCTGTGTCAATTGTGATAGGCTAGAAACCTTGAACATATGACTCCAACTGCATGGGCTGTGCCCATGTTTTAACAGGTCTGTGCTTTGCATATATCTAAACAGAAATATGGTGGCCAGCAGCCAAACTGCACATATAGCATCAGGGGTGGAGTGGGAGCTGTTTGGCTACAGAAAGACTTTACAGCCTCTCTTAGCATATGCCTACCCAGAACTGTATTTCCAAGGTTAGTGGGACTCCAGTCAGCTAACCCATCAGGGAACCCTGGGCTCGAGTATCTACACTGCATTTTAACCCTAAGTTAAGGATTTTCTGGCCTGTGCTCAAACCTAGGGCTCTGGTGTCCACACTGCAGAGCACAGACCTGAATCAAAGTATCCCCATCCCAAAGTGCCTAGCACTGCCCCTCAGCACTCCTGCCCTATGCATGTTTTGCACTGTGGGAAAACTACTGCCCACCTTGTTTCCTACCTGTGATGGTGGGATTCGGGTGCCCATAAGGAGCACACGAGTACAAACTGCATAATTAGCTCTCTTGGAGGCTGAGGTGTGAGAAGGCTTTATACTGAATTACCAGCTAACCTGAGAACTGGGCTCTCCACCTCCAGGCTGAGTCACACGGGCACGAAAATGCCCACATGCCCCTGTTCTGAGGATAATTAGGGCTCCAGGGCCATCAAACTATTCAAATGAAACTTGGCAAATCTTAATTTGTAACATGAGATGTTCAGGGAATGGGTTTTTGTCTGGTTGGTTTATTTTTGGCTGTTTTGAAGTTTGACACAAAATGCAGGTTTCAATGAGGGGCATTCTGAGGGCTTGCGGTGTAGGGTGCTCCGAACCCCCCAGGGATCCCTTATCCCTGCCCCAGCCTCACCCTGGGAGGCAGAGATAAGGGATCCTAGGGGAGTTGCAGGGAGTTTTGGGGGCTGGCTCCCACTTGCTGGCCTGACAGTGCAGAGCAGGCTACCAAGGGGCTACCCTGCAGGGAGGGGGAGCGGCCAGGATGTTGGAGGTCATCCTTCCTCCAGCTGTACTGAGCCAAGAGCCCTGGTGCTCCCACTCCCTGGAGGGAAGCTGCTGGGTCCACTGTCCACCTCCCCTCCCTCCCCCAGGGCTGTGTGTTGAGGGGCGCCTGGGCTGAGCACACTGTCAGGGTGGTGAGTGGGAGACAGGCCCAAATCTTCCCTGCAGTGAGGAGGAGCTGAAGCTACCACTGCAGGAGGCTGCAAAGAAGTTTTTGGGGCTGGCTCCCACTTGCCGCCCTGACCCCTTGGAATCTCTGAACACGCAGCCCCAGGGAGGGCAGGGGTGGGGACTGGGAGCAAGGGCCAGAGAGCAGAGCAGAGACCAAGTGGCTGCTCTGCAGGAAGGGGAGTGGCAGAGCTCCCAGATCAGCACAGCTGGGGGAGGGATGACCCCCTCACTTCCCACCTGTCAGCCTTGCTCCCTGCTCTGGGAAGCAGTGGGAAGGAGCCGAACCAGAAACTGCTGCTGCGGCAAGAGGAACAGGAACAGGGAGCGTGCTCGGACTGGCAGTAATTGTGCTTCCAGATGCTGCACTGGCTGCCTGCGGTGCTGCTCCTCTGCTGCCAGGAATTCTGGGATACATCTGGAGGACTTCCATGACCCAAGTCAAACTGGAGCCATGTGCACACAGGAAAGCAATAGGGCTCAGATCTTAGGTCCCAGCTTAACATGGGCTCAGACTCTCCAGTCCTGCAGGATCCTGGGACCCTGGGCCTGAGCCACAGATTAGCACAATTGGTGTGTGGACACAAGGGGGGTTAGGCTTGAGCCTGCCTTGCATTGGTGTGGAGACATACCCCTAGGCAGCATTAGCAGTAAGGCTTTTATGTGTGTCAACCTCTAGAGGGCAAAGTGCTCACCCACTGAAGCCTGTATATTAGCATAAATAGTCCTAAATTCTCCATGCACAAGAGCGTCAATGAAGCCTATTATCATTTTCCGTTCATAAGAACAGCCATACCAGGTCAGACCAAAGGTCCATCTAGCCCAGTATCCTGTCTTCCGACAGTGGCCAATGCCAGGTGCCCCAGAGAGAATGAACAGAACAGGTAATCATCAAGTGATCTATCCCCTGTCGCCCATTCCCAGCTTCTGGCAAACAGAGACTAGGGACACCATCCCTTCCCATCCTGGCTAATAGCCATTGAAGGACCTATCCTCCATGGACTTATCTAGTTCTTTTTTGAAAGAAAACATTGAAGAAAGTTCACATGGTGCTGGTGCCCAGAGAAGCTTGGAACGTGAGGCCTGTGGGTCTTCCAGTGCTTGATAGAAATATTAGCTCATTTCTAGTAGTGCCAAATCTAATCTAATACACAAATTGCCTATTCCCCCAAGGGGAGAAACAGGACCCAGCCTGCTCCAGTCTGTGGGCAGAAGAGCTCAAAATCCCTCCAGGCAGAGGAGTGTGGGCAGCAGCCATCTGCTATGCTGGCTGAGAACAGGGATTCCAGAAGCTCTGTTATTTTGGTCCCTCATACGTAAAGGGATTAAACAAAAAGCCCACCTCAAACCCCATCTTTTCCCTGCAGAGTGAAAAAGAAATAATGGAACTAACAATGTTACCAACTAGCCCTCTGCATGGGTGCTGAATCCTTTTGTCTGTCTCACTCAGACTGAAAGCTCTCTGGGGCATAGACTATCTTATGTTTGTAGAATGCTGAGTACAGTGCTATTGTCAATACAAAACTGGACAGCCTTAGACTTGGAGGCTCTAGGATTGAGCAGAGACACGTGAAACTGGAGCATAAAGGGCAAAAGTAACTTGCAAAATCACTTGTTAAAAACAGTTCCTTGCTACAGAGAGAACTAGAAGCCCTTGAGAAAGGACAGTTACCTATTCCGTAACCGGCATTCTTAGAGATGTGTTGCTCAGGTGTATTCCACTATAGGTGTGCGTGCTTGCCACGTGCATCGGTGCTGGAAGTTTTTCCCTTAGCAGTATCCGTAGTGGGGGAACACTGCTGCGACCCCTGGAGTGGCGCCGGTATATTGCGCCATAAAAGGAGCTGCGTGCTCTCCCCACCCTCAGTTCCTTCTTGCCAGACAACTCCGACAGAGGGGAAGGAGGGTGGGACGTGGAATACACCTGAGCAACACATCTCAAAGAATGCCAGTTATGGAACAGGTAACTGTCCTTTCTTCTTCGAGTGATTGCTCATGTGTATTCCACTATAGGTGACTCCAGCTATACCTGATGGAGGCAGGTAGGAGTTTAAGACTAAAGTTTTAAGAGTTACCCTGGTTCTGTCCAGATAAAAGGCCAGTCTAACATGTGCAGGCGGCGTTCCTCATTGGAGGAATGGGGCTTAGGACAGAGGATCAGGAGGAAAATATCCTGATCCATGTGAAAAGCCGAGACAACCTTCGGCAAAAAGGCGGGGTGAGGGCGGAGCTGAACCTTGTCCTTATGGAAGACCGTATACGGCGGTTCAGAGGTCAGGGCCCTGAGCTCGGAGTCCTGGCGGGCTGAGGTGATCGCTACTAAGAACGCCACCTTCCACGACAAGTGGGACCATGAACATGTGGCGGGAGAGTACCAGGTTTAGGTCCCAGAGGGAAACCGGAGGTCTGGCGTAAGGGAATGCCCAATCTAACCCTTTCAGAAACCGGGCCATCATGTGATGAGAAAACACAGACAGGCCCTGCATCGGGGGGTGGAAAGCCGAAATGGCCGCCAGGTGCACCCTGATGGAGGAGTGCGCCAGCCCTTGGGTCCTAAGAGACAGGAGGTAATCGAGGACAAGTTGGATAGAAGCGGAAGAGAGAGAAATTTCTATCCCTCGCCCACATAGAGAACCTATACCAATTAGCCAGGTAGGTTCGACGCGTGGAGGGTTTCCTACTTTCCAGCAGGACCCTTCTCACATCCTCCGAACACCTCCCTTCCTCCTCATTCAACCATGGAGGAGCCACGCTGTCAGGTGGAGCGGGGCGAGGTTGGGATGGAGGAGACGACCTTCCTCCTGCGAGAGGTCCGGGCGGAGCGACAGCCTGCGAAGGGGGGGCCGCTAAGCATTGCGGTAGGGTCCCGTACCAATGTTGATGGGCCCAAGCTGGGGCTATGAGGATAACCCGCGCCCCGTCTGACTTCACCTTCTGGAAGTTCCTGCCTATTAGGGGGAAGGGCGGGAAGGCTTACAACAGGGGCCCCAACCATGGGAGCAGGAACGCATCCGATATCGCCCCATCGCCCTCTCCCGCCCTGGAGCAGAATCGGGGACACTGGCGATTCTGGGCGGTGGTGAACAGGTCTACCTGGGGAGTACCCCACTGCAGGAAGATCCACCTGGCCACCTCCTTGTGCAGGGACCACTCGTGCTGTTGGGAGAAAATCCTGCTCAGGCGGTCCGCAAGCGTGTTGCTCTTGCCAGGCAGGTAAAAGGCCCGCAGGAGTATATTGTGGGCTATACAGAACTCTCACAGGAGCTGGGCTTCCTGGCATAAGGCCCTGGAATGGGTGCCCCCCTGCTTGTTGACGTAATACAAGGCGGTCGTGTTGTCCGTGAGGACTCTGACCACCTTTCCCTGTATGTGGAGGCAAAAGGCCACGCACGCCAGGTGCATGGCCCTGAGCTCCCTGACATTTATGTGGAGGGTCAGTTCCTCGGGCGACCACATACCCTGGGTCCTGAAGTCCCACACGTGAGCTCCCCAGCCCAGGTCCGAGGCATCTGACACTAGATCTAGTGAGGGAGAGGGCTCTCGGAAGGGAATACCCCGGAGCATGTTGCTTGGGAGAGACCACCACTGAAGGTGTGCCACCACCGTTGGCGGCACCGTGACGACCTTGTCCAGGCCGTCCCTGGCCTAGGAGTACCAGGAGGCCAGCCAAAGCTGAAGGGGCCTCATCCGAAGCCTGGCATGTCACACCACATAGGTGCATGCTGCCATGTGGCCTAGGATTTGCAGGCACACCCGTGCCGTAGTAACCGGAAAGGCCATGGCCAAAGCGATGAGAGCTTTGAGCGTCTCGAATCTGTCCCGTGAGAGGGAGGCCGTGGCCACCTGGGAATCTAGCAGCGCCCCTATAAAGCTTATGCGCTGAACAGGGATTAACGGGGATTTCTCCTTGTTTACCAGTAGGCCTAGAGCTGTGCAGGTGTCCAGCAGGAAACTCATCTGCTGCTGCACCAGAGACCAAGATCGGCCCTTGAGGAGCCAGTCGTCGAGGTAGGGGAAGATCTGCAGCCCTTTCCTCCTGAGGTGGGCCGCCACCACCGCCATACAGTTCGTAAATACCCTTGGGGCAGTAGAGAGGCCAAAGGGGAGGGCAGTAAACTGGAAGTGGTCATGACCCACAGGAAACGGAGGAAGCACCTGTGACCCTCGAAAATGTGGATATGAAAGTACGCATCCTGGAGGTCTAGCGCTGTAAACCAATCCCCCTGGTCTAGGGATGCAATAATAGAGGCCAGGGACACCATGCAGAGTTTGCGACGAAGCAGGAACTGGTTGAGCTTCCGCAGGTCAAGGATGGGCCGAAGCCTGCCCTTTGCCTTCGGGATGAGGAAATACCTCGAGTAAAAACCCCTGCCCTGGTATTCTCAAGGTACCCTTTCCACCGCTCCCAGGGAGAGGAGGCGCTCTACCTCCTGGCGGAGGAGGAGGGCATGCTCCAGGACCCCAGCCGGCTGCCCGTACGAGGAACAGTAGGGAAGGGTTGAAATAAACTGCAGCCTGTACCCTTGGGAGATGGTGCTGAGGACCCATTGGTCCGACGTTATACGGGACCATTGCAGTCGGAAGGCCGATAAACAGTTCATAAAAGGCAATTTTATTAATTGGGTGGGGGGTGCACTGGCAAGAGGCACGGTGACCCCCCTCAACGAGTCAAAAATGCCGTTTTCCTGGCCATTTGGCCTTCGAGGCCCCAGGCCGTGGGGCCGAATGGGATTGGCGTTGGGACCGACGCCTTTGTTCCCTCTGCTGCTTAGGTGGGGGTTCGTATCTGCCCCGAGCCGGAGGAGCAGAGGTTTGAGTCCTGGGCTTGTCCTTAGGGGGCAGGACGTAGAGGCCCAGCATCTGCAAGGTGGTGCGGGAGTCCTTCATCCCGTGCAGACGGGTCTCTGTCTGTTCCACAAATAGGGCCTTGCCAACAAACGGCAGGTCCTGCATTATGGATTGGGATTCGACCGACAGCCCCGAGAGCGAGAGCCACGACGCCCGTCGCATGGAGACTGCGGAAGTCATCAAACGAGCGGCTGTGTCCGCTGCATCCGAAGCTGCCTGGAGAGCTGCTTTGGCCGCTGCCACACCCTTGTCGATCAGAGCCCGGAACTCCTTTCCGTCTTTATCCTGAAGAAGGGGCTCAAACTTGAGGAGGGATCCCCAGAGATTAAACTCGTACCGGCTCAGCAGTGCCTGGTGGTTGGCCACCCTGAGCTGGAAACTCGCAGACGAATAAACCTTTTTTCCAAAGGTATCCAATCTACGAGCGTCCTTGTCTTTTGGTGTGGGCGCGGGCTGGCCATTCTGCTCACGGTGGTGGACCGACTCTACCACTAAGGAGTTCGGAGCTGGGTGGGTGTATAGGTACTCATGACCCCTTGTGGGGACGAAGTACTTCCTCTCGGCCTTTTTGGAAATAGGCCCAAGAGAGGCCGGGGTCTGCCAGAGGCCAATGGTAATGTTGGCTACTCCCTGATGGAATGGGAGGGCCACATGCCCCGGTACCGAGGAGGCGAGGACATTGAACAGGGTATCAGAGGGCTCCTCCATCTCCTCAGCCCGGAGCTCGAGGTTTGCTGCCACCCTCCTAAGCAGCTCCTAGTGCGCTTTGAAGTCCTCTTGGGAAGAGGGAGGCGGCACCGCAACTGAATCACCCTGCGCCAAAGAGGTGGATGGTGAGGTGCCTTCAGCAACCGATGGCATCGTGGGCTCGATGTCCGGGTCCGGTGCCAGAGCCAGTGCCGGAGGTTTGGCGCCCACGGTCTGATCCTGCTGCTGGGGAGGCGACGCAGGGCGGCCCTGAAAGGCTCCCACCACGGAGCGAGGTCCCGGCTGCGCAGGTGCCTGAGGCCATGGTGCCCACTGGCACCATTGTCCTTGCCAGGGAACGGCCTGGAAATGAGATGCCTCAGGCTTCGGTAGGGTTGGTTGCTCCTGCAGTGCGGTGTGGCCCGGGGAGAGATGGCTGTGTGCCGACGCCGAAGTCCAGGAGGAGCACACGGTGCCGTAAGAGCGACTGGAGCAGTCTCTATCATGACGGCTCCTACCCAGAGACTTCGACCTGGAGGAAGTTGAGAGAGAGATGTCTGAGGAGCTGTCTCTGGACTCCCTGCGGCGCCTGTGGCCCCGGCGCCTCGGTGCCGGGGACTCTTGGGACGCACCCAAGCATGGCCTCTGTGACGGCGGGTGCTTGAGTACAAGTGTCGGTGTTGATGGCGTCGTGACCTGTTCCTCTCGGACTGGCTGGAGGAGGAACGGCGCCGCCTCTTGTCACCTCCTCGATGGCGTCCGAGACCGGAGGAGTGGGATCTGCTCACCGAAGAGCCGGGACGCGGAGTCAATGTGCGTTGCGGGGCTCTGCTCGGCACCTTGACCCAGGAAGGTACCTCGACCTACGACACCTCCGGGGAGGGCTGATGGGCACCCAAGGGCGGCTTCCCATGGGACCTGGGGCCCGAGTGAGGCGTGCACCCGGCACCGGAAGCGCTAGGATATCACGTGCAGCCTGAGCTGCCGTTGGCGTCGAAGGCATGCGTACCTCAGACGAGGCTCGCGCGGACAGGACTGGACTACTCCACTCAGCGTGAGTCGGAGGTCTATGTCCCGATGGGGATCATGGGCTGCCCAACTTGGGTCTGGCCTCACCCCTCTCCTTCTCTCGGCGCTGCTGAGTCTTCCCTGGCTTCCTAGCAGGGGAGTGGTGCCGGCTCGTCGACGGTGCCTCACTGCGCACCGAGGACGCGGTACCAGGCGTGGAATCAGGACGGCGAACTGGAGGTGCTTCATTACGCGCCAAAGACGAGGTGCCCGGCGCGGGGTCGACTCAACGTGCCAGTGCCGGGGCCAATGCCGCCTCCATTAGGAGAGCTTGGAGTCAGATCTCACGCTCCTTCTTTGTTCGCGGCTTGAAGGAGTGGCAAATTTTACACTTCTCACTAATGTGAGCCTCGCCCAGACAGCGAAGACACTCAGTGTGTGGATCACTTCTGGGCATGGAGTTGTGACAGGAGTCGCACGACTTGAAGCCTGGGCCACGGGGCATGCCCCGAGCCAGGCACTCGCAAAAATGTTCAGCAAGAAAAGTTTTCAGTGAAACTGGATACCACTAAGGCTATAACACTGCAGCCAAGGCTGGAGCACAAAGTTCCGACTACCTTCACTGGCAGCAAGAAGGAACTGAGGGTGGGAGGAGCACGCAGCCCCCTTTATGGCGCGATATACCGGCGCCACTCCAGGGGTCGAGCAGTGTTCCCCCACTACGGATACTTTTAAGGGAAAAACTTCCAGCACCGGTGCATGTGGCGAGCACACACACCTATAGTGGAATACAACTGAGCAATCACTCGAAGAACCACCAAGCAAGCAGTGTTCAGAATGTCCCTGCTCCAGAAATTCACTGTGACACAGATTTTATGGGGCAAGCTTTTCAAACTCCTGGAATTAGACACTGAACTGAAAGTGTCAAACAACCAGCGCTGCTCTACCCTGCCCGGTGCAGGCATACAACCTTGGGAGCATGTGCAAATTCTGCACAGTCTGAACATTCATGTAAAAATAAAAGGTCATCGTCCTCATGCTTATAAAGAAAATCTTCCTGTGACGACGCACTAGGACTGATGGAGTGAGGTCTGCCTGAATCTGCATAAAGCCTGAAACAATGGCTCAGAGGGTGACTTCTTCCCCTCCAGGGCCGGCTCCAGGCACCAGCCCACCAAGCTCCGGCCGCCCTCCCCCCTGGCGCCCTCCCCCCGGCCGCCGGGGAGAGCGGAGCCCCGGCTGGGGCTTGCCACCCTCCCCCCGGGGCTCCGGCCGCCCCCCCGGCGCCCTCCTCTGCCGCGCTGGGGCGGCAAAAAAGCCAGAGCCGGCCCTGTTCCCCTCTCCCCTCCTCATTTGGATGTTAACTGCAGCCAATTTTAGCAGAGGGAAGGGGGTGGACTGGAGCCTACGGGGCAGAAACTGGGAGCTGCTGCAGAGAAGGAAATGAAGAGGAGACAGAGAAAGGGTGATAGGGAAGGAGGAAAAAGCCCTGGTTTCCCACTAAGCGATGTCTAATTAAGGACACACTCCCCTTGATCTTGTGCAAATTCCCATCACCACCTGTGGGAGTTCTGCTGTGAAATGTCACCTGAAATTTATACTCAGACCCACAGACCATCAAAACAAATGGAGTTTGTCCCTCTGCAATGAATGAGGTTGACACCCTGTGACAACTATGGCAATGTCCCACAATACCTGTGGGAGACCTTAGCCTGTATTAAGTTTATGTATCATTGTGAACCATGGGAAGTGTTATTAACTTTGATGGACTGTACTGAACAGTGGGCCAGGCAAGAAAGGACTTTTAGGACAGTTAAGTGGTTTGCCTGGGGAATCTCTAGGGGGAGATGAATGCAAATTCCCACGTCCCCACTTATGCAAGGAGAGGACCACTGTCTAGTTACCTGTTCCAGGAATCTGAAAATCAAAGGCCCAAGCCATATAATGGAAAGACTAAATCATTCATTTATCCTAGTTCTGAGCCAAGGCTGCTAGGAACTTGAACCACAGAAATACCCCTTGTTGGGATTTGAAAGACTGACTCCCACCAGAACCCTTGCTGGAGTTGGGGTGATCTCTGGTGAGCTTATTAGCACATATGTACATTCTTCTATTGTTTTGGAATGTTTTCTCTATAATGCTTTCGCCTTCAGAATAAATGTACTTGTCTAGAAAAGACTGTGTACATGGGCAGCATGTGAACTGCCCATTGGGGGAGGCTAGCCACTAGCCCCACCCCTTCTGCCTGAGGCCCCAGTCCTCCCGCCCCTTCCCTGCCAGAGCCCAGAGGCCCCGCACTGTGGTGGCTGGCCCCCCAGCCCTGGGCCACCCCAACACCCTCAGTCCCAGGGGGGTGGTGTGGCCCCAGCCCTGGAGCGCCGGGTGGCGCAGCCCCAGTTGCCCCAAGTCCCAGCTGCAGGCTGCCGCATGCACTGGCCCCAGCCACCCAAGTCCTGACCGCAGGCCAGCCCACTCCAGCAGAAGAGTGGGAACTGGAAGCAGGCAGAAGGGAGCCTGGGGGCGGAGCATGGGCACGGCCACGCTGGGCTGTTTGGGGAGGCTCAGTCTCCCCTGGCCTGTGATACCTGCCACCCATGGCTGTTTGGTAATTTATACTTGCGGGAAATTATGCTGTTCATAGCCTCTGGAAAGAAAGCAAAGGGCAGTTGCTGGCCTGTTCAGGCAGTCTGGCTCACTGGGAATTCAGTGTAGGTAGGGAACTGTGCTGCCTGGAAAAACCCTAGTGAGAAGGTTGAGACACATGAAACACATGAAGGCTGAGGAACTGAGTGCCCAGAATGCATGCTCTTTCTTGGTGGACAACAGAGAGGGAACACAGGTGCAGTTGCCCTGAACTATGACACATCCTATAAACATGCCCATCTTGGAGAGTTCCAGGCGTGAAGTTCGGTATCTTAGGGGAACACCATACACCCCATGTTCCTCATTATAATATGATTGTGTGGTATTCAAAGCTAAGTTTGTCATGTTGGGTGTCTTCGGCAGGCTCATGATGCACGGAGCATTGTTGTTATAGTAATGTTATGTTATAGGTTGTAATTTCATGTATATAGTTATGAGGCTGAAAATGTGTCCTCATGGCTTAAAACAAGCTCAGGCAAAAACTCTCCAGGAGCAGAGGGGTAGTTCACACCTCATCAGGGCATGTATGGGACAAACCCAGCCCAACCTCACAGGAGCAAAGGACACTGGCCTAGGTAGCAAGAAAGCATCTGTTGGACTCTCAAGTGAGTCACCTCCCTTCCTTTGGTCAGTTTGGGACTACAATGAGGTAATGCTGACCTGGGGGGGAGGGGCAAAGCCTAAAGGGAAGGAAGAACATGATAAAAGGCAGAGACGTTTGCCATGCTCTTTCTCTCTCTTCCACCTCCATCTACAGACCATCACCATCAAGCGACTGAAACACTGATCAAAGGGGAGAGCCTGGCTGAAGGGCAACCAGCCAACCTGTGGTGAGAAGCATCTAAGTTTTTAAGGGCACCGAAAGTGTTAAGATCAGCTTAGAATGCATTTTGCTTTTATTTCACTTGACCAAATCTGCCTTGTTGTGCTTTGACTTATCACTTAAAAGCTATCTCTGTAGTTAATAAATCTGTTTGTTTATTCTACCTGAAGCAGTGTGTTTGTTTTGAAGCATGTCAGAGACTCCCCTTGGGATAACAAGCCTGGTACATATCCATTTCTTTGTTAAATTAACAAACTCATATAAGCTTGCAGTGTCCAGAGGGCATAACTGGACACTGCAAGATGGAGGTTTATAGGGTTGTGTCAGGGACTGGAGATATTGGCTAGTGTCATTTGATTACACAAGTCAAGCAGCTTACATGACAGAGGCTGTGTGTGAACAGCCTAGGAGTGGGGGTTCTCACAGCAGAGCAGGGTAAGGCTGGCTCCCAGAGTCAAGGATTGGAGTGACTTAGCAGATCACTGCTCCAGATAACACCAGGATCTGTGCACACCAGAGTGAGGAGACAGTCATCATTGCTACTCTGTCCCATATACATGACTAGGCGCAATCCTGGAAATAGGAAAGCCACAGGGACAATCCCTCACCAATGCCATATAATATTACTTGTCCCTGCATGAGCCCCATCACAAAGGGGAATTGGAAAGCATTTGTACCTCCTCAATGACCATATGGAAACAGCTAGATGTCCTTGCAAAACTACTGGTAGCTTGGGGGAGAAAAACCAAAGATGCATGCAGCTCAGCTAAAGTCCTGCTGGAAAAGACCCTTGAAGCCAGCTCCCTGGCAAGTGCCGAGCACAACTTTTGTCTCCTGTCCTCACCCCTGCTTTGGATTATTGTTGAGAAATCTCAGCTCTTTCATCACCACTCACCTTGACCTGAGGGGTCCATATATTCTGTGCCTGGGACGTATGTGTCCATGACAATTTTGGTGATTTATGTTTTTCTTTAAGAAGTAGAATTTCTAATATTAACAGCGTTTTGATCCTGCAAATAAAGGATAATTCCTGGACACCCCACACCTTGCTAGAGGGGTTCAGATGATGGGGATAGCCAGTCTTGAAGGCATTGAAAATGCTGTGCTCTGGTTCCCCAGCCCTAAAATAGAACATGGAGGACACCCAACTTTACAGCATGGCCTGCATTAGAGGGGCTCATGATTCACAGACAGGAGTTCAGTCCACCCCTTGGGGAACATCCCATTCGTCTGAGTTGGTGTTCAAGAGCCAGAGGTCTGTACTCCAGGTCTGTCCTGTATCCAACTCTACAGTGTGGACAGAGAAGGCACAGAAGAGAGGACAAGTCACAAGAAGCAGAAAAAGGTCAAGATCACAAGCATCTTTTTGTACTCAAAATAACTTTTTTTCTTCTTCCATTTTTCGTACAAATAAAGAAGCCCTCATGTACTGAGAGATCATGGAGCTGCCAGACCAGCATTCACCCACAGATTCAAAACCAAGGAAGGCAACTCTCATGACTCCAGTGCAGAATAAAAGCTCTTGGGCAAGTCTCCCTTGGTCTGGCCCTGGGGGTTTGTTGAGCTCTTCCCCATTTGCCTATCATCACTCTGGGTTCAATCATTAGCACTGTATCCAGCTGCCAGGCATTTGCCCATGGAAAGGCAACATGGCCCCTCCTGGTGTCATTTTGCAATGCCCATGCTACCCTGGAGCCTGCTGCACCCAACACCTTCTGACCATACTGGCTGCAGCAGGTAATACACAGCCCCACAACCATTATTAGCTCTAAGATGAACTCCAGGTCCAGGACAATTGGAGTAAAATGCTCACTGTTTTCTGTCACACCCTGTGAAGCTGCTGCTCCTCTCCCTCAATCAGGCTTGTGGATGTGGTGGCTGGCAGAGGTAGAACTGTCAGTCAATGGGGCCAGTCCTTATCTCCAGCAAACTCTTGGGGAGGTGTGAGGTTAATTTACCTCCATCACTGTCTTTAGGGTGGGGGTAAATCCCACTGTCTCTGGCGACAGCTGATGCTCCAGTCCCACATTTCCTCCTCCTCTCAACCCAGGGCAACCAGGAACTCCGGCAGCTCCTCTCTCCTCCAGTGAATTTTCAATCACTTCTTTTCTCTCTTACAAGACTGAATTTCCAGAACATAAGGAGGCAGCTGCCTCCTCCCAAGGCCCTGCTCCATGGTGCAAGCACCTCACTAACTCCATTTTCCTGCTTCTTTCCAAAGCGCTCACAAATCACATACCTGTGGGGAGCAGGCAGGAGCCCTAGCACGTGAGACTAGAATAAAATGAGAGAATCAACCGGGAGCATGACGGAGGTGGGTATTAGAGAGCATCCTCTAACAGAGCTCAGGCTTACTGCACTGTCACAAGTGACAGCTGCTGAGTTATGTGACAGCAATGGGAATGGGTGTATCTGGGGATCAGGGCTCCTCACAAACTGACCGGGAGATGGGGGGGAGAGAGCTGTCCTGAAAATGTCCCTCCACCTCTGCTCCAATCACATCCAATGCAGCTGGAAAGGGCTGGGGCGTCCATGACACCCTGGCCATTTCATCACTGCCAAAGGGCCCAGCAGTGTCATGCTGGTAATAAAAGGAAGTGGGAGGCTGAAAATCCTGCACAGTTCCAATCGTTTATTAACATTTCAAACCAAAGTAATCAGATATGATCACAAGTCCCAGGAAATACCCCAACACTATGAAAATGGAATGTTGTTGTTATCAAATATAACCAAAGTAGATTGAAAAATAAAAGTTGCAAAGACTCGTGTGACACCTTTGGTTTGGGGAGGAGGCTGCAGCGGAACACATCCCCATACTGCCGCTCAGAGTGCCACAGGTAACCCCACAGAAGGGCCTCCACTCCTCTCTTGCAGCAGTCTTCAATCCCCGCTCCTTCAACCTGCACAAAACTTTGGGGGGGGGGGACACACTGGATACCAGAATGAGCTACAATCAGAGCCTGTTTGCGCTGGTTCTCCTTGTTAACGCCCCTTCTGCTTTCTCTCCCCAGAACTAAAGTCCCCAACCTGTTTCCTTCCCTGAATGCTGCAGACTCAACTACCTTTCAGGCCCCATGCTGCTGCTTCTCTCCCCCAGCACAGCCGAGAGGCTCCAGACCCAGCACCCTTCCTTTGTAAAAGAGGAGGGTGAAGAGTTCCACAGGCAGAGCGTGAATTGGGCAGAGGTCCTATAAGCTGAGGACAGTAGATGCCTGTAATTCACTATCTTTCAAATGCAGAAATGGGAGCCTCTCTCTGTGACCCCCAGCTTGTGAAGAGCAGTCCCTAGGAAGAGAACCTCCTGCAAGGACTAGGGCTGGCTGTGCCTGCAGCTCTGCTCTCAGGGTCAGACACAACAGGCAGGGTAGTTACACAGTGCAGAGTGCACAGGGCTTGGGGCACTAATGTTGGACAGGTGCATGCAAATCCCACCCGCCCACCCAGTCCATGTGTATAGAGAGCTCACAGGTGCAACAGCAGCAGAGGTGTGTGCCTGGTCCAGTCTGCACTGGGCCTTTACAGATCACTCCCGCACTCCGACCTCATCATAAACGTGACACCTTAAATATATTAAATTACAAGAACAGCAGCACCTCAGTACACACGTGCCCGAAGCTGGGCCGAGCCATGTGCATTCCCAGCTATTGCGCCCACAGAGAACATGGTGAGGCATGGGACAGGATTGCTCCCCACACCCGCTGCCTTGGGATGTCAGGCACATCTCTGCTCTTCACACTCCCAACCAGGTTGGAGCAGGAGTGCTATGAGCTGCCAGAACCATAGGTGCTAAACTACACTGTATCACACATCATCTCACACCAGGGATAAGGGGAGACACTAAAGCCAGCGTTTTCACTCCCCTAATTTCATGCCCATAACAGACAGGCTCAGCCAGTGCATGAACGAGGCAACTCTCTGCCCATGGGGATGGCACCCAGAGGAAGTGCAGCAAGTAGGCAGCCCAATCCCCCTGGGGAGGACAGAGAGGGACAGTGCTGTGCTAGACATGGGCAGGCAATTCCTCCGTCCTACAGCGGACAATGAAGGGCATACAGTGCAGGGAGGCAATTCCACAAACATGCAAATGTTTCAGATATTTTTATCTTACATTCAAATTTCCTTTTAAAACAAAATCTGATACAAAAATAGATACATTTGCAAAGTGATTTCTTAGCCAAAGGGAAGCTCCACCCATCTGTTGCCATGGCAAGGAGGGAAGGGAGTTCCTCTGCATGGCACAACACAACAGCCTAAGCAAGCAGCCTCGAGGAAGTTGGGGCCCATGCTGCAGCCCCCAGCCCTCGTGCTGCAGCCACACAAGGGATTTGCCACAAAAGATTGGAAAATCGTGTACAATGGAGAGAGTCCTGTGCAGATAGAAGTGCAGCCTGGATTCACTCTAAGCAGATGCTGCCAGGGAGCTGCCATGAATGCTTTCACTCAGGCATGTGACACTGGATGGGAGGAGGTCTCAACTTCAGGCCACTTAGTGATACACAACAACCTTTATTCCTAGGCTCCAAAGCATGCAGAGGCAGCTACTACACCAGAAGCAGCTTCTTGCCCCCAAGCAAACACTCACCTCTTGGGTCATCACCGCTATGACATCATTTCCACAGTGGCAGGAAGGGCTCTGCTAAGGGAATGCTAGCAATAAATAGAGCAAGCAAAGGAAGGGCATGTGAAGAGCAGGAAAGCAGCAGGTCCTGAAGGAGGCAAGGGCACCTCAGGTGTCTAGAGAGCCCCTTTCTCTCCTAGCACACGGTGAGGACAGGGCGCAGGATAAGGTGCTCAGTCCAAGAACACAGCACAGCAGTTGGAGAAGTAGAAGCCCAGCTAAATTTACCTACAAGGTTTCCTCCCACATACTGGTGATAAGGGAGTGGGCTGGGAACCTCGAGACCCGCTGGAGGAAAGTCACCCGTGGAACTGATGCCTTGGCTGGCCTGGCCCAGCAGCGTCCCCCAAAGTTACAAACTAAAGAAGTCTGGGTTAAGGCAGCTTGTAATGTTCCTGCTTTGGCAACACCCAATGCAGTGATATGTTTGGGTGGGGCTGTGGTCTCTAAACTCTCCATCAATGCCCCTTTTCTCCCAGTACACTCTACCATCCCCCTGCAGGGAAGGGAGAGCATCTCTCACCTTGCTCCAAGCATGGCTTACATTCAGGTAAAGCTTTTTGCTTTGTAATTTGAGAGGCAGAAAGACTGAAGCCTGGAGACGAGATATGGAACAATAACCGTAAGGCCAAAGCTGGCACAAGCAGCCCTAAGAGCAAGAAGGAAATCAGACTGCCCCTCAGATCCATGCAAAAAGATTGCAAAGTGACCCAGTGTATTTTGCTTCCTCTGTAAAACTCTTTCAGTCCTGCAGGCTTCAGCCCTAGTCTGGGGCCCAGGCCTAGCTTGAACGGCTGATCATCTCCATGCTATCATCAGGGGTCCCTCCATCCGTTGCTGCCTCAGTGCGCTTTACTGCCTTGCTTGGTACTGCACTCAGCGCATCGTCTTTCATCAGCTCCGAGGCTAGCAGTGAGGTGACAGCACAGCCGGCTTTTCTCTTTGCTGCAAGAGAAGAGACTGTGATAAATAGCCCGGAGAAACTTATGCAAGCTTACTCTGGCACAGCTCACAACCCTCCAGCGCCAGCTGCTCAGAGAGAACAGGCTCGGAGGCATGGTGGGTGATGTACTGACAACCCTCAAAAATGCTTGTTCAATGCTCCTGAAGCATTCAGTGTTCCTAAGGCATCGGGGACCCTTCCCAAAGGGCCATGGTCACACAGCATCCAGAGTTTGAAGGCTGTGAACACCAAGAAGTGAAGGGAACCGATTAAGGGGTGGGAATGGGGAAGTGCAATATGGGATACCCAGGAGTACGGGAATGGAATTAAGCAAAGGAAAATCTAAGCTGAATCTCAGAGAACACTTTCTTACAGTAACATCTATGAGGCTGTGGAACAGGCTCCCACAGGAAAATGTGAGCCCCATCACTTGGGAAATTTATAAGTAGACTGTACAATATTCTGTAGAATATGGTGTAGAAAACCATGCTACAGGCCCAGATACCGTGGTTATAGGCCCTTTAGAAATGAATAGAATACTTCTACACTGGTTTGGCAAAGTAGAGGAGAACAGATGTCACAGATGGGAAAGACATACTGAGTCCACAGAATCAGGTTAGCACAGTGTAGGTTGATGGGCTGCTGAGTGTATGAGCTAGACTATTCAGTGCACGTGTCCTTGGACTTCTCTGCTTCTGCGGTGATAGCCCAATAAAGCCAGTTCCCAGTTTCTGTCCCAGAAGGCTAAGCTGTGGGAGGAGGCATCTACCCTGAGTTAAAAATCACAGGTTAAGAACCTCTGAGAGTTGAAGGTCTTCTCCACACACTACCATGGAAACTTCAGAGAACAGAACCAAACTACAGGAATATGATCATCACAGAACAGGCAGCTCCCCATCCCTTGGGGTTGGGAATAGAGCTTAAGGGCTTCCTATGGGGGCACTGTGCTCCCAGCAGAGAAGGGAGGCAGGCAAGGCACAAGGCTGAATGGAGAAGGCTGTCCCCACTAGACTTTGCACCCCTCAAAATAACTCCATGGCCTTTTATGCCCCATGGACATAGCAGCCAATAGTGCTTTGCAGCTGCAGATGAGCTGTGGTGTCCCAGTAGCACAACACCCAGACAGCACTCATCCCTTAAGATGTTTCTTTACAGCTTAAGGCCTGAGCTCAGCCAGAACACGATGCTCCAGACTTCATTAAGATCACGCTTGAGGCTCAGCCAAGCAAACAACCCTGAATTAGGAGAGCAACTATGCCCTGCTGGGGGCTCCGGCAGGCTCCAGGACAATGAATGGATGAGGCTGGGGCACAGTACTCATGCAGGGAGGACAATGCACCAACAAACGTCACTGATATGCAAGTTCAGACAGCTCCATACGCTGAATATCCATACACAGGCCGGCTCCCACATTCACTAATCAGAACAGGTGTACACACACTGGTGTGCACACACACAGGAAAACTGTAGAACTCACACAGACAATCGGATGCCCTTGTGCACTACATGCTGTTGCACACAGTCAGGCAGACACGCTGAGACACATGCATACACACATTCATATTATGGTCCACATGCAGGCACTGTCTCAGGTCTGACTGTCCAGGAGGAAATCTGTTGGGAGGAGAATGCAGAAGGGGATGCACACAGGAATACAAAGCAGCAATTGAGATGCTGCCTTGAGACACTGCAGTCACGGAGTTAACTCTTTACAAGACAGAAAAAATAAAGCCATTTCTAATGTGAAGCTTCCCATGAAGCTTCTAGAACAGGAGTGGGCAAACTTTTTGGCCCGAGGGTCACATCTGGATGGGGAAATTGTATGCAGGGCCATGAATGTAGGGCTGGGGCAGGAGGTTGGGGTGTGGGAGGGGTTGTGGTGTGCATGAGGGGGCTCAGGGCAGGGGGTTGGAGTGCAGGAGGGATGCAGGGTGCGGCGGGGGCTCAGGGCAGGGGGTTGGAGTCCAGAAGGGGATGCGGAGTGCGGGAGGTGGCTCACGACAGGGGGTTGGGGTGGAGGAGGGATTCGGGTTGCAGGATCCATCCTGGCGCCGCTTACCTTGAGCAGCTCCGGGGTGGCAGCGGCATGCAATGGGGCTAAAGCAGGCTTCCTGCTTGCCCTGGCCCTGTGTGGCTTTTGCCACATGCTGGACTCACCTGTGGATACCACCCCCAAAGCTCCCATTGGCCGCGGTTCCCTGTTCCCGGCCAATGGGAGCTGCGGGGGGCAGTGCCTGCAGGCAATAGCAGCACACAGAGCTCTCTGCCCCCCCTCCTCCAGGGGCCACAGGGACATGGTCCTGCCCGCTTCCAGGAGTGGTGCGGGTCAGGGCAGGCAGGGAGCCTGCCTTAGCCCCGCTGCACCACAGGGCTGGCAATCCCGTGGGCTGGATTGAAAACCCTGACGGGCCAGATCTGGCCCACAGGCTGTAGTTTGCCCTCCCCTGCTCTAGAAATTGGGCTTCAAACACCAAGAACGAACACGCAACAGCATGCAAAGGAGACATGCAACCAGCAAGCACAGTACATAACTACAATTCCCAAGTGGAGGCTCCCTGCACGTGGCTTAATCATTTTTAAGGCTCCCTATAGGACCCTGCTAAATACCTATCCTCAGTACAACACTCACACAGGGCTTATCCCTGTGACAGCCACACCAGGCCCCTGCTTGCACCTTGGTTACAGACCTTTCTTCTCTACAGCCCCTGGGCTTCCCCCTGATACAGCTTCCCTGGAACTCTCCTGGTCCTAGGTGCTTATCCCTGACCGAGGAACCCACTGCCCTACCTGCACCCACCCCCTCCCTGTTGGAGATTTCACCTGCCCAAGCCCATGCCCTGCAGCCCTAAACTACCAAGCCTTTGCCTGCAGCCCAATCCTAATCACTAAACGATGTCACAAACCTCCACTCTGCTTCCGGTACCACCTCTTTGAGCTTTTCTCCTGTACGCTCCCTGCACCACCTCCTTCATCCTTATCCCTACTGTAGCCCTCCAAGCCTATGCCAGTATTCCATTCCTAAGGCTGATCCCCATCACATCTCTCCCTGCCCAAGTCCACATTCCCATCAGTTTCCCATCTGCTGCCTCTACCAGAATCACCCCCCACCCGTCTCTTGCTTCAACTCAGATCAAACGGGAGACACAGACCCCCCTTCCCTGCCTAAATCCTTTTGCTCAATGGCTTATCCTTGCTACAGACTTCCCAGGTTTCTTCCTGCATTCCCTTCCTACAGCCTGAGCCCTGGTCTACACTAGGAGTTTACATCTGTATAGCAACATCTCTCAGGGGTGTGAAAAATCCACACAACTGATAGACGCTGCTATACCAACCTAACACCCGGTGTCGACAGCACTAGGTCAACAAAAGAATTCTTCCATCAACCTAGGTACCTCCTCTCGGGGAGGCAGATTACCTACACTGATGAGAGAATCCCTCCTGCTGTGCTGATAAGTGTAGATAAGCCCTGAACTACCTGCACCCATGGTCATGGGCTCATCTCTATCAGTCCCTTAGTCCACTGCCTGCATCACCATCTTACAGGCCCAACCCGTCACAATCTCCACACCCAATCTGCTGTCTACACCCAAATTTACGAGAATATACAGGCAAAGCTCCCTAGTCCACTAACCAAACTTTTTGAGGAGCAATGATTATGGCTGTGCTTGGAGAGCTCCTGTGGGGGGTGGGGAAGAGAAGAAGGAGGAAAATGAGAATAACTGAAGCAGTAAAAGGGTAGACAGAGGTGTTAGCTGACTGCACTCTCGTATGATGGATAACTGCAGTACTAGAGTCAGGAACACTGGACATGCTGGCAGGAAAGGAGAAGAACGAGGAGAGAGACAGCAAGAAAAAAAGCCTGCTATGGCCAAATCCGGAGAGCAAGGTGACCTGGCAAGCCCAGCTCTGTGGGCCTGTCCCAAGTCCAAAAAAGGCAACCAGGCCGGGCCATGCTTCACATAGGAAAGTGAAAGGAAGAACTAGTGCGAGATTCAAACACTTCCCTAGTTACCATTTAAAAAGGCTCGTTTCAATCCACTCCTGGGATACTGCAGGACCCCCAGCCTCAGGCTGCATGTGTGTCTCAATCTCCTCTTCTAACCCTCCCTGCCTGCGGCACGAGGGGTTACACACACACACACACACACACACAATGAGAGTTGGGGAGGGGACAACAACAGGTCCAGGTGTTACCCGCTCAGGTGTATCCTCCTCCACCTCACAGAGTGACAGGAGAGAGTCTGGCAAGAGGAAATAAGAGAGGCACCAATCAGAGCCCACTAGGAACACCCCTTCAGCCCCAAGTCAGAGAACAGACAGCACCAAGTGTCTCCCCACCGCTCCCAGGAGCTCCCAGCATTTGAAGCAAGACTTGCTGGGTTACACACCCTGTCTGAACCAGGCTTTGTACCTCCAACCATTCCAGATGGCCTAGGTTGTGTATGGCCAGTTCAGGCCTCGGAGCTTTCCGGACACATTTCTCATTCATAAACACCAAAATGGGAAGTGAAGGAACATGCGCCACAATCTAGTGATGTAGTCTTGTACCGCAGTGCCTGGGAAAGCATGCACATGGTGTGTGGGTGTGGGTGTGGGTGTGAGAGAGAGAGAGAGAGAGAGAGAGAGACTGAGACTCTGCTGGGCCACCAGACACAGGCCCCCAAATGCTCATCGGAGTCTCCTGGCCAGGTAGGAGCCCTCTAGCCTCCAAACTGGGTTCTCACAGCTAACACAATGGCAGATTCAATCTTTGTTTCAAACCTATCTTAACAACTCCCTTCTCCCCCCTCCCTCCTGGATCTACAGCCAAACCACTAGAAAGACTCTTCCAGAGAACGAGGCAAGAAAGCTGAAGCCTGCATCCACTACACCCACTGCAACCACTAGTAGGAGAGCCCCCTACTCATCACACATACTCTTCCACCCCCAAAAGAGACCTTGACAGGTTACCCCTCTCTCATGCTCCCTCCTACCCCACCAGCAGGTTCTGTCTATCACGCAACCCACTCCCGTCCTCTCACGCAGACCCATCCCCATCCTCCTCCTCCCAGCAGGTGTTCTCTCTCTCATATGCAGACCCATTCCCACATCCAGCAGGTTCTCGTTCACACACAGACCCCCATCCCATCAGGTTCTCTCTCCCCTTCTCCCAGATTTCCTCTGGAACTCTACTCCCCAGGGGCCCGCCTGGCCTACACTCTGGATTTTAGTGGTAGAACCATAGAATATCAGGGTTGGAAGGGACCTCAGGAGGTCATCTAGTCCAATCCCCTGCTCAAAGCAGGACTAATCCCCAGACAGATTTTTGCCCCAGATCTCTAAGTGGCCCCCTCAAGGATTGAACTCACAACCCTGGGTTTAGCAGGCCAATGCTCAAACCACTGAGCTATCCCTCCCCAAATTCTCATCAGTCCTGCCACCAGTATAGCTATGCTGCTGATGGCTGTGCTAGAAGCCCTAGTGTAGGCAATATTCCAGGAGCTTCCAGTGTTTTCCCTGGTGTCAGTTAACTCTGCTTTGAGCTGCAAAGGCTTGCAGCATGGCTACAGGGTCAGCCCAACAGAGCAGACCCTGACTGTTGATGAGAAGCACTTTGGGTTTCTCCCACAAGTCTCCAGCAGCTCTGCAAAGGATCAGTAGAGCATTCAGAGCCACTTGGCTATTAGTGCCTCCAACCAGAGAAACTAGATTCTCGCCATGGATTAAGATGCAACCTCCAGAAACAAACTGTGTTGTGGAATGGAGTGAGAGATGGCAGGGGAAGGACTCATTGCCCTTTGCTAGTATATTCCCACCTTTATCAAGGAGGGTCATCTTTCTCTCTGCCACCAGCAGGGCAGTATAGACACTGGCTAACAAGGAGACAGGGGGCCACTTCTCCACCCCACATTCAGAGGCCTTGTCTTGCCCTAGGATGGGAAGGCCAAGCCCCCAATCCAGGCCAGCACAGGTACACCACTGCCCCCTTGTGTAGGGATACAGCCTTGGACATGTGGGCCAGACTGCAGCCTCACTGGGGGAGGCAGGATTCCTGACTGATTTCTTTATTCTCTTAATTCTCTCCCAAGCAGCAGATGGCCTGAGCAACATCAAGCGTACAGAAAAGGACACCAGTTGAGTCACTCAAGTTACAATCCAACCCTGAATCATTGAGTTAAAACCATGACTACAGGATAATTGCACAGTCACACTGCCGGAGGACACTGGGCTATTATGTGCACACATCCTGCCAACTGAAGTGGCCTGCACTCCTTTCTTAACAAACTAGCTGGAAAAGAATCCCCCTTGCTGACCCTCGCCCTCCCCACAATGAGCCCTTTAAGCTACTAAGCGGAGTCCGCAGAGGCCTGTCGGCTTTTCCATTCCTTTACATTCTAGCGAGGAGCTGATAGTGCCTCTGAACAGAGACAGCTACCTCCAAGGGAACAGAGTTAAAGATCAGAGCTGACAAGATTTACACACAGTTCCTCTGCTCTTCAGTTGCTGCAATGAGCTAGGGTGAGGAGCGATATGGAGCCAGGAAATGCCCTAACAGCTCACATAGTGGTGGTGGGGGGGAGAGCACATGTCTCAGTGAGAGTGCACTGGTAGTGCTGGTGGAATACACTAAGTTAGGGCAGGAGATTTACAGGAACATATGGAAATGCAGCACCTAGAGAGTTATAAATATGCCCCTGGAAATGAAGACCAATAAGTAAGTTCCCCCAAAGACACAAGCTACTAATGAGACTGGCAGAGATGCAAATTGGCAAATGAGGTTCCAGCCCTGAGTACCTCTGCATACTAGAGCACCATACAGGAAACACCCTGCTAAAGAGAGTGGAAGAGGGATCCAGCCACAAGCCAAAGGAAAACCCATGGCAAGAGAAAACTGAGCAATACTTCTCACAGCCAAGCCTCATTGCCCATTCTGGATGGCTTACCCCACACTCTACCCTGGGTACACCACTCTACCCTGGAACACCACTCTACCCTGGGTACCTCCTGAGCCCCCTACTGCAAGGTTAAAAAACAATCACAGGAGTTGGATGACAGCACTTACAATGGGCCTAGGTTCCCCTGATGCAGCTGCAACATCCTCTCTGCAGAGTCCCAGCCTATCCAATAAAGCTGACCCAGGTCTGCTCCTCTCATTCCTTAGTCTTGCTTGGAAATGTGAGGAGCTGCATCACTACATTCTGCCTAATCCCCAAACTCTCCTATGGCATAAGGCACAATCCCTAACATCCCACAGACATGGAGTAATATTCCCTTCCTGTTCTTACAGGAACTGAAGGGAAAATGCTCCTCCTCCTCAAAAAGAATCCAAAGCCTCCTGTGCAGGAAACTGCTGATGCTCCATAGAAAGCTGATTGCCAGATGGCAATTTCCTGCCTGAATCCAGTGAGCATGCTCAGAAAGACCAAAGTGTGTGGTGTGTGCGGGCACACTGCATCATGGAATGGAACATGGGAAAGTGAGAGTGGGCACTACTGCATTGTGGGACACTATTCCCATTAGCCCTGTCAGTGCTTCCACCCATGCCCATGGTTAAGGATACAATTTGGTCACCGAGGTCATGGATTTCAGGACTTTAACAGATCTCTGTGACTTCTTCAGCTTCAGCCCCAGGTGGCAGGGCTCCCACTGTCAGCCCCACTGTGACCATACCCTGATTTTGTATATTTTCCCCATGATTGTTCCATGAATTTTTCTTAATTTTTCTGCGACAAAATTGTATCCATGCCCATGGTCATCCCCTCAGTTTCTTCAGCAGCCACAGCCTTCTCTGCTTTCCTCACTTACCCATGATCACCAAGCACCCCCTGACTACATTTGAACTCTCTTCTCCATTGCTTTGTCCTTCAGAAACTTACCACACCACCACACTGCTCTCAGATGTCTCAACTTCATGGGACTTTCCAGCCTGGTCTACCGTCTTGAGCCTTCATTTGCTGATGGTTTCCCCCAAAGCCCCTTGAGTTGATATCTGTAACCCTCTCCTATCCCCTCTGATCTTAAGTCAGCTGGTTCCATAGGAACTTGCTCTCTCTTCTGCACCTGGTGCTCCCCCAGGTACAATGATAAACTGCAGACTCTGAAATTCACAAGTGCCACATATATCCCCTTTTTACCCAGCTCAAGAGCTGGAAATCTCAGCAGATACTTCTCATTTGCCCTTAGCATGGCAGACTAATTTCTCTTCCTCCCCCACTTTCAAAGCAGCTGGAGATCTGCCATCTCTCCAATATCTTTAACCGTTTTCTCCATTCACCTGCCCCTTCTTTACCTTCCCATATTTCAGGGGTGGAAATGGCTTCTTCCTTTCTATCCCCTCCCCTCTTCATCATACCAGGACCTTAGGGGTTGATCATTCCTCCCTCCTGAGATTAATTTACAGCTATACATTTGTCCCTGGTTCCCTTCAGTCATAATTCTGCTCCTACCTAAGAAACCTCTATCTGTGGAGGCAGCTCCACCTCTGCCTCCAGACCTCCTCTATGGCAGTGGTTTTCAAACCTTTTTTGTGGCGACCCAGTTGAAGAATATTGTTGATGCCCACAACCCAACAGAGCTGGGTATGAGGGGTTTGGGAGGGGCTCAGGGCTGGGGCAGAGAGGTGGGGTTCGGAGGTGAGGGCTGCAGGGTGGGGCTAGGAATGAGGAGTTCAGAGTGTCGGGGGGGCTCTGGGCTGGGGTAGGGGTGCGGGAGGGGGTCAGGGCTCTGGATTGGGGGCGCAGGCTCTGGGCTGGGGCTGGGGTTGAGGGGTTTGGGATACAGGAAGGGGCGTGAGCTTACCTCCGGCGGCTCCTGGTCAGTGGCGCAGCAGGGGTGCTAAGGCAGGCTTCCTGCCTGTCCTGGCACCGTGCTGTGCCCCGGAAGTGGCCAGCAACAGGTCCGGCTCCTAGGCGGAGGTGCGCAAGCTCTTACCCACAGTCACCGTCCCCCCAGCTCCCAGCCAATGGGAGTGTGGAGCCAGTACTCGGGGCGGGACAGCACGTGGAGCCCCATGTCCCCCCACCTAGGAGCCATACCTGCTGCTCATCGCTTCTGGGGCACAGCGTGGTGTCAGAACAGGTCGGGACTAGTCTGCCTTAGCCGGGCAGCATTGCCGATGGGACTTTTAACGGCCTGGTCGGCAGTGCTGACCAGCGCTGCCGCGACCCAGTGACTTACATTTCATGACCCAGTACTGGGTCGCGACCCGCAGTTTGAAAACCACTGCTCTATGGCATTTCACAGGGTTAAATTCTTGTCCTTCTGCTTTTATCTCTAATGAAAAATCTTTGCTATCATTTCAGGCTGACGGAACTGACTTGTATGTTTCTCTCAACACTCCTAATGTGCCCTCCTTACTGTACATCTGCTTGTCTGACCCAGTGAAGTTGTGGCTTCATCTCAGCTTCCTTTCCCTTATGTCCGCTCAGAAGTGACTCTGCTGGACAATAGAAGTTTTCTCAAACCCAACAGCATCTCCTCTCTTCCCAGTCAACTCAGATGTCCATTCTCAGTAACTATGGTGTCATTCTTGACTCAGCTTTCCATCTCCTCCCACATCTATTTGCCACCATCTTAGCAACAATGACCCTGTGCACTTGTCCTTGCTCCCACTTCATCCAAGTTCTCTGCTTGGATAACTGTAGCTAGTTCTCTTCTTTGCAGCTTCCACAGATCCTATGTGCCCAGACTCCAGCAAACCCAGAACACACTGCTCCTGACGCACTCTCACACAAAGCAGTTCAGCTACAATTCTCAAACAATTCTCTTGCAGCCCAATTGTTTCTGAATCTGCTTCAGATTGTCTCCGTTTTTTAAAACTGCCCAAGACAACCTCATTGTCTCACTCTCTCCTCCTCCTGCTTCTAGCATTAGCCTCCTCTTCTCCACACTCTGGCCACTCTTGGTACTCTGCAGTGCCTGCCATCTGGATTCATTCTCCTTGTACCTCGCCACTGCATCAACTCTCCAGATCTTCTCAAATCTCCACCTGTGAGTATGCCTACAATCCTTTCCTGTCTCTACCAGCTGTTTTCATTTAACAGTGCAGTTGCGTTTCATCACTTCCGCATGAAAGTAGAACCACCACTTTGCAGTCAGGAGAAGTCCCACAGATGAAGTCCCACAGATTAACCCATGCCATTCTGGTGAAGTGCTGCAAAAAGCATTTGGGGAACCAAAGACAGAATGAAAGACACTGTGTACAAACAACACTTGTTATCCATTACTCAGAGAACAATTTAGGAGAAGCTGAAAAGGCTTAGACATGCAAAGGAGTAGCATCTACAGTGACACTAGTTAACAGTGCTGTGAAATTTTTGGCTTCAGAGTATTAATTGATAATTAGCTGGGGTCAGGAAGGAACAACATTGCACAACGAAGTGCCTTATGGGAGTTTTTATACTTGCCTCTGGCCACTGTTGGAGGTGGGATACTTAGCCACAAGGATTGACTGTCAGAGAGACCAATTTCCATCACCCCCTGCACCAGGGGACTGTCTCAAGCAATGCTTACCCTGGCGAGGTCCTCTCTTCCTCCGGAATGCTGCTCCTGACTGCAGGGCCTCCATCAGGCTGTCCATCACCCCTGTCTCATCACCCTCTGCAAGGAAAACAGTAAGTTAAACAGGGACATGTAGTGTGCTCAATTCAGTTCTGCCACCTCCAGTCCTCCCTCACCATGTGCTCCTGCTCATGGGGAACGACACACACGGGAACAGTGGGGGTGTGGGGACAACAATCTCTCCTTTGCCCCTCTCTGCCAGGGGAGCAGACAAAGAACTTTCCATACCTTTCCCTGCCCCCCTACAGGTGTGGGGAGCAGTGAAAGAACTATCCCATCCCTTCTGGGGGGGGAGGACAAAAGAATTGACTCTTCTCCTCCCTCCACATGCACAGGGGAGAGGAAGGGGGGAGAACACCCCTGCGCCCCAATACACAGAGGAGAAGTACCCCACCCCAGCACAGACAAGAAAGGTGCTGGCCTCTCTGGAATTTCCCACTCTGTACAGAAGCTGGGGAGATTGGTTAGGGAACAGAACTGAATGGGAATACCCTCCTCCCTCCACAGAGAAGCTGACTGCCAAAGGTGCAGGGGAATGGGTTGCAGGGAAAACCTCTGAGGCCACAGTCAGCAGCAAAATAACCCAGCAGCTGGGACCTTTGAGAGAACGGAAAGCTTCAGAGAATGTGCCAGAAACGCTGTCAAAGAATCAGCTCCCCCTCCTCCCCGTCTCAGGCATTCTCCTTGTGCCTGCCTGGCTCATTTGTTTTCTGGTCCTCTCTTTTTAGAGTCTCTGATTATTAATGCCATCCACCACTCTCTGTACTGTGCTCTGACCCCTCGGGAGATTAACCTGGCCTCAGCTGCTCTCTTTCCCTAGCAACAAGCGTGTCACTGTGTTCACAGAGTATGTGCCAACAGAGCCATATGTGGCACCTGTGTAAAGAGGCCAAGCAGCCCAACAGCTAGCCTTGGCCCAGGATCGAAACAGCAGACACACAGCTAAGTCCTTCCTTCTCCTGCTGAGCACAAAGCTCCTGCAAAGCACCCGATTCCAACTGGAGGAAGCTCTGGGAGAGCCCCACATTCTGCTCCCATGGAGAAGCGGTGTTCAGAAAGTGCAGAAAACAGTCCCAGGACTCCTAGGCGGAGTGCAGACACACCCCTAACCTCCTCCATTGAGAGGGCCAAGGGCAGTGTAGCAGTAGCTGTAGTTTTTAAAGGGTTCTAGAAATAGAGTCGTGAGTGAAGTCAAATGCTCCTCCCTGAATTATCTGGCTGTTCCCCATGCACCCAGCAACTGGGGATTTAGCTGTCACCAGTAATCCCTTTCACTCCAGGACTGAGACCCTGTAAGTATGCATTTAAGAAGGAGAGCCCAGCAGATGCCCTCACATTCCCTGCCTCACAGCTATGTATAACAAGAGGGGAAAGTGAGCTTGGGAAAGTCCCTTGCATTCTCCCCCTGCCCCCTCTTGCAGTCAGTGTGGCACTGAAGGAGTTAACCATGGATGCATGAGCACTCTGCAAATCTGTTTCCATGACAACAGCTCTGGATGAAACCTAAATCCATAAAATCACATTAGAACATCTGTCAGTGCTTCTGTGTGCTCCGGACACACTGCTCACAGCACCACCTGCTGGCAGAAACAACCCACTGTGCCTGACCTACATTCTCAACACCAAAGTAGCTGGTAACTGCATTTCCAGAAAAAAATGGCCAACTCCAAACTAAGCTGCAAATGAAAGGAGAGGCACTACTATACTGGGGTGCGACCCCCGGGGCTTATGTGGCTACCAGGCCTCTAACACTAGTGTGAGGTGTCCAAGCAGCAGGAGGGTTGCGAGCATAGGGGTACAAGAACACTCAGCATTAGTCATTGGGGCTGTCACTAGCATGAGCATGGCACTTATCACTGTGACTCATCCCCTTAGTAAGAGCCCGCAGGGATGGCTGAGGCTCTCTCTTAATGGATCACTTCACTAGGACTAGCTGCTGAGCACACTGCTCTCACACAAAAAGCCATCCCCTGGCTTGAATCTTGCTAAATTTTGCTGCCTTGAACAGCACTTTCTGGGGAGGAGATAGTGATGGCAGTAGGAAGTCATCGCCAATTGCAGCCCGATTCTTCTGGTTTCCCAGTTCCTTATCAGCCTGCCTCTAGGCTTGGGTATCACACGGAGACTTCATTGCTTTCAATGCCCACATGAAGGGGAGACTGCACGGCAGTCCAGTAAGCACGCTGACTACACCCAGCACTACTATTCGCTGAGCCTAGAGGAGTTGAGATCGGGTCCTGGATAAGAGCTGCCTGGTTTAAGTTCACCCCAGACTAGGTAACAAGAAAACTGGAAGGTAGTGGAAGCATCCTGAGGAACTGACTGTTCCATCCTCTAGCTCAGTGTTTCACAATCATCCTTCCATTGCTGCTCCTGGGCTTCCAGTTGTCCATGGAAACCTAAGTGCCCTTTATCATATTCAGCTGGAACCACAAATTGCACCCTTTCCTCACTGACAAAGCCCTGCCACATCCAGGCTTTTGTGACCTCCAGGATGGATGAGTAACAGGTGGAGGCTTCAGCTGGCATAAAACAGCGCTCTCTGGCCCCAGGGCCAATTCCGTGGGGTGTACTGCAGGGCACTCTTAGCAACAGGCCAATGGCTTTGGAATTTGCTCCCTCTTAAAAAGCTAACACCAACCAGGGTTTAGTAGACATGGAGATTATATACAACTCATTTGTTTAAGTTGACATCCTCTGATCCAGAAGCTGGGAAGGGATCTATTCCTGCAGACGGTGAAGGCAGTAGTAAGATGTGCAATATAAAATTAAATACTTGTCAGGAGGCTGGAGTACTGGAAAAGGCACAACACTATCTGTTGAGGGGAGATGGAAAGAATTCCTGGGATAGGCACTGTACTAACTGGTGAGGAGGTGTGTACAGAGATGCACACAGACAGCACTAATGGGGGGAGGGGGGAGAGAAGGGTGGGAGAGAAAGAAGCTCCAGGGACATACACAGCACTAGCTGTGTGGGGACTCCAGACCCCTCAGGGCCTGGACTATCCAGTGCACTAATCACTGAGGCCCTGGTATCCATAGATTGAATTGTTGCGATACACACCAACAAACATGGGGGCCCTCTGTGCCTTGGGATGATGGCAAATGCCACAGATATTTATGGAATCTTTTACAGAAAAATTGACAGCATAACCTTCTATTAACATGCTCCTCTCCTCCTGAAATCAGAGGCTATTGTGCTATGACTTTAGCCCTGCCTGTGAATTTTGCTGAGCCACTTGGACCTTGAGAGAAAGAGATGCACGGGATCTCTCTCATCCAGTCACCAGGAGGGAAGAAAGCAGCAATTTGAGCCCTCAAAAATGTCTTACTCACTTCCCACCACCTCCTCCCCTGCTGGGGGCGAAGGGGAAGAAAGGGTGGAGTGACACCAGCAGCAGCCCTAGAAACCTCTGGCAGCTACAAGAGCCAGGGGAATCCAAAGGGGACATGATTGAAGACAGATGTGAAAGGAACATGCTCTTGTTGAGCAGGGATTGCTTGGTACAGGCCTCTGGCAGGCCTCCCCCTTCTGCAAACTGAAACGTGCCAGGGGAGGAGCTGGAACTCGTTAACTCATACATTTGCTTATTTTAACAATTTCCTCCTCCTGCAGCTCTCAGATGAGATTAAACTTTATACTAGAGTTCAAGCATTCAGCTGCTGCAATGCTACATTCCTGGGCCTCCCCCGGGACAGCGCATAGACAGCGGCCCAACTCCAGAGCAAAGGCAGCAGACAAGAGCTAAGGGACTAACTAACAGGGAACACCCCGTGAACCTAGAGGGAAACGCTGCACACAGCTTCTCTGGGGAGCCCATGGGACAGCATGAGAAAATGGCCAGGAAAGAAATGTAGAGGCAAACCAGAAAAACAAAGAGCAGCTTGCTGCCCATCACAGTCCCCCATTGAATACAGGGGCTCAAACAGCCCAGCTTCTTTGGAGGGTGAGAGGGAGAGAGGGAGAGAAAGGAGGATGAGAGAGCATGACAGAGTTACAGATGAAACAGTTGGCAAAAACAAGACTGAGCTGGGAAGATGCTGAGGTGGGGTGGGGATCCCTCTCTGATGAGAGCTGGGGCACAATTAACCCTGGAAGTCATTGAACATGGGCTTAGAGGGCTGGCAAATTTGTCTGGGGAAAGCCACCCTGAGATCTCACGGTCCACGAATTCATGACTTTAGTAGAGCAGCAGTGAGAGTTCACAGTGATCAATAAGAGCTCTGCAACAGGACTTGCTTGCTTGAAGAGCCCAAGAAACTGGGGCTGGGAAGGAATGCAAGTGAGCCTGTGGGGCATTTTACTGCACACAAGTTCCCACAGGCAGAAGGAGGGGATAAGTTTCAGGAAATTAAGTGAGAAGCAGGAAATCAATGGAAAAGTGCAGTAACTGAGTCCATATGTTGTAACAAAGGAATGTGTCTAGTAGCACAGAGCAGACTATGCCTGTTAATGAGGAAGCCCCTGCTGTGGGACAGCTCCTAGAGAGGGAAGTTATTTCTTGGACTAGAGCACTTAACAGAAAACCTTGCATGAGCCCCTTGGTTCACAGACTGGCCATCCTTGGTATGGCGTAAAGGTTTGCAGATGGGGTGACAAATGGGTTAAGAATGAGAAGGTCACTGTAAACAGCATATGGCCACTGCATAGAGTGTCACTCAACTGCATCTCAGGGGCTGGGCTTTCCAGGGCTGTGCCAGGCCTAGCAACATATGCCAACAACTCTGTAATTAGACATCTCATTAATATCCTCATGTAACAGATCATCTAGCAGAGGGTCAAGGAGATAGCTGGTGATATACCTACTGTATTACACAGTGGGACAAGAAACTGGATGAAGCACCACCTAAACGGACTTGAGAATTCAATTTTAGCATATTAATACAAAGGTGGGGACTCTTTTTTCACTGGTAACAAAGGCAGCCAACAGGATTTGTGGCTTTGACAAAAGAGACATGTTAAGGTTACCTACCTTTCGCAACTGTTGTTCTTTGAGATGTGTTGCTCATGTCCATTCCATTCTAGGTGTGCACGTGCCTACGTGTGCGGCCAGAGATTTTTGCCTTAGCGGTACCCATAGGGCCGGCTGTAGTGCCCTCTAGCGTGCCACGCCCATGCCACTGTATATTAGGCGCTGCCAGCCCACGCCCTTTCAGTTCCTTCTTCCCGACAACTCCAACAGAGGGGTAGGAGGGTGGGTAATGGAATGGACATGAGCAACACATCTCAAAGAACAACAGTTACAAAAGGTAGGTAACCATTTTTTCTTCTTCAAGCGCATGCTCATGTTGATTCCATTCTAGGTGACTTGCAAGCAGTATCAATGGAGGTGGGCTTGTAGTTCTCCGTCGTGCAACTTGTAATACGGCTCTGCCAAAGTGAGCATTGTCTCGTGCCTGCTGAGTCAGTGCGTAGTGCGACACGAACGTATGGACGGATGACCAGGTGGCGGCCCGACAGATCTCTTGATTCTGCACTTGTGCCAGGAAGGCCACCCAAGACACCTGTGCTCTAGTGGAATGAGCTGTCACAATCGCTGGCGGGACCACTTTTGCCAGCTCGTAGCACTGGCGGATGCACGCTGTGATCCAAGACGAAATTCTCTGGGCTGAGACTGGGCAGCCCTTCATCCTGTCTGCGACCGCAACAAACAACTGTGTTGACTTACAGAACGGCAGTGTTCTATCGATGTAGAAGGCCAGCATCCATCTGACGTCCAGCATATGCAGCCTGCGCTCCGCATCTGACGTGTAAGGCTTTGGACAGAGGACCGGTAAGTAGATGTCCTGGCCCGTGTGGAACTGGGACACAAGCTTGGGCAGAAAAGCCGGATGTGAGCGCAGCTAGACCTGGTCCTTGTAGAAGACTGTATAGGGTGGCTCTAAGGTGAGTGCTCTGATCTCGGACACCCACCGAGCCAACGATATGGCGACCAGGAAGGACACCTTCCAGGAAAGGAGCAGGAGGGAGCAGGAAGCTAGGGGTTCAAAAGGAGGGCCCATAAGCTTCGAGAGCACCAGATTCAGGTCCCATGGGAGAACCGGGTCTCGGATGTGCGGGTACAGGTGCTCTAGACCAGGGGTCTCAAACTCAAATGACCATGGGGGTCACGTGAGGACTAGTACATTGGCCCGAGGGCTGCATTACTGACAACTCCCCCCCGCCACCGCCCTCGGCCCCGCCCCCACTCCACCCCTTCCATGAGGCCCTCCCTGCCCCACCTCTTCCCACCCCTTCCCTGCCCCTTCCCTGAAATCCCCACCTCAACTCTGCCCCCTCCCTGCCCCCAGAGAGTGCAGGAGGGGTGTGGTGGGGGCTCAGGGCAGGGAGTTGGGGTGTGGGGTGCAGCAGGGGGCTCAGGGCAGGGGGTCAAGGAGCAGGAGGGGTGCAGGGTATGGCAGGGGGTCGGGGCGCAGGAGGGGTGCGGCATGAGGCTCAGGGCAGTGGGTTGGGATGCAGGAAGGGTGAGTGGTGAGGCAGGGGGTCAGGGTGCAGGAGGGGTGCAGGGTATGGCAGGGGGCTCAGGGCAGGGGGTTCGGCTGCAGGAAGGATTCGGAGGGCAGGATCTGGCCCGGCGCGTACTGGGGGCAGGGCAGGCTCCCTGCCTGCCTGCCCTGCCCCCGCAAGAGGCTGGAACGTGGGGAAGGGGCTCGCGGGCCGCAGAAAATCACCCCGCGGGCCACGTGTTTGAGACCCCTGCTCTAGACCTTTCACGAATCACTCCATCTTGGGATGGGCGAAGACAGACCTGCCTTGAAGCAGAGGGTGGAACGCAGAAATGGCCGCCAGGTGCACCTTGACCGAAGACAGCAACACGCCTTGGAGCTTTAAGTGCAGTAAATAGTCCAGGATGACCTGCAATGAGGCCTCCTCAGGACGAACGCGTTTGTCCGAGGAGATATGAGAGGGCAGAGCTCTTTCTTCTTCCTTTAACTACCAGCTGTCCCAAGAGACCAAGGGGAGAGACTGCACAAGGTAGGAATACAGGAATTCCCTCTCCTTTTGTTCAATGCCTCTCCCTGTGCCATGTAATTTGCCACATTTTACATAAGTGGTAAGCTCCTTAGGTCACTCTCTTTGGTCTGTGAAGAACTCTGCAATGCTATGGGGATGTATAAGTCAGAATAAACACACCACCAAAGTCTAATGCTCTGTGCTGCTGCTGGAAGCCAAGGCATTCACATAGAAACATTCACTATGTCTAGTCAGCTCAGCTCCATGTGCTGAGCTGTCTTCATCACTGAGACCCCAACCAGGGGCCCAAAGCCACTTCCCTTTTTTCTTGCACCTTACAACCCACTATATTGCTACAGCTTTGCATTCAGACCAGAACCTCTGCTGCCCCTCATTTATCACCATACTGCCTCTAGTACCTGCATTCATGTCTATCAGCTGCTCTCTCTTCTGCTGCTTCTCCAGTCTTTCCTTCTCAGCTTTCTCCTTGGCCAGTTTAGCTCGGCGCATCTTCTCCTCTGTCTCACGCCGCTTCTGATTCTCCTTGGCAGCTTGCTGCAAATGAGAAAAACAGCTATTTGGGAAGTGACTGATGGTGCAAAGGTCTGAAGGGGGGGTAACTGTACAGACAGAGTTACTTTCCCAGTGGGAAAGGATGAGAAAAGATCATGCCAGGGCTGGGTGCACAGGATGGATTGGTCTGAGCTAAGTGGTAGGATTGGCCTGCTACACCCAGGGTTGTGAGTTCAATCCTTGAGGGGGGCCATTTAGGGAACTGAGGTAAAAATCTGTCTGGGGATTGGTCCTGCTTTGAGCAGGGGGTTGGACTAAATAACCTCCTGAGGTCCCTTCCAACCCTGATATTCTATGATTCTATGAGGAAAGGGTCCCTTGCTCACCAGAAACATGTTCCTGAAGTTGTGCAGATCCATGAAGAACTCCTCAACGGACATTTTCTTGGGGTCAAACAGGAAGTACTGGCCCATCTCCTTAAAAAGGCTATCCATGTTTGAGTACATCATTTGCAGCTTTTCATATTGCTCCCGAGCATCCTTCACAAAGATGTGAAATCTGAGAGTCAAGGATTACATCAGCTGCTCTGTGGAAACACCAGGAGTGAGGGATAGCATGTGCATGCACCAGAATTATCTGGTTAACCAATGGGCTCTTCTCCAGCTTGCCCTCTGACAGCATAGAGAGCTTCCCCTCCAACTGCAGTGATCCCCAGCATACTCAACTGGGTGCACCCCAGTATCCTCTGCTCAAGAGGTCAAGGGTTCAGTGTCTTATGTTAAGGGAGGAGGAGGGAGGGCTAGGTGTGAATATGCATGGCATGCACCGGACTTCCAACGGCACATTCCTTCCAGGGATCCCCTTACAAAGGGAGCCTTACAGTGCACCAGTGCTGCTCCTTCCGTATGGCCCATACTACCTGTGACAGTCCCCTCTGGTGTTATCTGGAGCGGTGATCTGCTAGGTCACTCCAATCCTTGACTCTGGGAGCCAGCCTTACCCTGCTCTTCTGTGAGAATCCCCACTCCTGGGCTGTTCACGCACAGCCTCTGGCATATAAGCTGCTCCTTGGACTGGGCAACCGAATGACATGAGCCAATATCTCCGGTCCCAGACACAACCCTAGGAACCTCCGTCTTCCAGTGTCCAATTATGCCCGCTGGACACTGCAAGCTTATATGAGTTCGTCAATTTAATAAAGAAATTGATATGCACCAGGCTTGTTATCCCAAGAGGAGACTCTGACACGCTTCAAACCAAACGCACTGCTTCAGGTAGAATAAACAAACAAATTTATGAACTATGAAAGATAGATTTTAAGAGATTATAAAAGCCAAAGCATAAGTCATATTTAGTCAAACAAAAGCAAAACGCATTCTAAGCTGATTTTAACACTTTTAATGCCCTTACAATCTTAGATGTTTCTCACCACAGGCTGGCTGGTTGCCCTTCAGCCAGGCTCCCCCCTTTGATCAGCGCTTCAGTCACTTGGTGTGGTGTCTGTAGATGTAGGTGAAAGAGAGAGGAAGAACATGGCAAACGTCTCTCCCTTTTATCATGTTCTTTCTTCCCTCTTGGCTTTGCCCCCCTCCCTTCAGAGTCAGGTGAGCATTACCTCATCGCAGTCCCAAACTGACGAAAGGAAGGGGGGTGACTCACTCAAGAGTCCAACAGATCCTTTAGTTGCTGCCTAGGCCAGTGCCCTTTGTTCATGTGAGGCTGGGCTGGGTTTGTCCCATACATGCCCTGATAAGGTTTGAATTGTCTCTCTGCTCTCGGAGAGTTTTTGCCTGGGCTTGCTTTAAGGCATAAGGATACATTTTCAGCCTCATAACTATATACATGAAATTATAACCTATAACGTTACTGTAACAATTACTATAATATCACTTTAACAACAATGCTCAGTGCATTATGAGCCTTCCGATGACACCCGACATAACAAACTTTGCATTGGATACCACACAATCATTTTACAAGGATGAACATGGGGGTGCTGGGTGTTCCCCCGAGGTACAGTGTCACACCACCACAGTACAGTGGGAGTGAACACACGAATCCCAAATCCATGCAACTCACCAGAATCCCCTCAGCCAGAGCAGACTACCTGTCAGCCTGACCATCACCCTGAAATGTGCCTAAATCTGAGCGCTTTTATCCCCAAAACACATGCAAATACAGCATATCTACATCCCACTTTTGTCCCCGGCCGGTAGCATGGGAATACTCTGACACATGGCAGATGCAAGTACCAACTCCCATCTCACAGAACACTGGAATTCCCTTGCCTGTGGTAGCAACTCCCCAAGACAATGTAGCATACCAAGTATTGCCCTCAGTAGAGGTACACCCTGCATTCCAACCATCACCATATGGTGCACAGAGAATCCTGCTGTCTGTGCCACATACCTGCAGACCAACTTCCAGCAAACTTGCAAAGTACCAAGCATTTTTGGCATCCAGACAAGTATCAGGCATTCCCTTGCACACAGCATCCAAGGATCTGGAGGTAAGTGGAGATTCCCCTGCTGATGGCCTAGAGTGTCTAAACAATGAACCAGGGATCCCTTCAGTCATGCATGAACATGCCTTGCCCCAACACCATGTAAGAGATGTCTTCTTGCACAGGACATACCCATGTGCTAGCTCCCCACAACCTTGCAGTGCACTGGAAATCCCTTCTGCCCTAGCATGTGCCCTCTTTCTTAGGGGTAAAGGATATGGTCATTTTTTCCACAAATTTGTCCTTCTTGTCTGTGTCACTGGAGAAATTCTCAACATCATGCTGCAGATCTGAAATCTGTTTCTTCATCTGATCCAAATTCTTCTGTAAATTCTCAGTGGAGACTGAAAGAGATAGACAAAGATGGAGTACAGACGCCCCCCAACTTACGCAATTATTCCGTTCTGGAAAGCCTTGCGTAACTCGAATTTTGTTTAAGTCAGAAACGTATACCCATACGTTACGCAAAAATTTCCGGAACTCGAAAATCCTATTTCTGGCTTATGGAACTTTTTCCGTAAGTGCGAATTTGCGTAAGTCGGCTCTTGTGTAACCCAGGGAGTGTCTGTACGATATTCCCAACGTACACATCAAAATTGAGGCCTTGTCCACAATGGGTTTTTAAACACTACTATAACTGCAACCATGCAGAGAAAAGGCACTATTTATAAAGCCCTGCAAATCTGCGGCTATCTGCTTTATATCCATGGATATCTGCATCCACGGGCCATGTTTGCAGATCAGATACAGATACAAATTTTGTATCAGGGCTCTAACCATTTACCCTGGTGCAGCTTAACCCAGTTCAAAGCAAGGCAAGCTCCACCAGTACAATGGTGCTGTGCCAGTGCAGACAAGACCGAAGCTCCCTGGGGTCCTTGACAGCAGTTCACACCACAGATAGGGCCCTATCTACTTATGGATTGCATCAACTCAGGTGGAGGGCAAAGCTGACTTGTTTTCTACACCAAGCAGATGGACGATGTCTCCAGCATTCCACTCATTCCTCTTCCCCTTTCCAACTGGGCACAAGCCAGGGATGATGGGCCAGATTCTGGCCCCACTATGCTGCCTTTGTGCCATTCTCATAAACCAAAGGGGCCATACACAGGCTGCCTGTGATTTTCCCCAGCCTAGAGGTTCTACACCATTTTCCTTTGTAGCCCCCAGCCTAGGAGATCCTCTGTGGTTCAGTGATTTCTGGATGCCAGATCAGTTTCTTTGGGTCACAGATAGCTTGGTGCAACTTGTAGCAGCCCTCATGCTAAATGAGGATTGGGGATCTACAAAGATAGCATAAAACCACCTTTGCCCCCTTCCCCAGGAAGCATAGTGCACTTGAGAAACTGTGTATGTTTATATTAGAATTTCTATTGCATGTGTGTCGGAAGAGAGCTTGAGGGCTGAAAAGGAATATGTTATCAGTACTAATGAGAGGCTAGTTAGGGAATGCAGAATTGGACGGGTGGGGGGCAGGACCCCAGGCACTCTGCTGAGAGCTTTCATTCCTGCTCACTGAAGGAAGGATACATCTGCAGTCTGCATCCTGCTGCTCTCCTCTTTCATTCCTCCTTGGACACTGACTCAACGCAGCCAGCCTTCCACACAGGACAAACAATAGATATAACAAGTGTAAGGACAGACGCCTGGGAGTTCAGGGAGCTTCCCTCACTACCCTACACAGCACAGCCCTACTACTCAGTCCAGAGAGGCCTTCCTTTTACCATACTCACAAAACCACATACCATTGGGAACTAGCTTCAACAGCAACCTCTTGGCCTAGCGTCCATTTACATAGAAACAAAAACGGTCTTTGTTCCACATGCTCAAGATCCAATCTCCCATTCCCACCCATACACAGAGACAACCCTCCATTCTCCCAAAACAAGATCAAGACCTCCAATGTAACCCTGCACCACCTTTCACCTATTCTGACATCACCTTCTGTGACACTCCACCCACACTACAATAACAAATACCTCGACTGGCTTTCTCCACGTGGATGAGCTCATCAGGGAACTTCATTATGTCGGGGTGCTGCTGCTCACACAGCTCAGTCAGGAAGTGCAGCAATGTTAACTTCTGATCAGTGGATTTTGTGTCTCGGAGCTGGTAATGAGAAAACTGGCTATGAGAATGGGACAGCACAGAGAATACTTGAACCTAGCAAACTGTGGTTTGCTGTCCCAAGCACAGATGCCTGGAGGTTTCCCTGCGTGATAAACACAGAGGAAGCAATTCCCTGACCTGCCCATGGAAAAAACACTCACCTTGCAGAGGAAGCTAATGTTGAAGCCAAAGGCACCAGCATTCCTGGAGCCTGCATTCATGAAGTTGCCCACCAGTAGGGTTATCTCCAGCAGGCTGGAAAAGCTCTTACTTTTACGCACTTCCTCACAGGCTGCTGTTACGGAGACAATCTCAGGCTTGATGTTCTCCACCTGCTCATTAAATTGCAGCTTGAAAAGGATGGCGTTGAGGCGGGGCCGCAGGTGGGAAACCGAGCTAATCTGAGAAGGGAAGGGGACAGGAACAGTGTCACACAGGAGGAAGAGAAAACAAGATGCTCTGAAAAGGGAAGGGGACAGGAAAAGAAGCCTACTTACCAGTGATGGTAGCTCCTTGCAGATCCACCCTCTAGGAGTTGTGTGCTATACCTTGCAAATCCCAGAATCATTTAAGAGCAACTAACCACAGAAGATACACACACTGACACTCAGTCAAACATAAGGTACGTTAGATTTTTTTAATTGAGGCTGTAATGCCCACATGCCTAACCATACTCAGTTTCACTCCATGTATGCAAAATCTAATTCTAGACCACAAAGATGAGGGGAAAATGGGAAAGCAAATACACATGGAGAACTTCAATTACTGGTAGGTAAACTGCCTTTCCCTTGCATACAATTGCCATTGCAGATTCCTACTCTAAGGCCCCAATTCCAGAAAGCATGAAAATAGGCTCTGAAGTCCTGCTGGCTCCAAGAACATGAAGGCTGTGCTTTAGTGCTTTCCTGAATAGGGCTGTTTTCCCAAATCAGAGTCTAACATTTGATTTGGGATGTAGTAGCAATGAACCTGCAGCAGGGTTACTCAGAAGCGTGTATTTAAACAGAGACAGAAGTGCTAGCCTCACAAGGTGAACATCAAATCTGGATCCAATCTCAAGAGACTACACCCAAACATAGCCATGACACAGGATCTTCATGGTAATCTTAGTCTCAAAGAAGCAGGCCATTGAAGCACCCACAGCTCCTTGACACTTGAACCCCCATCTAACATAACATAGCTGAATGTAGATCGTTACTGATCGAAGACTGCTTGTTACTTCATCTTCTTCCCTTCTTATGACAACCAGGCGATTTATTAAACTGTTTAGTTCTGGCCCTATAGTTGCTTCATGGCCAGCTTGTGGGCTTGGAAAGAAGTTCAGAAGGGAAATGGCCTGGGATGAAATTTACATTATCTTGGTCAGGAATTGACTCAAGCAGATCATCCATGAGTCTAGGGAGGGTCAAGTTCAAAATTAGGTGACTTACAGATTGGTGGGTATACAGGCAAAAGACCCTTTGAAAATAGTTTCACCAAAGGATGAGCAATGACAGAATTACCATCCAATGTGGAACGACTCATTCTAGGGACTAAATGTACCTTAACAATAGAAAAAGATAACCCAGGTTTCATCAAGAACAATAAACACTCCAAAATGGCAAGACCAGGCCATACCTGAGACGCCACATCCTTACTATAAGACCCCATGGAAATGCTTCTATTTGAATATATGACTCAAAGCATCTAAGACTGTCTAAGGTTCCCACATCAGTGCCACTAGGTGAAGTGACTAGCTCAGAATTTCCTTCTGGAAACTCTGGTAAGAGCACAGGTAGTTCTTTCATAAGCACAAGAATGCCCAAATATCACAGCTAACGGAGCCCCAACCAAGATTATTAGGATTCTGTAATCCAATTCTTGTCTTGCTTTCTACAACAGAAAACGGGGGTGGGAAGGACTAGAACCATGTGTCTGAGAAATTAGACATCCTACCCCTTGGGTGGAGGACAGGCTTGGCTGTGGTCAAGTCAGTGAACTAGACTGGAAGGAAGGAAAGAAATTATTATTAGTCTGGGCTTTCCATTGGTATTTCATGACCAGGTTTCACCCTGGGAATAAAATGTGGCTGAAGAAACTGGCTGATGCTGGTAACTGGTAGACATTGTGATGGGCCCGGATTTACTTACTGAACTACTGGACTGAAGGTGGCGCCCAGACTGAACACTAGACTGCAGTTGCTGATGCTTGTGGGATATTGAAGAGTGAGGACGTATCACCTGTAGGCAGCACAGTGGGACCAGATGCTGCAAGAGAAACCCCTAAATTCCAAGGCAACAATTGTTCTACTGCCATGAAATATCCGTAGCCTTTGTTCTCATCCTCCCAACCCCACAAAAACCACCCAGCTATGTCTCAGTTGAAAATTCTTATTGATGTAAAATGTGATGATTATTTTCCAGGATGAGTTTTGTTATTGTTCTCTGGGCACCCTGTTTCTACTCTTTGGGCGTTAGCTCCTGTGATGCTGGCCAAGGCAACCCAGCTCAAAACCTCCTCTTCCCCATATGTGCCAGGAAAGAGAAGGTATTGGTAGCTGGCTTTAGCAGCTTATCTCCCCAGCTCCTCAAGTTTCAGCTGCTGCACTGTTCTCCAGCCTACAATTGTGTCTCCTCCACTCCCTGGACCCTTGTTTCTTGCTCTCCTACCTGCTGCTGGTTGGCTCCATAAAGGAGCATGTACTGTGATCCAATTAACTTCCCTTTGGGGGGAAAGCTGCAGAGCAAGAGGAAGCTGCAGGCTGGTCCAAGCAGGGCAGGGTGACAGATGGAAAACAAAATGTCAGGTGTAACAGATGAGAGACCTGGGAAGTGTAGGTGTTCAGTGACTATACCGAAACATGCCAGACAGGCTTGGACTTTTGCAACAGTAAGTGTTACGTGGGTTTCCTGGGGAATCCCTGAGGATGCTTAATGCAAATTCAACAATAGTGCTTATACAAAAACCCAGGCCTTTGAAGCTTTGTCCTGAGGAGAGGGACATTGTCTGGAGATACAGGAGATCAGAGATCAAAGGCCCAAACGCTAGAAAGAAACAGCTGGACTGTCCCAAGCTTGTTCTAGTTCTTGATCTGAAGCCTGACATAAGCTTGCAACCAGGAGAGCTAACCCTTTTTACTGTTTTTTATGTTCTCTGTAATGCTAGGAATTGCCTGACGGGACAGTGCCCTAAGAATAAATGTATTTTGTTTTGTGAAGGTTGGCTAGTAACTGGTATACACTGTTGTAGCTCCGGGAGACAGCACAGAATCATAGACATGTAGGGCTGGAAGAGACCTCGAGAACTCATGAAGTCCAGCTGCCTGTGCTGAGGCAGCATCAAGCAAATCTAGAAATAGTTAGCCACAGGTGTTGGCCCTAGTCATACCTGCTGGGGAAGTAACAGTGAGGTGCAGAGGGACTGGAAGCCTAAAACCAGTCTGGAGGGACACGGATGCACATCTTCTTCCAAGAGGTGACAGCCGGGAACCTGAAAACGTACATGGGTGCCCCCAAGGAAAACCAAGAGAGGGATAAAAGATACAGTTGACCCTGCAATTGTGACACTGGGCAGCTGGCTGCAGCACAATGGTGAACTCCAGGACATCTAGGGAAAAGGAATTATGCAGCCCTGGAATTGTGTAGTCACTTGTCTCAGAGCTATTGTTCCAGGTTCTCTGCAGACATATGGAGATGACACTGCATTAAATTACAGAGTTCACGTTGTTGACATTTTCTCTGCTACCATAAGGGCTAAAAACTTTATTTAAAAAATTAAAGGTCAGATTATGGAGCACATTCCCGCAGCAAGGTAGGGATTCTGGAGCAAACTCCATGGTTGCAGATAATCTGTCTATAGGTAATCTGAGAAAATCCAGGAGCTCAAATGGCAATCTTGGCCTCCCTCAGTTTCCTCTATCATGCTGTCAGACTGTGACTTAAAAGACAAATTGAAAATCTTCATCTGAACTTCCTAAGGAAGCCATGATGTAAGGAACTATGAATCCTTTGTCTCAGCATCACTGCTGAGGCAATGGAGCAGGCAGTTGTGTTCAAGCATCATATACTGTTCTTAACAAGCACTTTATCAAGTGCTGCCTTTCTTGAAGAATCGAGGCCTTTATGCCTTGCCTGCTAGCCTCTGGAAAGGATCTTTCTCCACAGATGGAAATTATAACAGACTACAATGGCTTGTAAATTGATCACTTGCCTCTGAGAAATGAGCCCCCCTTCTCATCTGATCTAGCTCTGAAATCCTTATCCTGAGATACAGACAAAAATGATTTCCCTCTCTTACCTCTGTCATAGGCTGCCAACACCATTAGGAATTTCATGGAAAGGTGGGACATAGAGGACAATCACAGATCCCTCTTCGTGCTCTGTATGTTGAACCTCTCTGATATAGACAATCAACATTTCTCTAGAGAATGAGACACTTCAGCTCCTCTCTTAGGACATTTTGGGGGAAGTTGGTATGGCAATACTGCTTTCTTATTTCCAGACCTTTTAGAAGGGTGGCCATGGCGAGATGCAGTTCACTGAGTCCATGAGTATGTGTAAGGCCCATGAAAGCTTATAAGTTCACTTGAATTAAAGTGCATAATACCTATAACGGCCATAGGGAATATACCAGAAAATCATTTCAGATCACTACTGTACTGAAGGAGGATATTAAAGAGGATCTCTCCCCCTAAAGCCAGACTAATTGTGCCACAAATTCTAAGGGAAAGAAAGTAATACTCAAAATGTTGAATCTGAGACAGAAATTTAATGACAAGGAGAAAGTTCAAGGAACAGAATCTAGGAACATGCACTGAGACACTGGAGTTGGTCCAGAAAATCCCTAGGGTGGCAGGACATCAGGAATTAGAAGACTGTTTGGACCCAAAGAGTCACCTGAAGTTCCTTTGCTGCCATGCGGCCAACAACAAAGCTCGGGCCAACTTGATAAGAAATAAGACTGAGCGAAATATAGCCAACTGCCCCATTGTAGCAAGTGTCCAATTTCACATTCCCCAGAGTCAAGGAATCTCTTACACCAACCCTCCTTCATCAAAGGCACTAAACAGTGCCAACACATGCCCAAACCTAAATTCCTTGTACAGAGAGGAAATGGGGTCTATACATCCGGCTCTTGAAGTGGAGACCTTCCTTGACAACTCCTAGGAGAATCCCCAGTGTTTGAAGTATACTGTCTTCTAGAGAGACCAGGACATGGGCACTGAATCCTCTAAAACACACAGCTATGAGAATCTCCTTTATACCCTTTTGATCTGAGGAAGGTTTTTAGTCAGAAACTTAGCTGCAGGCTCCTCCCATACCTAGGTTAGCTGACAAAACTTCCTCCGTTAGGGTGACTTCCAGCCTATTCTTGAACCTATGGAGTAAACTGATTGCAGGTCAAGCAGCCCCAAAGAGAATGTTTTTTACCCAGGCAGGCTAAGAACGATTGGTAACTTTTTTGGCACATGGAGCACATTATTTAAATCCATCTCTGGATGGCTGTGGTGATGCCAAAGGATATTTAAAACAAAAAAAGAAGCATAAACTAATGTGAATTTAAAAAAAAAAAACAACACACAGCTAACACTAACCACAGTTGAAGTGAAAAGTTGGGGAAAGGGAAATTATCACCAGAAAAACACTGCTGAGTAGCAGTATCATGAGGTGATCCCACCTGGAGTGCCCTCTTTGACAAGCCACACCACACCAGCTGCAGCTGCCTCAGTTTCCCCTTCACTGCTTCTGATTACAAACAACCCTTGCAAGGTTAATTTATTACAAAAGAAAGGCCATTGCACATAAACCATAACGCAAGCTCCACAGCCATAGTTCAGATAGTACATCCCCAGCATCTTTCTTTATACTGAGGCTCTCCAGTGCAGATCCAGCATCTCTCACCATTCCTTGTTGCCAGCTTTCAGCCCTCTCTGGCCCTCTGGCTTCAGCTAGCCAGCACACATCTCCCTCTGCTGCCCTCAGCCTCCAGCCCTCTCTGGCCAGGACTCTTGAGCTCAGGAAGCTCAGCAGGCTAGACCGTCCACTGGCTTCCTGACTATTTCTCCCTCTTCCCCAGAGACCTCCTCCAGTCTCCTCACTCGCAGGTAGCTGTCATTTTCCTTTTTCTTGATTGACACTCACTTAGTGCTCTCAAGCAGCTCTGAGTCTCCCTCCTACCTCCAGGGCCCAGGTGCCCTCTTTTAAGCCTAACTGGGAGGCAGCTGATGAGTCCCAGGTACACTGGCCCCACTCCCTCTTAAAGGCCAGTGTCACCCTATGACACAGAAATTATCATCTGTAACCCACTGTGAGGGCAGAGAGGAGTCTGAGGATCAATGTGTGCAACCCTCCAAAGCTGTTTCAGGACTCACAAGATAAAATGCACAACTCCCAGACAGCGGACATGCCGAGGCAATGGGCGGGATCAGATATGGGAAGAGAAGGGGACAACAGCATCACACACACAGCAGGCCTGGTGGGGGGACTCCACATACTGTGCACATAAGCAGCTGCACAACGATATCCTATCTCTGACTCCAAGTCAGGGCACTCACCACAACACCAAACTGCTCAGACTCAGCCAGCTCATCGTACTCGTCTCTCAGCTCTGACAGCATCTTCAGCTGCTCTGGCTCTGGCATCTGCTTAATCAGGTTCTGAGGGAGAAACACGTGAGTCAGTGTAGCACAGTCATATGAATCAGGCCCCCTGGCAAGACCAAGAGAAGGTGGCTGACTCCTACATGATGTGGAATGAAGGCAGCTCTGGAAGCCAAGGGCCCTCCTACCAAAGAAAGGAGGCAATGTTCTTAGGAAAGATTGATATCCCATCAGCTCATTTCTCCAAACAGACCTCAGTCCAGCAAATACAAGGGGGTCTCCACTGCAGGGAAAGATGTTTGACTCCCTGATCCTCACTCACCTGCACCATGGACTCAGTCAGCACAGCCTCATTCACCTCCAGGATTACATTCTTGATCTCCTCGTAAGGCATACGGAAGGAGCCCAGGAAAATCGCTGCCAGGGTAACAAAAAGAAGCACAAATAAATCTATGGGGACAGTGTTCAGCCAAGAACTACATAGAGACAAAGTCACTTTATGCTTCAGTTGGCTCTCTCCAGTCAGCCCCATCAGGAAGCTTATGCACACCCCTGGACTCATGGGCAACTCCCTAATTTCAACATACTCACAGAGATTCTGTGCACTCTTTGAATCCAACACTTTCAGCTCTTTGACCTTTTTCTTTTGTGTACTCTTCTCTGGTCCGCCTTCCTGGTCTTGCTTTGCTGCATGCACAGGAAATTAAGGTGAGTAGAGACAAGAGGGGCTTTCACCCACATCTTGGAAGCACAGCGCTTCTCCACACTGCCAATAAAGCTGCCTGCTGCTCAGAGCTCTGTCCAGTCCATGTTCCACAAACCACTACACAGGCCACAGACATTTGCAGAGGACAGGGAGAGATCAGGGCAGCTGCCCTCACTAGATTTACCTTCCTGCTCAGGGACAGAGAAGCAGCCTTGACTCTTCCAGACAGAAGAGAAATATTCTAGCAATAGGACATTTGCTGCAATATATACTGGGCGAGCACAGAGACCTCAGGGATGGGTGACAAAGCCCATATTGATAGGGCCCTACCAAATTCACGGTCCATTTTGGTCAATTTCATGGTCATAGGATTTTAAAAAATCGTAAATTTCATGATTTCAGCTATTTAAATCTGAAATGTCATGGTGTTGTAATTGTAGGGTTCCTGACCCAAAAAGGAGTTGGGGGGGAGGGAGTCGCAAGGTTATTGTGTGTAAGGGGGGTTGTGGAACTGCTACCCTTACTTCTGCACTGCTGCTGGCAGTGGCATGGCCTTCAGAGGTGGGCTGTTGGAGAGCGGCGGCTGCTGCCCGGGAGCCCAGCTCTGAAGGCAGCACCAGCAGCAGTGCAGAAGTAAGAATGGCATGGTGTGGTACTGTCTTCCTTACTTCTGTGCTGCCCGCAGAGCTGGGGCCTCAGTCAGCAGCCGCCACTCTCCGGCTGTCCAGTTCTGAAGGCAGCAGCGCAGAAGTAAGGGTGGCAATACTGTGACCCCTCCTAAAATAACCTTGCGATCCCCGTGTATCATAACTATAAAGAGAAGGATAACAGCCCTCCTGTGTACAGTACTATAAAATCCCTCCTGGCCAGAGACTCCAAAATCCTTTTACCTGTAAAGGGTTAAGAAGCTCAGGTAACCTGGCTGACACGTGATCCAAAGGACCAATAAGGGGACAAGATACTTTCAAATCTTGGTGGGGGGAAGGCTTTTGTTTGTGCTCTTTGTTTTGGTGGTTGTTCGCTCTTGGGACTGCGAGGGACCAGACATCAATCCAGGTTCTCCAAATCTTTCTGAACAAGTCTCTCATATTTCCAACTTTAAGTAAACAGCCAGGCAAGGCGTGTGAGTTTTTATCTTTATTTTCTCAACTTGTAAATGTACCTTTTTGCTAGAGTGTTTATCTCTGTTTGCTGTAACTTTGAACCTAAGGCTAGAGGGGATTCCTCTGGACTCTAAGTTTGATTACCCTGTAAAGTTATTTTCCATCCTGATTTTACAGAGATGATTTTTACCTTTTTCTTTAATTAAAAGCCTTCTTTTTAAGAACCTGATTGATTTTTCCTTGTTTTAAGCTCCAAGGGGTTTGGATCTGTATTCACCAGGGAATTGGTGAAGAGTCTCTCAAGGCTACCCAGGGAAAGGAATTAGCACTTTGGAAGTGGTGGCAGCGGACCAGATCTAAGCTGGTAGTTAAGCTTAGAAGTTTTCATGCAGGCCCCCACATTTGTATCCTAAAGTTCAGAGTGGGGAAGCAGCCTTGACATCGTGCAACTCCCTTTTGGGTCAGGACCCCCAATTTGAGAAACACTGGTCTCCCCTGTGAAATCTGTATAGTATAGGGTAAAAGCACACACAAGACCAGATTTCATGGTCTGTGATGCGTTTTTCACGGCTGTGAATTTGGTAGGGCCCTACATATTGAATCTTCCCCCGGTGCATTGGCAAAATGTCTCACACCCTGACAGAGGCTCTTTTCTCATGTGGGTTGGGGGATCTTCCAGTCATCACTCCAGAGATTTGAATCTTAGGGATCATGGGTCTGAAAACACCCTATAAAGAGCTTGGCTCTAGCCCCAGGATCCCATTCTCACCTTCTCAGATATGCAATAGCTTCCCCAAGAAGAGATAAGACTGAGATGACATGCTGCCCAAACACCTAAAAGCTCACTCCTTCATTGGCTGCACCCCCCCATTGATCCCATGATCTCCCGAGGGATGGGGGCAGAGGATATACTAATTCCAGAAGACTAGCAGCAATAGAGGCAAGCTGATGGAACGAAGGAAAGGGTTATTAACCCCCTCAAAGTGCAGCATGGCTACCAAGTTCTCTTGAATATATTCATAGATTCCAAAGCCAGAAGGGACCATCATGATCATCTAGTCTGACCTCCAGTATAAGATAGACCAGAGACCTGCCCCAAAATAATTCCTAGAGTGGAACTTTGAGAAAAACTTCCATTCTTGATTTAAAAATGGTTAGTGATGGAGAATCCACTACACCCTTTCATAAATTGTTAATTACTCTCACTGTCAAAGACTTATGCCTTATTTCCAGTCTGAATTTGTCTAGTTTCAACTTCTACCCATTGGATTATGTTATCCTTTCTCTGCTAGAGTGAAGAGCCCATTATTAAATATTTGTTCCCCATGCAGATACTTCTAGACTAATCAAGTCACCCCTTAACATTTTCTTTGTTAAGCTAAATAGATTGAGCTCTTTGAATCTATCACTACAAGGCAAGTTTTCTAATCCTTTAACCATTCTTGTGGCTCTTTTCTGAACCTTTTCCAATTTATCAAAATCCTTCTTGAATTGTGGGCACCAGGATTGGACACAGTATTTCAGCAGCAGTTGAAGTGCCAAATATAGAAGTAAAATAACCTTTCTACATCCATTCAGGATTCCCATTTATGCACCCCAGGATCACATTAGCTCTTTTGGCCACAGCGTCTATTGGGAGCATGTGTTCAGTTGATTAATCACCCCCACCCTCTGAAATGTTTTCAGAGTCACTGCTTCCCAGGATAGTCCTCTGTCCTGTAAGTATGGACTACATTTTTTGTTCCTAAACGTATACATTTAGCCATATTAAAATGCATATTGTTTGCTTGTGTCCAGTTCACTAAGCAATGCAGATCACTCAGTATCAGTGACCTGTCCTCTTCATTATTTACCATGCCTCCCATTTTTGTGTCAACTGCAAACTTTATCAGTGATGATCTTACGTTTTCTTCCAGGTCACTGATAAAAATGTTAAATAGTATAGGGCCAAAAAGATTCCTGTGGGACCCCACTGGAAACACACCCACTTCATGATAATTCCCTGTTTATAATTACATTTTGAGACTTATCCGCTAACCAGTTTTTAATCCATTTAATGTATGCCATGTTAAATTAATATCATCCTAGTTTTTTTAGTCAAAATTTCATGTAGTACTAAGTTAAACGCCTTACAGAAGTCTAAGTATATGACATCAACACTATTACTGTTATCAACTAAAACTGTAATCTCAACAAAAAAAGATATCAAGTTAGTTTGACAGGATCTATTCTCCATAGCCCCTGTTGATTTGCATTAATTACATTACCCACCTTTTATTCTTTATTAAGTCCTATACCAGTCGCTCCATTATCTTGCCTGGCATTGATGTCAGGCTGACAGGCTTTTAATTACTTAGGTCATCCCATCTACCCTTTTAAAAACTGGCACATTAGATTTCTTTTGCTATTCTAGAACTTCCCCAGCACTCCAAGACTTACTGAAAATCAACATTAATAGTTCAGCAAGCTCTTCAGCCAACTCTTTTACAACTCTTGGATGAAATCATGTGGACCTGCTAATTTTAAAAAGTCTGACTTTAAAAGCTTCTGTTTAACATTCTCCAGAGATTCTAGTGGAATGGAAAGAGTGTTATCACCATATGATGAGACTATATCATCTATTTTCCCTCAATTACAGAATAGAAATATTTATTGAACACTTCTGCTTTTTCTGCATTACTATTGATAATTCTATCATTTCCATCTAATAATGGACCTATACCACTGTTAGGATTCTTTTTGTTCCTGACATATTTGAAAAACTCCTTATTGTCCTTAATTCTGCTGGCCATAGATTGCTCCTTGTGACCCTTTGCTTCTCTTATTAATTTTCTACAAATTATTAACTTCTGATTTATATTCAATACTATCAACTTCCCCTTTCTTTCATATGTTTATTTATATATTAAAAAAATATAAAAAGCTGCCTTCACTTCCCCTTTAAACCAGGTCATTTATTTAACCAACACAGCCTTCTTCCTCAATTGTGGCTTTTTAGGCAGCTAGTGCAGTGTTCTTAAATGATTCCTAATCATCATTCACATTTCTCTGATTAAATTCTTCCTCCCAGCTGGTTTGGCTCATAGGTGACTACAAAGGGCAGAATCAACCCCTCCACCTCCTGAGGAGTGCATGAGACAGTATTAAGCTGCAACAGTGATCTAAATAACAGATAGATTTCCCTACAATATATTTGGCAGAAGGAACATTAACTGCCAATCACATTCTCTCAGGACTGCCCCGACTAACCCCAATACCCTGCTCTTCTTTCACATTGAGACCACACTGCCCAGAGTAACATGGAAGGGAAGAGCCGCATCTCTCTCCTCAGAAGCTAACCCATGATGGTGCTTCCCCTTGGATTCCCTCCCCCTGCCATGTGCTCACACCCTAGGCTAAAAGCAGACAGAGCAGCTACTGAAAACACAGTCACTGACCTAATTTTCTGTGTGTGCACGCACCAAAAATGAAGGACACTGCAACTCAGAGAGGCTTAAAGGAAAAGCAGCTGCTATAACAATTCCCAGAGGTCAGAGGGGCTCTTAGGATGAAGGAAGCCCCATACTATGTTCCTGGGGAGCTCTCTCACGAAGGATTTGGGGTGTGGGCAAAGATAACATGAATAAAGAAAGGGGAAAAACATAAAATCTATTAAACTGTGCAATTATGTCCCTAGGAAAGGGATGGGGAATTTAGGTTTAAAACTGTACAAAATACCCTGGAGAATAAACTGAATCTTGGAATTGAGGAAGCAGACAGGAGAGATGGAAGAGACCTAGTAGGTCATTTCTGACTTATCATTCAACAGCACAGTTCCACAAGGAGGCACAAGTGTGGACTAAAAGTGGGGCTGAGCAGCCTAGAGAGACAGACAGATGTGGAGAGTGGGGAACAGTGCTTAGGCCCTCAAACACTACAGTGATGGATGCTGTATAGACAGAGGATCATCAAGCCACTTTCTTGAACATGGCCCATACAGGAAGCACATGAATCCATTTCTTACCAAATAGCTAAACCTACTATACAAAAACAGCCTCTGTGGCTGAGGACATAGCAACCTCCCTAGAGCCAAACCCATCTGAAACCCTGAGCAAAACCACTGGGGAGATAGAATAGCTGCACTAAACTTCTCTGCCCTTCACACCTTCCACACGAGTCATTGTGGTTCTCCAGTGAGCTATGGCAAGTGAGGTAAAAAGGCTGATGACTGGAGCACCTACGGTACAAACCCAGATCAGCTACAACCAATTAATAACCTCAAGGTCACATACAGACACACACAACACTTAAGCAACCTCTCTCTCTCTCTCTCTCACACACAGTCACATTAACCCAATCACAACCAGCAGAATTGTTCCACATGGGAAAGTGGTTAATTGGCCCACAATGCCTGCATACACATAGATCAAAGCCTGACAATCACTAAGAGCAGGGGGCGGCTATACAGAAAACTAAGATAGATGGAGCACATCCCCTTTCCTGGAGACACCCTTTTCCCTGGGTCCCACAGGGACAGAAGACAGTCCCCTCCCCAAAGAGACGCCTCTTCCCCCCATGCCTGGATCCCACACAGACAGAACACAGCCCCCTCCCCAGAGATCTCTCTTTGCTGGATTAGGTCAGAACACATCGCTCTGCTATGAGCCACAGAGCCCAGAAGCCCCCACTTCTCTCTGGCGTTCTGGTACAGAATTCAGCTGCAGATTTCACTACAAGCACAAGGTTGCTAGCATTACAGACAGCACACAACTCCCCTGTGCTGCTCCCTCCCCCTGACTTGTACAGGATCTTGGGGAGAAGGTCGGGGGGGTGGGGGGTGGGGTGGGGGCAGATAGCAGAGCAGGACTCCTGCGGCACAGCAGGCAGAATAAAGCTTTCCAAAGCTTGGCTCGCCACCTGGTGTCTGCTCCTGGGCTGAGCAAGCCCCCCTCCTCAATCCCACCGTACAGCACTTGGGACACCAAGAGGGAGGAGCAGGACTTCTGAGATATACACCACAAATTATAAAGAAAGCTATATCAACAAGAAATCATTGGTCACATACACGGGTATCTCTGCATGGGCTCCCATGACAGCTGGGGAAAGACACCCCCTCCCCCAGAGCACCTGGGATAATAATCCAGTTCTTCCCCCCTCCACACACACACCGAAAAGACAATAAAAATCTTGCAGCCCAAAACAGCTGGAACAGGGCAACTCTGCTCCCCAGGCACAGCTGGGATAACACAGCAGCTGGAGGGAGAAGGCTTACCCTGACTGTGACTGCTTTGTACTCTGCACTGCTTGTGGGGGGATAACCCCCACTCCCAGTCTCACAGAGAGGAATTCCTCTCCCCCCCAAGAGGTGGGAAGATAGCCCCATATTGCAGATGTGTAAGCTCCTTTCCCTGGCACAGCTGTGGCATCCCCCTCCAGTAGCTGTACTGAGCAGGGTGCAGGAGAGGGTAATCCCTGGCTGTCGGAGGAGTCTAGGAAATGGGTAATTCAGGCTGTTAGCTCCCCAGACTCTAGATAGCAGGGGGGGGTTCCATTCTGAGCTCCCTGCACATACAGCTCCTACTTTCCTGTCTCTCTCAGCACAGGCAGGGAGCAGCCTCTTGCTCTGGTCCCCACACTGTGCAAGTGAAGCCTTCCTGCCTTTGCTTGCACTCAACTCAGTGTGACTGTTAGGAGTGCAGCACAGTGACAGCTCCAGCAGCAGCTTTGCCTCAGCTAGCCTCACCCTCCCCACAGACTCCTCCCTTGCTCAATCTTTATTTTCTGCGTCATAAACACAAAATGGAGATGATGGGGAAGGAAAACACCATGCCTAAAATGGCTGAATGCAGCAGGGCAAGCAAGCAAGCGGCATGACAGTGCAAGAGCACCACCTGCTGCTGGAAAAGAGGAAATGAAGGAACTGCTCAGCCAGCTTACCAGCTCTGAAACAATGGGCTCACTTCTCCGGGAAATCCTGTCTGGAGATGCTTCCTACCTGCACTCTGCAGAAAGGAGACTGGGGAGAGCAAGCTCTGATAATCCCTGGGACAGAGCCCGCTGGAACTAGCCAGATGCTGCATTATACACACAGGCTGTGCCTAGGAAGTTACAACATAGCCTGGCCTACTCTGAATCACTGCACCTGATCAACATAGCCCTAAGGTCGGGGGGAGCAAAGGCATCACACACTCATGTTACACAAACTCAGCTACTTCAGGCCTCTATGTCAAAGATACAGCATGCCCTCGACACAGAGCGTGATGACTACTAGACTCATGGTAAAAGGCCATTACATTAACCTCAAACTCCCTCTTCCCTTTGAGAGCCTCTTAAAGATCACAAACACTAATCCATGGCAGTCACCCCAACATAACAGAAAGAAGGAAAGAGAAGCTGTTTTAGAAAGGAAAAATATTTGAGAGGTAAGAAAAGCAGATTCCAAACAATAAGTACACATCTATTTAAAATGCAGATACAGCCATGCTGCGCACACCACAAATCTCAGTAACTGCATCGCCTCACTAGCACCACACCACCCTCATCTTACCTTTGCTTTGTGGCCTCCCACACTGCACCTTTTGACCTCACTCATTGTATCATGTCTAAAATAGAAATAAGATCCTCAGGCCAATGAGAGTATTCCATTTGTTCTGTAAAGGGCCCAGACCTTTCAGGTACTGCAGAAATTGTAGCCATCCTTCATCTTCTGCTGGGGTATTTTGGGATGTGGAGAGGAACACTGCAAACTGCACCTGCTTTTGCTGTAGTGAGGGGGAATCTTGCATTGTTGCGTCCACTTCCTGTGCTGAGAGCCCGGTTCTCCTCTCTACATGAACATAACTTCTGAGGGGGAAGATGAAGGGAGGCTGGGTCTCAGGACAGGGGGGATATACGAAGGTGGAACCTAGCCATCTCAAGTTTGGCCCATCCTAGCTCTCACACTGAGCAGAGAGGGTCTAGGAGCGAGAGAATCTAGCACCTAATTCTCAGTCAGGCCCGGAGGACAATGGATATGTGGGAAGTTTGGCACAAGAGTAGGGGCTGGAACCCATTCAAGTGCATCTGCATCCAGTAGTAGGGGTCTCAGTGTAGCACCATAACTCCAGAGGTTCCACTTGCAAGGAGTGCCACACTTCCATAGAAAGCACACACTCAGAGTATCAGCACACAAATATTGTACCCTAATGTGAGAGAGGACCACACAGGTTATTTACAGTGCTGAGCCCAGGAAGCAAACTCTGCACCCATGGAAACACACTATATGGATCATTTCTTGATAGTAGCCTCTTTCCAATATGCAGACCAGCTCAAATGAAGCCAGATCTCTGCAGTCATGCCCACATACCCACCCAACTGCACACACAAAATATATGGGGGGGGGGGGGAAAGCAGGAAGGCGTACTCAATCCTACAGCCATTCAACTGACTGCACCAGTTGCAGGAATCATAGCAATATATTAGAAATACAAAGAGAATCCAGGGATCAGTGATTCTATGCCTGGAGTAGCAGGGGTGCTGGAGGTCAGAACTGAAATGCATGGGCAGATCTGGGCAGAGGGAATAGAACAGGAGCAGTCAAGGATGTTGCATATTAGGTGCTTTTACAGAATTACAGCATGGAATATTGAGGGGTGCAACAAAACAGAATACTGCAGTTTCTGATTATATCAGCAATGTAGGACTGTGTCTGAATGACTAAACACATCTTAGGGACTTGTAACTACTGGCCCAGCATATTCCCAGCACACCCTAGGTGACTCAACAAGGGAGTGCTGGGAAAGTACAAGTAAGAGATTTGGGTGGGTCCAGGATTGGAAAAGCAGAGACTGCTGCAGGGCAGGAGTGAGGCACACTGGCAGAGCCATGTGGGGAGCCCAGGACTGAACAGCTGAGTGTAGTACAAAGCAAGAGGGAGGTGCACTGAGAGTGCTGTGTGGGCACTCAGGACTGGAATATAGAGGGGCGAGCGGGGAGGGTGTCAGAGCAAGAATGAGGTACACCAGCAGAGCTGTGGAGGAGATCTCCAGGACTGACACAGTCGGAGAGCTGCAGGTAGTAGTGAAGTGCAACAGCAAAAGTATCTCAGACTTGGAGTCAAGGACAGGGTGTGCATAGTGCCTTCCTTACCCACTGTGCCTCTAGACCACTCTGTTTCATTCACTAGCACAAAACCTACCAATTTCTCCTCTCAAACTGCATAGCAGGAAAGCATCCAAAAGCCTGGAGGAGCAAAAGCTGCCTGTGTGAGTGCAAGTGATGCCCCCCACCCCCTCACCAAGCCAGCCCGGCAGCAGATTGAAAAACTTCCCTGATTGTCATCTCAGATCACACACAGAAAAGGAAGGAGACAAATCTCCTGTCAGGCTCAGAAGAGAGACAAAGGGCCTCTGAAATGTGAACCAGGCTGCTCCTTCCCCATCCTGGCCAGGGGGCTTTAACATAAAAGAGAGGACCAGATGGGGAAGGTGAGAGGCCTGCCAACACCGCAAAGCCTTTTGTCTGCATAAATCCTGCTTTTCCTCTCTTTGTCTCTGAGAAGGAGGCCAGATGAAGGGTAGGAGAAGGGGGGTGTGGGTGGAGAAAGGGGCTGCACCATTGCCCGGGTTACAGATTATCAGATGACCTCCTCCTCCAATCCAATTCCTCTGATATCATTGCTAGTAACCGGAGCCAAAGTGGCTCAACTGCGCACATCTGGTGGCTGCGAGGTGCAGTGCAGGAGCTCTCAGGAAAGCATTAAAACTTAGGGAAACATTTTCCTAAGAAAATAACATTGATTTCCCAAGCTAATGTGTCCTAGAAGGTGCCCCCAAAAGGCACAGGGCTAAGGAATCCCAGAGCAAAGTAAATCCCAGCAAGGAGTTCACTCAGGGTTCCTCTGAAGCCCCAAACTAAATGTTCTCAGTAAAAATCTTACAAACAATGGCCCTGATACCATGACACTAATGCCAGTATTGGGCTCATCATTCTAGGTCATAGGTACCAAATTCCTACAGGCTGTCATATATCTGCAGATGGAATGTAAATAATGCAGGGAGCTTTGCTTATTGCAATAGGGGACTATTATTGGTGGTGTGACTGGGACCTATGGATGACACTAAGGATGAATGGCAACAGAGGGTCCTGTGGCACCTTTGAGACTAACAGAAGTATTGGGAGCATAAGCTTTCGTGGGTAAGAACCTCACTTCTTCAGATGCAAGTAATGGAAATCTCCAGATACTAAGGATGAATAGGGAGGAGTGCCCATTGAGCTGGATATGTTTACCATCCCTGGTGCCCACAAATCTAGAGTGTGTGCTGGTGAGAGCTGCTGCTATTACCAGCTTCTGTAGAGAAGGGAAAGAGGCTGATGTTTCAGTATTTTTTGGGAACCAGGTGGACCTGAGTCATGGACCTATCCCAGCCCCAGCTTCCCTCTTCTACTCTGTGCTCCATACCCAAGAAGGCCCACCTCCACATGTGGCAAATATTAGCATAAGAAGTATTGCCGCAACTGGGTTCTGTGTCTCGATTTGTGGCTATGTGAGATGACACAGGGTATTATAAGGAACGCTCCCTGCTGGGCTGGTCCTGGGTACCATGCCTAGATTCGGTGTGAGTGCTGTGTGTTAACAGCACTACGAGGGACTGGGTGCTATCCAGACATGAACGTATTACACAATGGCAATGTCAGGAGCATGTAGACAGCGTTGTAACTGGGCATGAGATGCAAGTGCTATGTGTTAGGGTTCTGTGTGACAAGGGTGGCACTATGGGAAGAGATAGCCTCTGAGCTACCTTCTCTCTCAACTCTGGTATACCTGGCCAGGGGACTGAGAGGGGTACCATAGGAAGCACTGCCTGTTGGATCCTAAAGGTGCTAATACTGGTGCTGCATCACTGGATTGTGCACTTTAATGTGGACTCTCCTACCTCCCCAGCAACAGCAGACTGTAGAGTGTTGGGCTTGAAAACCAGACAGGGAATGTTTCCCTGGAACACTGTCCTAAGCAATCAATTCTGCAGAAATTAAGCTGTCATTTTAAAAACAGTTCTTAGCATCTGTGGTTTGAAAGAAAGCCTTCCAAATAGGAGAGTCTGTGCTGGGGTGTCTCCCTGTGAAAACACACCTGTGATTCTCTGCTGGCAGTAACAATGGTGAGGTCATATTGTACACAGGGCTTAGGCATTTTTACCACGGTATTGCTTAACCCCACTCAAAGCAGGACTAGACAACATAGCGGTAAAAATACCTGAGACCACCTGCACTACTCATGCTGTTGCCCTCGCCATCAGAGAGCGATGAATCAGTTTTCTAGCATATGGTCCCCATGTTTGCAGACTGACATCTTTGCAAGAAAGCACCAAAGTGAAACTGACAAAATTCTGCCTGTTTTACTGCTGCTACTTGTACAGAAGTGAAAGTGACAAGAAATCATATTTGTATCACCATGTAGGTGCTTGGGGAAGCCATAGGCAACAAAGGCAGGAACTAGAGGACTCTCCAAAAAATAACAGCCAGGAAGGTGGTTGAGTATTGGACCATGTAACTAACAATTGTGAAGTTCTGGGGTGGGTTTCAGTTTGATCAGACACCTTCCATACAGAAGCAGACATAAAAGACAGTTCCCATCCCAGTAAGAATACAAACATTCATCTCTGCCCAGCAAAGATAGGCTTCTCACTGAGTTATTCTCTGAACCTCAGTGGAGGTCTCTGCCCAAATTTTTGTATCAGTCTCCACTTAGTGGATGTCTGGTACAAGTTTAGTTGCTGGCAGGGACTTCTATCCACTGGGTTCACTGGGCCAGTACTATCTTCTAACATTTTCTGAGCCAGAGTTACCCATATGAAAAGACTTGTGAGCAGGAAGGACTGGGACTAATGCCACCTATGCACTGTATATCTGAGGATGGCACTGTTCTGGCATGTGGGAGCATATGCTGCGCTCTAGGTTTAACGTGTTCACATCTCTGTACCCAGAGGACCAAGAGCGACCAGCTGAGTAGTAAAAGCAGTGCTGCCATCTGGATCCATACATCGGGCAAAATTTTCAAAAGCACCTAAAGTGACTTAGAAGCCTAAAATCCATTTTCAAAAGTGACTTAGGCACCACTGAGTTTCAGTGAGACCTGGGCTCCTTTGGATATTTTCCCTGCTCTGTCTTAAGGTTACATCTGCCTGGGAATGGCAGCCTAAGGGTGTGCAGGGATTGCTGCCCACATAGCAAATATTATCTTAACCCAGCAGGGCTGCATAAGGATGTTGGTGTGATTAGTATGATCTGGGTCAATGTGCCTAGGACCACAGCATCCAGCTTGTGCTGGGTTATCAGTGTCCCTGTGGCAGATATTATCTGGGAGTGTAATCAAGCAGGGCAACTTATGCCCATGTGCTTGAAGCTCCCAAGTGTCAGTGGAGGATGTAGTAAGGTGTGAGGATCACTGCCCACTGGACAAGTATGATTTGGGGTATTGTGCTCAGGAAAGCAGTGCTGCCCATGTGGTCAGAGCTACGAGGCCATGTAGCCCAGGAGGACACTGAAAGGGTGTGCAGGGAGCATCCATTGTGTGGTTGGCACAATGTGGGTGGCAATAGCTGCTAGCTGAGGGACAGTGTAACTGATGTGCCGATGTTGAGCCTCACACAAAGGGTATGTCCAGACTACCCGCCATATCGGCGGGTAGCGATCGATTTATCAGGAATCGATATATCGCTTCTCATTAAGATGTGATATATTGATCCCTGCATGTGCTCCCCATCGACTCCGGAACTCCACCAGAGCGAGCAGCGATAGCGGAGTCGACGGGGGAGCCGTGGCCGTCGATCCCACGCCGTGAGGACGGGAGGTAAGTCGGTATAAGATATCTTGACTTCAGCTACGGTATTCCCATAGCTGAAGTTGCGTATCTTACATTGACACCCCCTCAGTGTAGACCAGGCCAAAGATACTGTGATGACGTAAGGATTCAGTTAGTGTTTCTAAAGGCTGCCCTGGCACGCTGAGTGGGTGCATCACAGTGCTTCCACCTCATCGTTTCATTTTCCTCCCTCTCCCCAGGATTCTGTTGTGTGTGTGGGGGGGGAGGGGGGGCATAGACAGGAGTTCAAAACTTGGGGAAAATTAGCTCACTTCTCTGAATTGTTGCATCAATCTCAGACTCCAGCAGTGAAACAAAGGGTTAGGCAAAAACCAAACGGATCCATGTGCCACCTGGTGTTCAAAGGGAAAACTGCACCTTGCTTCTGATGAGTTCTAAAGAGATTGTAAGGTTAGAAAAGTCTCACAAAACTAAATTGATGCAAACAGTCACTACAAGAAGTGTCCAAGTCTGTAGCAGCAACACACTGGCCATCCTCATAGCTGTGCTTGCTATTATCCCCAGCACCAAATACCTGCAGACTTCTCCACAGCAAGGGCCCAGAACTCCATCCCATACCTGCAAGTTTTACCTTAATGCAGGTCACACCTGCATCCTTTGTGACACTGCCTGTTTGTTCTCCCACTTCCCAAATCCTTCTGAAACAAAAACAAGTTCGAGCCTTTGACATCTGATAACACAAGATTTAACGTGGACAAATGCAAATGACCTCCTGAGGTCCCTTCCAACCCTGATATTCTATGATTCTATGAAATGAATACACTCCAGAAAAAACAGTCATACACCTGAGATCCCACAGGAGGGAGAAACGGGGGGGGGGGGGGGGG
>NC_048305.1:37917321-37985126 GCF_013100865.1 Trachemys scripta elegans
GGAGTTTGGAATACAGGGAGGATGAGGTACCCCTAGCACTGACAGTAGGCTTTGATTGGAGTTTGGAATACAACACAGCATTAGAATAAGAAGCCAATGTGATTAGGGGCTGCCTATGCAAAGACACCAACAACATGGCATAGAGAAGTATAACTACAGCTGGGTTCAAATCTGGGCATCACATTGAAAGAAAGATCTTTATAAACGGGAAGGAATTTGAAGAGCAACAGAACTGCACCAGCAGGGATGGATTTAGAGAGATTAATACAGCTAAATACATAGCTAGCCCAGGCAAACAACTTCCCTAAGGTGACATGGGCCCAGATTCTGTGCTATGCCTCTCAGGAGGTGCAGCACAGGAATCAAAGTCCAGAGATGAAAGTGCAAAGGTGGCTTTAAACTGCTTCTGCATTTATTTAATTCTGGGATGCCTTGGGGCTGACATGACCCACAGTATAAGAAAGCAATTCTAGGGATTGCTCTAAGTACAGCAGCCTGGCATTTTGATACCTAAGGGCTGCTCTACAGCCCAGAATAGCCAGAGTGGAAACTGCTCTGGCTACTGCCCCTCCTCCCCTTAATCTGTCCCAGAATGCCCACAGGGGGTGTACTGCCTGTACTGGCCCCTCACTGCTTCAGTGTGGGGAAATTTCCATTCTGCTTTGCTTTACAGCTCCTTTATACTGCCAGGCCATAGCAAGGGACAGAATCTGTCTCCTACATCTGTCTACAAATATCTGAAAGATGCAAGCTAAAATGAAGGAGAGGAACTGATTGTGGTGGGTCATAGGGGAGTAAACTAGGAGTAACAGGAGGCAACAGGAAAGCAAACACTCAGGCTGAATAATAGAACCTTTTCCAAGTGGGGAGAACTGTTAAGCAGCAGAACTCTCATCCTAATGGAAAGGTGGAAGGCCCTGACGAAAGAACTGTAAAGAATGATCCTGTGCTGGCCATTGAGGAGGGAGGCAGGTAGTGAGATTACACCCAGTGGGTCTACTAACTGTTAATTGGTTCATGAACTCAGCACAGGAATGGAGGAGGCAAAGATGGCTTTAAGACACCTTTTCACTCTCCATATTCTCAGCCCTGCCAAGTCCCTGAAGTAGCAGAGAATGCAGTAACACACTGGCTATGCCGCACATCTGTCCCTTGGCCTGCCTTCACCACACTCCCTATACCAGGGGCTACGATGGGGGGCACACAAAGTAAATATTACCATTGGGGTCAATTGTACCCCTGTATTCTGCCAGAGCAATGTAAAGGAGCTGGGTGCAATGGAGAATCTCAGAGATCTCCCCTCTACCTGAATTCTGCAAGTAAAGAGACAGCACCAGCATAGCTGACTGAGAAGTTGTACATGGGCTAGTGATTAAAATACAAGCTCAGCCTTTCCTACCTCTGTCAGTGCATTGCAAGCGACGCTCCCCACTCCTCATGCCAATGGCAAGGGAAGGGTGGGGTGTCCTTAGATGCGGCTTAAATGAGTTCACTCTATATAACCTGAATAAAGAGCTACTAAAGGCCCAGGAACATCAGAAGGGTGTTAGCTCTGAAGAGGGAGAGAGACTGCTTCGGATGATATGCAGAGGGTGGGGATGCTAACCCAAAGAGGGAGGAGGGATTACTTAGGGTGACACACAGGGTGTAACTAGTAGTGATGGGATGAAATTAATGCTGGCCATCAGCCAGCCACTCCTGCAACGCTCTGCGAAACTATCTCCAAAGGAAATGCTGGAAGCCTTGTCCCTTGGGACATTTCAACATCGATCAAAGAAAGCCCCAGAAAATGTGCTGTAGCAACCAATCCTGCATTAGTTCCTGTGAGACTGAGTAGGCAACCTAATGGGGCCTGTCCAGCTCTGTCACCCTTCAGAAAGCATCATTTTGCTGAACATTTACAAAATTAAGCAACTCATCTAGACAGTTTGCATCAGGAACAGCTACAGTCAAATCAAAGCTGTACAGGGCTGCTTTAGTGTTCCCTGATTAACAGTCACCATTTCTCAGGCATTATATGCTCTGGGCACCATCTGCTGGTTGAAATGAGGAAGGTGAGGATTGCTGAAATAGGTCCCACTAGCCATGAACTGTCAGCACTGGTTACAGGCTCAATTTCTCTGCATGTGAGTGTGCATTCTGGGCAAGGAGAAGGGGTGTCACTTTCCTCTAAACATTAGGTATCAGCCACTCCCAAAGGCAAAACCCTAGATTAGATGGGTCGCTGGTCTGATACATACAGCTATGTGCTATAGGTCTCTTCAGGGCCCCAATAATAAGAGTGCATTGGAGTCATATGTCAGTATGGAATTGGATGGTTCCCCGTTTCCCCACCACCTCTACTTCCATTAATGTCCCTTTCTGATTCTCTTCATTCTCAGCTGCTCCCTCTTATTGAACCTGCCCCACTTCCTGCCTCTCTGTCACATTTACCTTATTCAGCACCTGCTGAATCCTGGCTCCCTTTATGTAACTAGTGGGGGTGGACAGACACCTGGTCCCAGGTCACAACAGAGGTGAGAAGGCCCCATCCCCTCAATTGAAGATAGGGTGGGGGGCCCTGGCAGGAAGATCCCCATTACTCACAGCAGTGGGTGGCTGGGACCCACCCCCAAAGCAACTGAGGGTGTACTATGTTCACAATGGGGGGGCTGAGTGAAGACATTCTCCAGAGTAGGTCAAGAGAGTGTCCTGGGTGAGGAGGACTATTCCAGAGTGACTGATGGGTGAGGAGGAAGAAGGAAAGAATAACTTCCTGGTTAATTAACTAAGAACTGTATGAAGGGCCCTGGCATGCCTCAGGTGTGGGGAGTAGGGACCAACATCCAGGCCTGGCACAACTCCACGGGCAGGGGACACCAGTCCAGCTTCATTAACTTTCTGTGCTACCTTCAGCTCAGAATCGCTCACTCATGCTGCAGTGAGGCTCATCAAATCAAAGGAAAGTGCGTGTCCTGAAGCTAACTGTGAGCGCAATTAATTAAAGCTGCACTGGGAGTCAGCTGAGATTGTAACAGGCAGAGACAGCAATGGGAGCAAGTGATGGCTGCCTGGCTCTCTTTACTCAGCCTGCAAGGGCCAAGCATACACTGCAGCCAGCATTTCAGAGACCTCTGTGCTGCACAGGGAATTAACCCCACACGCACCACACCCTAGGGGGCTCAGAGCCACCCAACACATGCTGAACATGGCTGACTAGAGCCAGTCAGTAAACTTTTTGACAAAGGAGCAGAGGAGAGGTTAAAAAGCACACAAATTATTTCCCCCAAAACATGCACATAGCCTGTCCCAGTTTGAGAAAATTACAGATCCCTGGTCCCAGCAAATTTCCCTAATGTGTACCAGCATACTGCAAGAGCAGCTGAACATTAATGGGAACTGGTCTGGACTCCAAGCAAATCCAGCCAGTTTGCAGATCAAATGGCAACAACTACAGAAATGCAGAGATGGATTTCAGCTCACAGGCCCAGCAGCCAAGTCCTCTTAACAAACATCACAAATCAAGAAAAAACTCTTAGTCCCAGCAAAAGAACAGGCTGCTCTGGGAAGTCTGATGAGCTCCCTCACACAAGCTAATGGGAACACTTGAGTTTTGCTCAAACAGGCACTCCTGAAAGAGACAGTCAGCGAACTCAGTTTTAGCAAAGGGAAAGGTGATGGGGACGCTGAAAAGACCAAAAAGTTACACGACAAAATTAAATATCCCTCAAAACAATAAGATTCTACTCTGGAATTTGAAATCTGCTTCTATTTTCACTGACGGACTCGGTGCAAAGTTTGAACTATAGCTACCAGTAAATGTCACTTGTTCTGCCTAAGTGTTGTTCTTGGAAGATCTATTCCTCCATGAAGCCTTCTCTGACAGCAGTCAACTGGCATTTACCTACTCAGAGAGAAATTAATCTGAATCCCACTGCTGAAGTGTCAGCCCACATCTAGAGTCTGATTCTTGAGTTCTCAGTATCCACCTGTTATTATCCAGGTCAGTACGCTGGTCTGCTGCTGAACTGTCCAGCTGAGAAATTATTCTTAATCCCTTGCCTCCCAACTTCTGCAATGTTCCCTTTCATAGGAGTTAGAGATGGAAAAGGCCTACGAGATCCCCATGCAAGTGCCATGCGGCAGATAGTCTGATAAAAGATAGAGCAATGTGTGAAGTTTTTGGAAGTTTATACAAAGACCTGCCATTGAAAGTTAAACTTCAACCAATTTTAAGAAAAATAGAACAACCCCTTCCCTGAAAGGTAAAGCCCATCTAGCATGCACACACACTCTGGCTAAACAAGAACCTCAATATTACATGTCACAGCAACAGAAGTCGACAGGTTGTCCATGACTGCACTCCGCTTCACCACTCTTTATCAGGTTGCTCTGTAAAGGGCAGCATTCCACCTGATGCAATGCTCTCCTCGATTAATTAAACACATGCATATGGCATGGGGTGCATTTTGTCTTCTGTAGATCCTGCCTGACCTTGTTCACTTGAGATTCATTTGAAGACCGGGTTTAATCTCTCTCTGTCTTGCAATTAAGTATTTTGCAGTGTGCATTTCAGTGAGACATTACAATCTCACCCATTTAAATGGATACAGCATGAGAAACTAGCTGCCACAGAGCCAGCAATCTGATCACAAAACCCCATTTCTAAGCCAGGAGTGCCACCTACTGGACACAACAACTGGTAGGGAAATTTTAGTTCACAATGGGAAAACTGAATGGAGATAAGAGGCAATTTGCTACCACCTACAAAGATCCCAGCCACAGACTGTGACACTCTGTATCTCGGGAGAACACCCTGCACCCCCATGTTCATACTTATAATATGATTGTGTGATATCCAATGCAAAGTTTGTCATGGTGGATAATACAGTAATGTTATAGGTTGTAATTTCCTGTATATAGTTATGAGGCTGAAAATGTGTTCTCATGGCTTAAAACAAGCCCAGGCAAAGCTCTCCGGGAGCAGAGGGGCAGTTCACACTTCATCAGGGCATGTATGGGACAAACCCAGCCCAGCCTCACAGGAACAAAGGACACTGGCCTAGGCAGCAACAAAGGATCTGTTGGATTCCCCTTCCCTTGGTCAGTTCTGCAGAAAAGGACCTAGGGGTTACAGTGGACGAGAAGCTGGATATGAGTCAACAGTGTGCCCTTGTTGCCAAGAAGGCTAATGGCATTTTGGGCTGTATAAGTAGGGGCATTGCCAGCAGATTGAGGGACGTGATTATTCCCCTCTATTCGACATTGGTGATGCCTCATCTGGAGTACTGTGTCCAGTTTTGGGCCCCACAATACAAGAAGGATGTGGAAAAATTGGAAAGAGTTCAGCGGAGGGCAACAAAAATGATTACGGGGCTGGAACACATGACTTATGAGGAGAGGCTGAGGGAACTGGGATTGTTTAGTTTGCAGGGGTGATTTGATAGCTGCTTTGAACTACCTGAAAGGGGGTTCCAAAGAGGATGGATCTAGACTGTTTTCAGTGGTACCAGATGACAGAACAAGGAGTAATGGTCTCAAGTTGCAGTGGGGAAGGTTAGGCTGGATATTAGGAAAAACTTTTTCACTAGGAGGGTGGTGAAGCACTGGAATGGATTACCTAGGAAGGAGGTGGAATTTCCTTCCATAGAGGTTTTTAAGGTCAGGCTCGACAAAGCCCTGGCTGGTATGATTTAGTTGGGGTTTGTCCTGCTTTGAGCAGGGTGTTGGACTAGATGACCTCGTGAGGTCTCTTCCAACCCTCATATTCTATGATTCTATGGGACTATGATGAGATAATGTTCACCTGACTCTGAAGGGGGGGGGGCCAAGAGGGAAGAAAGAACATGATAAAAGGGAGAGATGTTTGCCACGCTCTCTCTCTCTCTCTCTCCCACCTACATCTACAGACACCACACCAAGCGACTTAAGCATTGATCAAAAGGGAGAACCTGGCGGAAGGGCAACCAGCCAGCTTGTGATGAGAAGCATCTAAGTTTGTAAGGGCACTGAAAGTGTTAAGATCAGCTTAGAATGCGTTTTGCTTTTATTTCATTTGACCAAATCTGACTTGTTGCACTTTGACTTATAATCACTTAAAATCTATTTTTTGTAGTTACTAACTTTGTTTATTCTACCTGAAGCAGTGCATTTGATTTGAAGTGTGTCAGAGACTCCCCTTGGGATAACAAGCCTGGTACATATCAATTTATATGTTAAATTGACAAACTCATATAAGCTTGCAGCGTCCAGCGGGCATCAGTGGACACTGCAAAACGGAGGTTCCTAGGATTGTGTCTGGGACCAGAGATATTGGCTAGTGTCATTCGGTTGCACAATCCAAGCAGCGGCTGGCCAAAAGTGCTCACTCATGTATCTGGGAGCAGCTTACATGGCAGAGGCTGTGCGTGAACAGCCCGGGTGTGGGGGTTCTCACAGCAGAGCAGGGTAAGGCCGGCTCCCAGAGTCGAGGATTGGAGTGACCTAGCAGATCACCGGTCCAGATAACACCAGGGGAACATCACACAGACAAAGACCCTATTTCTCCACCAATAATTTTTTAATGTAGTTCAATAAATAATGATAGCAGCTCAGATCTGTCAAGCCCATTCAGCCATCTCTTACCTACATACGGGCAGGGCAATGCCACCCTCACCCACATCTCCTTCTACAATGGCAGGGCATTTTCTCTCACCCCTGCTGTCATCATTCCCTCCCTCGCAGCAGGGCAGTCTCCTAGAGTTTTGCTTTCTAAGTAACAAGGAATCTCATGGAATCCTCCCAGGATGGAAAATCTGCATCTCACTGCATGGAACAGGTGCCACCATACAGAAGAGTGGTCTGCTCCACCCTAGGAGAATCTCCCCAGATAGGGCCTCCGAGATTTTGGAAAAGCTTTCTCTGCAGAGGCACTCTGTCCCGCCATCATATCCGCTGTTCCATGAACAGTGAGACTGAAGGAGAAAAAGCATTAGCGTGCAAGCTTATGGGTATTAGTGGGGACAGCAGTGTGAAGTAATGATCTCAGGGAGATGCTTCTCTAGCCTGGAGCACTTACTGGTCAGTCACTAAGCCTCCTCTTAACATTTCACTCTGCTCCATGTCTGGGATCTTCCAAACAGGACAGTGGGTCTCCTTATCAGCTCTGTGCAGTCTGATACCCTTTGAGGACAGGCATTCCATTACCGAGGCAATTGCATCTAGGTTAGGAGCCAGTTCTCAGGAGATAACTGTGCACTGAGGGCCCAAAGATCAGGACTCTGACAAATGAACAAGCCTCCAAGAGTCTAAAGTGTCATGCACTACAGAACTGGGGAATGGCAGCTGCAGTGTGAGAACCACCACCCTGTCCCTATGCACCAGCAACACACTGGTGAACCTGACACATCAACAGAGCAATAAGTTGCCATAGGGCAAAGGGACACTACTACTAAATCCCAATCACTAGTGGAAAGCCTTGATGAATTACTAAGCTATGTTGTGAAAGATATCTGAGCTATCATATATACTTGCACTCGTAGCTTGTCCGGCCAATAAATTCCACAAGATCAAATCAGTTTTTTATTTATAGTGCACACTGTGGAGTGCACAGTGTAGGAGGCTCAGCACCACACAAGCCCTTGCTTCATTCATTAACGACCTAGTATGGTGTACAGTGCCTCATGCACTACTATATGGTGTGCAATAAATGAGGTAGGACTTCACAGAAGCCTTTGCCTCATTAATACTACATCTAAACAACTGACTTTCATGATCTCTGTTTGGCACGCAAATAAAAGGAAAAAGTAGTGCAAGATATTATATATGGTCTGGTTGATAGAAGCACCTGTGCTGATCTCAAATACAATATACAAAGGGCCAGCAGAGATACAGCTCCTCAGAGGGTAATTAGGGCAGAAGTAGCAGGAGAGAAAGAAAGGCTGGGAGTTCTCCTGCCCCTGTGACCTTTGCAGCAGCATGAACCTGTCTGAATCAGAGCTGAGTCTGGGGATGGAATAATGAGGCTCCCAGCAGTAAATGTCAGTTCAGAAACAAGCATTTGACCCTCCAGAAGAAGAGGAAAAGAGTAGAAAAACCAGGGAGACCAAGGCCATAACTGTCTGGCTCTAAGACAGACAAAGCAGCAGGCACAACACAGACCTCACCAAAGCAGGGCAGGCACAAAGATGCAGGTAGATTTTTATTATCTGAGGTAACGCAAAGTAGCACTGCTCGGATAAGCAAGTGTAGTGATGAGTGTGCTGTCTAGTGTTGGGGCAGGAGCTGTGTTTGACAAGCAATGAAGCAAACAATGGAAGCTGAGGAAACCCTGGTGATCCAAAAAACTTCCCCACACACAGAAACACAGTCATCCACAGCACTAACAATGTCTGTGCACATTCAAGCTGTGCAAAACAAGCCTGCTGCTCCTAGCTCCCACAGAGCTCTGCAGCAGCTGTTCACAGCCAGTTATTCCAGGCCTGCAGAGCCAACAGGATCCACCTCAGGGCCCACAGAATACCGACCCCCTCCCAGTCAATCACTTCTGGGCCCATCTATACACAAAATTTGGAAGAGCAGAGCAAGGGTTCAATTATTTTGCTTCAGAGACAGAAGTGCTTGAATGAAGGGGCAGACAGATACAGAGCATGTGTTCTCAAACCCCCATCCCCACAGCATGGAGATGGCCCTGGAAATGGAATCCAGCCCACATGTCTCCAGTGTTTGGGGGTCTGTTAAACAGTCGGAGATAAACTCCTTTAACTCAAGTCTCACTCCTGCTGGCAGACGAACCTACACCTGCAGGGTGACACCCACAAATTTTCCCTCTAAAACACTTGCCACCTACATGTGGGAAATGACCAAGGCATGCACGATAGCTTCCCACCCCAAGTGGGCAGAGGAAGAGCAGGGAGGAGAAATCATGGTGAGGAGACAGGCAGAAAAGCCACATGAGAAAGAAAGAGCAAGAGAGCATTAGAGAGAGACATTTACAAAGAATGAAGTATTGGAGAAACAGGAATGAAGGAAAGTGACACTGACGAAGCCAGCAAGGGCCAGTAGAGCGGAGGGGATGGGCTCACAGGGGCTGCCTCAAACAAAGTTTGCTTTACTTATGATTGCATGCTGGTTTCACTATTAAAAAAAATGACCTGAAACTGCCCTGGCTTTGGATAGAGAAGGGACATTCTTCAAGCCCCTCTAGACCAGTTTTGTTTTCCTTTAAAAGAACCAGTAGGAATATTACTGAATCCTTATGCCAGAGCTACAATCGGAGTAGTACAGGCTCACACACATTCAGCTTGGAGAGGACCACAAAGGGTCCCCTCAAAACTACACTTAACAGAAGTGGTTTGCTCATAGGTGTCCAACCCCATTTGACACCTATGCTAATGGGGTGAGCTAATTCACCCCCCACATACATGCACACACAGAGATTAAAGGCCTTCCTCTGCTGGGCTGGTGGCCAAGGTATGTCAGATCAAATCTGGTAAACAATGCAATCCAAACAGAAGGACAAGGGCTCTCCCTTTCCCTCACTTGCCATGAAGAGCTGAGCTGCACTGCAGGTACTGGAGCGTGAGCCACAGCTCTTGCGTTCAGCGACACTCCCAGGCACCAGCACTCCCAAACACATCAATTTTTCGGCAGGTTTTCACAAAGGTGGATTGTGCTTACATGTGTTTGCAATTACCAGCTTCGGCGGTGGGGCTGGCAGGGCTTTTATCACAGTGTTGTGGGCAATGAGATGGGAGTGACCTGAAACATTCATAATCGGGGACTGAGTTTGTCCCACTTTGGGAAAGTGATATCAGCATCCCAGCCGCTACCCCCACTTTATCTTGAGGAGGGAAGAGTACACAGCACCCTAAAATCCAAAGGGCCTTCCCTTTCCACTTTCCTGGTGTTCTATTGCTCAGACAGAGAGCAACAGGGACTAAGAAGAACACAAAACATCCCAGGAAAATTTGAATCCAAAGTTGAAGAGATTTGTGAGCAGCATGTTTCAGAATACACAGGCACCAGCCTCCAAAGGGTTTTATTAAGAAACTATCTCTCTTCAGGTTTTGAACTACTGCCCATAGTTGTAGTATATAGAAGAGATGAGCAACAGCAAAGTCTCTAGTGGACATCTTGAAGTCTCTGGCTTCTCTCACCTTTCAGGTAACAGGAAAGACTCTGCTTAGGGTAGGTATTTTTTCTATTTAAGGATGGAGATTGGGTGGTTGATATTGCAAGTGTCTCTGTTGTTATGGTGGGAAAAAACAGTTCAATTTCTGCATTTAATAATACCCCAAATAGCTTCTGTTTACAAGGGCTTAGTGCTATGAATGCTGTGCCACACTGGAAGAGGATTCCATGGTACCAGGTTCCTGTATGACACAGATCATTGCTGGTAATGGACTTCAGGAACAGGTCCAAAGTGGTAGTGAAACCTGCACAGCACATAGACCCTGATCTGTAGGGGAACAGACATTCAGAAGGCTGTATTCTGCAGTTACCTACAATAAAGAGAGCCCTCTTACCAACTGCTGATATGGAAGTATGCCCAGGACTGAGAAGCACAATCCTAACATAAGCTCTCAGCTTCAGTAATTTCACCTCAGCCAGCATACATTAACCTCCTCCCTGTCAAAACCTCTCAATGAATTTTGTATCTGTTTTATTTGCAAAGAAAAAACCCATTCTCTTTTTTGGGAGCGGGGCAAAGGAGTACCCTGGGATCAGTGTTAATAGTCCTGACAAGGTATCCTGTTTGCATATTGCCTATGTTCACATGCTGTCACAATAATAGCTGTTAGGATGGAGCACAGCTACAAACCCTCTCCTCAGAACAGAGGCAAATTCCCTGTAATAGATGGGAATTGGAGCTCCTGGAAGAGGGAGGGCAAGGAAACATCACTCAACACTCTTGGACAGGAGCTGTCTCCCCCACACAATGGCTTCCTGGCTCGACATCACCTCTTCTATCACACTGCGCAGCTCCAAGGAATTCTGACGTCCCAACACAAAATGATGAGAGCCCAAAGGGAGGAGTGAAGCTGGGACCCCAGGACACTGCTGCCCTCAGCATTCCATTTGTGTTTCAGTTCATTTTGGAATCAGTTGAGAAAGCAACTGATTTATCGTAAGCAACCTCACAGTTCAAGCTTGTGAAATTTTCACAGGCTGCGAGTCTCTGAGGAGAAGAACCTGCCTTGGTACAGACAGAGGAGAGTGCCTTGCCTTCCATTTGCTTTTAGCTCCATAAATATTAAATAGTTTTGAAAGATATTCTGCATAAAGCACTCAGTGAGATGGGGAAGAGAGCCTCAGCATCCACCTGTTAAGAGCAGGAGAAAGGAAAGGAGAGATGCCAGCCACTGGGACGAGTGGACAGCCAGTTAATGCATACTAAACACTCTACAAACCTCTCTGCAAACTGTCCGAGGGGGAGCCCCTTCCATTCACCCTATTCTGCGTGCACCATATTTCTCTTAGTATGGGAAGTTGCAGAAATGAAGCATGGGATTAGAAAAGTCGATAGGAAAGTCCACTGGGGCCCAGAGCCCAAGATCTGATAAGGCAGCCTATGAATGTTCAGCATACTGCCACCTCTCTGATTAACAGTGACAGGCACACCAGGAATGGATGGCAAGTGTCAGTGGGTACAAGCATGCTGGTTGGCCAGCTCAGCCATCGCTCTTCCTGCCAAACCACTCACTTCCCTGAGAGAGATATTAAAAACAAGACCCCCAGTATTTAAATAATTGAACTGTCATCAGCTGTCTGACTGATGAAAGTTGAAAGAAAAGTCAGGGAAAGCTGGAGTCACTGAAGCATGGGAAAAAGAGAGAAAAGGGGAAAGAGGAAGGGAAAAGACATTCTGCTGACATCTCATTCCAAGACTCATTTTACATACAGAGGAGAGATTCTTCTTTACCCTCTGGGTAAAAATGATTAAACTTTTCTTTCAAAGTGTGGCAGCTGAAAGGAAGGAGTGGAGTTAAATATTTCACAGGCAAGTGCAGGATGTGGGGGTGGGGGGAGGAAGATGGCCAAGTGCAGTTTGTACCTTTCAGAGAGCAGGGCACAGCGTACTGCCAAACCCATTAAACAGAACTAAGTGCAGCTGTGTAGTTTTAATTGAAAGCCAGTTAAAAATTAAAGAGTGCCCTGCTCATATTAAAGTGGAGTCTACCTGTGGAGTAGTGTGTGAGGTGCCTCTTCGGGGAGCTTTAATGCCTAATAGAGATGTTCACTCATTCAGGACAGTTAGAAAAGTGGAGAGTAGTAACTCTTTCATGCACAGTTTACTCAAGCTACCCATCTCAGCCATTTAGTTTCCACTCCCCAGAGGACAAATCCCCAACTTTGCAAGTAGGAATTGGGAGATGCAGAGTACGGACTGTCACTCAAAGTGAGTACTTCCACAAGACAGCAGAAGTCCTTGAGACAGGGACACTAGACCACCAAACCCCTTTTCACCACTACAGCCCCCTGCTAAGTAACCCAACCATCTTCAGACAGTGCCCACCCTAGTAAGAAAGGCAGCTACCCTTCCCCAGTCACTACCTTGGGGCCTCATTCAGGCTTTCCATCAGCACTGTACAACCTGCCTTTTTCTGTTACCACTGCACAATACAGTACCAGGTGTGCCAACATTGCCCAGATTCAATAGCTGATCACCCTTCACTCTTCCCGAAATGACAGATGCCTGGGGTTGGCCTGATTCTAGCTGTTCAGCGTGAAGACCATACTGAGGCTCTCATGGGCACTATCCACTGGTGCTTAAAAACAGCACTTTAAGCCTCTGATTAACAGTGGATCCCTTGCGCAGAGGGTCACGAAATTTGCCCAGACATGGGAAAACTTAATAGAAGCTACAGAGCTGCACTGAATTTGCATTAGAGAGCATACTGCACGTGGCCTCATCTTTCATAGAGAAGGAGAGTCAGGCACCAATGGCCACACCCCTGGATCAAGAGTGTATGGTGGAACTGTGATCTGAGCAGACTGTGGCTCTGTATGGTGGCAGCAGCAGAGTACAGCAAAGAGCTCCACAGGCTAAACCTGGCTGCAAGGGCTGCACTTTAGCCATCCCATCTTGGGTTTCCCTGCATGCTGGACCATTTGATTGCATAGCAGAGCCTAGGTTATGACCTCAGTGCAGATATTTGTTTGTAAAGACTGCACTGCTTTTGAGGATCCCAACCTTCCCTAAACTAGCAGTCAGACTCTGACTTAAAACACTAGAGATACTTTGGGGGGGGCAAGGGGAAGGGATAGCCCAATGGTTTGAGCATTGGCCTGCTAAACCCAGGGTTGAGAGTTCAATCCTTGAGGGGGCCATTTAGGGATTTGGGGCAAAAATCTGTCTAGGGATTAGTCATTGGACTCAATGACCTCCAGAGGTCCCTTCCAACCCTGATATTCTAAGAACTGTTTCCTGACATGACAAGCCCTGAATGCTAGAAACAGAGGAACTGTGAAGTCTCATTACAACAACTACTTAGGAGGGAGGGAGTGTCCCTGCTGACTTCAGATCATTTCTAAAAGAGGCTCTGAGGCCACTGGTGAAAGAGGGTCAGACCCTTTCAACAGAAAAGTCCAGGAATCCTTCCTAAAAGGCATGGGGGTTTCTGTACAAGAGAGCAGCTCAGTCAGGGCAAGGGTGGTTAGGAGGTAGAACGGGAAGGAGTATTTGCCATTGCAAGTACAGAATCTGCTAGCCTGCCACCTAAATGCCTGCAGTTACCAGACATGTGAGTATGAGACTGGAACCCACAGAGGTGGCAGAGAGAGTTTGGGAAAATGGACTAATAGAGATCCCACAAGCACAACTGAGGAAAATTCATACAACAACCAAACCCTCCTCCCTCCACCCAGAATGCACTCTTTGGTAATCATAACAATGAGAGTGCAGCCTGTCGGCCAGCACAAGACTAATCCATTCAACTGCAGAGAAAGCAGAAAGAGCCAGTATCACCCAGGACAACGCAAGGCTTTGAAAGACAATCATCTGGGGGAGGGAGAAGAACAAAGAAAGCACGATACAGCACTGATGGACTCCAGCAGTCCACTGCCACCCTCCCACACCGAGTATTGCTGCCCCCTTCCTCTGACAGAAACAATATGCAATCCTGGGAGGATTATCTGTCCTCTTCCTAGGTGGGACATATCCTGGACATGTGGCATTAGAAGAGCATCAATGACAGGAAAGAGTGGGCCTTCCTCTGCCCTATTAACTGGGTGAAGGTACCTCTTAGGGAAGGGACGGGAGCTCCCTCATCACCTCGTTCAAGGCAATTACTCCAAACCTGTGCAAGGTTTTCACTCATTTGGGACTATGACTGCCTAGATGCCTTTGCAAGAGCAGCTGTGAAAGTTGTGCTCAGCTCAGGCAGCTGGGAGGGAACGAAGGGGGAACATCTGAGAGTGGCATGCCAGCAGTAGGCAGCATCCTGAGTCTGGCCAGGTCTCCTGTGAGCAGCCAACGAGGTTGGACAGGGTTTCATTGCAGCATTGAGGGAACTTTTCTGTTATGCAAATGTGAGAGTCACTTCCTGAAAGCTGCCAGAGGCACCTAGCAGCCTGTCAAACTTCTTACTGAAACAAATTGAAGTGCAGCCTGGCACCATCAGATCAGCTAAAGAGGAAAAATTATACTGTCTATAAATATGCTAATTCTGCTGGGGAAGGGGAGAGGGACAGAGGGTTTGAAGCTGTGCTTATTAGCTCCACTCATCAGGGGTCGAGATGAACATCTAAATAAAACAAAGAAGCAGAGAGGAGATGAGGCAGCCAATTTATCAGCCAAGCTGCAATCTCAATTGGCAACATGACAAACTCTTCCATCCATTGTACCCCATCCAGGCAGGGGCCCTGCACTACAGACAAAGGTAGGGGAAAAGATTCATCCCACACTTCAGAGGGGCATCTGGCACCCCAACTACAGACATGAAGCCCAAAGAGAGGAGGAAGAAGAGTAATATTTCACCCTTACAGACAAAGAGCGTGTGTTTGTTTTTCACCCCCAATACAGACGAGGCGTTACACAGAGGGGAGAGCAAAGGCCCAGAAGAAACAAGGAGCCTCAGTTCGGGGTAAAGCTTCAGAGAGGACACAGTTGGCAAACACCTGCAGTTAGGTGACTGCTGCATCAGTTAGAGAAGGAACTCATGGTGGGGGAACCCTGTAACTACATAATATGGTAACATCACTGCTACACTAGAGAGAAAATAGGGGGCGTGGGGTGGAAGCAAAATCAGTGCATCCTGTTCTCAACTCCTTTAAAAGGATGAGAGTTGAGGGAAAGGGAGCCTGGGGCTCATGGAGGAGCCCGACACATACTTGGGTAAGAGTATGAGAATTTCAGCTGTATTTGATAAGTAAATCAAACACTCAGGAACCATCACTAATACTATTGCAGTAAGAGGGGAAAGGCCTGCTAATGGACGGAAACCACTTCCAGCATCCTCTTTCTGAGGTTCCCCCAGGCTAGTCACCCCATCCTAAGGAACCTTTTCATTGAGCAGTAATCACTTCCTCCTCTCAGCAGAATTGCTTTTCAGATGGTAGAGTCTCCCCAAAGCAGTCTCAGACAGGTTGATGCTACTCACCCTTGGAGGCTGCAGGTAGCGGCCCAATGAATCCACAGAACAGGAAGCAGGGCGAGGAGAGGGGAAAAGAAAATTAGACCAAGTGGACAATAATAATAATTATAATATAATAATAATAATAATATATGGAGATATCCTATCTCCTAGAACTGGAAGGGACCCTGAAAGGTCATCAAGTTCAGCCCCCTGTCTTCACTAGCAGGACCAAGTACTGTTTTTGCCCCAGATCCCTAAGTGGCCCCCTCAAGGATTGAACTCACAACCCTGGGTTTAGCAGGCCAATGCTCAAACCACTGAGCTATCCTTCCCTCCCCAATACCACATCCTAGAATGAACTTCTCCTACCTCACATGTTCCCATTCCTGCACAGTGCTCAAATGCCAAAGAAAAGGATCACAAAATCACCATGAAAAGACTGGTCTATCAAGGCATTCAACTGCCAACTGAGAAGTCCTCCTTGCCTAACTTCCCTCCCACTACATGGCAGATAGCCTCTTGGCAGCTAGCTCCTTTGTATTCCTTCTGAATAAAGTTATGCATTCCCAGATCCCTCCCACTCTTCAATGCTGATTGAAGAAGCTGGAGTGACACCGCGCACAGCACTTACACTTAGTCTGGGCAGAGAAGGTGAGCGTTAGCTTGGCAAAGAGCTCATCGTTCTCAAATCGATCTTCTTTTACCTTGGTCCAGAAACAGTCCTGAGAGAGCTCCTCTGCCACAATCTGTAGGGGAGAAAAAGCACGATGCACGGTCAAAATTTGTGTGTACACATACACAGCTTACAGGGGATCTCATCCCACCTCCCTGTTTGTTCCTTTAACATCTTTCAATGGGTCCAGATCCTCCTCTCTTACTCTTTGCAGATGCCCCACAGACCTCTGTCCTTGGCCCCCTCCTCTTTCCCTTTATACATTCTCTCAGGGTGATCTTTCTGCTCAGTTTCAACTACCGTCTTAGAACCAATGACTCACAAATCAACTTGTCCACCCTACCTGCTTCCCTCCTTCCAGCGCCTTAACTCAGTCTGTGTCCATCTCCCCCCAGATGTCTTACCATCAAATTTAAATGAAACATGGCTAAATATGAACCCCTCAATTTTCCTCCAAAACCCTCACTAGTCTTTCTAGTCTTACTGTTGACAGTACAGTCATCCTGTAACTGAGGCCCATATTCTGTGGGTCATCTTTGACAACTCCCCTGCCTTAACTCACACATCCAGGTTGTGTCCAGATTTTGCCAGGCCTTTCTCCATAACCCCTTTAAGATCCAGCATTTCCTTTCTAGCCCACAGCTAAAATGCTCATCCTGGTCATCACCATCTTCTGTCCTGGCGATTGCAATCTTCTTCTCTCCAGTCCCTCTGAAACCCACATTTCACCTCTCCAGCCCACTCCAAATGTAGCTGCTGAGATCATATTCTGTACCAGTCATTCTTCCCATGTCTCTCCCCTACACACTCTGAATCCTTCTATTGGCCCGCTCTTTTCCAGGGAGGGAGGGAGAAGTGGAGTGGCAGCGGCGCGCTCAAGGAGGAGGCGGCGGAGGTAGAGGTGAGTTGGGGCGGAGAGCGGTTCCTCTCCCTACCCCGATATAACGCGGTCTCACCTATAACACAGTGAGATTTTTTGGCTCCCGAGGACCGCGTTTTATCAGGGTAGAGGTGTATTACACTGCTTCCCACAACAATGCCAGCCTTGTGTCTTCTTTTACAACAACAGCATCTTCCATGCCACTCTTCCCCTGAACTGACCCCTCAGAGCCTCTACAATCTCATTCAAATCACTTCTCAAGAGCTACTTCTACCATGCCCTCTCTACAAGAAGTTAAATAACTAACATTACACTGAGAGGCCTGTGGGGATAGTTTAAAGTACATATTTGGACTGTATGTTTTATCCCTCTCCACCACTCATCTTAAGCTACATGACTTCTTGTATTGTAAGCTCTTAAGGTCAGAGACTGTCTCTCTATGGAAATGAGACAGCATCTGGAACTGTAAGGGCACAATCAAAATACAAGCAGTGGATACAATTACCACTACAACCACCATCACCACCAGAAAGTCTGTTCCTACTAGTAATTCTGCCTCTTTTATCAGCACCAGCACATTAGGTCGTAAAGCTGAAAGACGACGACCCCAGTAACACTTCCACATTGTCGACGAGGAGCAAACAGGTTCAACATTTGTTACTGTTTGACCTCCACACAGCTCTGCTAATGCTCCACAATCCTGGCCTGTAGCACACCAGGACATCCCAGACCTTGGATTACACACAGTTCTGCCAATTCACCTATATTCTGATCTGCAGAAGACTTGTTCCTAGTCTAGTCCTGGGTCCTCATATTGCTTTGCGAATTCCAATTTTGGGCCTCTCCTGAGCAGACAAGGTCAATTGGGCTCAACTGCACATCAATTTTGTGATACATACACATGATCACTGAGACCACCAAACTTGGCTACAGTTCTGGCTGAAAAGGATTTGAATGCAGATCCTCCAAAGTGGAAGGCTAGTATATTAACCCACTGAGCTATTACATGCAACGTTTCTGTGCTAATAAACCAAATAAGCATGCAGCAGGAAAGAGGAGGCCAGCCTCCTTGCTATGCCCACAGGCTCTCTGGTGCCAGCTTGACTGGGCTGTGCACACTTGCTGCCTGCTTGTGGTAGACATTAGCAGGGCAACAATTCTGCTCACACACATATTCACTATCTTTGTCCCGGTTCAAAAAAAACCAAACCCAAACACCTGGGAGAAAAATTTTAATTTAAATGACAAAGCAGCCTGTGCTTTCTACAGCAGGGTAATTATCTAGTGTTTGCATATTTTAGAAGGGTTGTGATTATTAAATTGGTTGTTACCATGGTGCTGCCTTCAAAACACCTCCTCCAAGGCAGAGGGCAGAAAACATTCAATAAATAATACAAGTGAAATTAAATGAAATTAAACACCACAGAGTCCATTAATCAGCAGCTGCAGGCTAAAGAGGAAACAGAATGCTCCTTGGCATCACTCCAGCACAGGGACACTGCTACATTACAGGGGAGGCCTGATCCACAAAGAAGCTCTTGCTCTCCATTAGCCACCAGACACCCCTATTCCTCAGGTGGTTTCCTCTCCCCTCCCCTCATACACCACAAAGGATGCCTGATAAAGTCGCACATTTCTGAAGGATGGAGAGAATATGGAGTGGGCGACAGCACCTGGCATAGAACCGTTCTGGAAGATAGGTTAGCAGGTCTTACCTTAGACCAATTAGGTCTCCGCAGCTGCACCTCTGGCTTATATTGTTTCTTTGGAGCCAATCCATAGGGGAGAGCTGGAGGTGCAGGGGCTCCCCAGCTCCCGAACCCAGGGGGCAGAGGAGGAGGGGCACCCATTCCTGGAGGAGGCGGTGGGATCCCAGGACCTCCAGGGAGCGGAGGGGGAGGGGGCGGGATCCCAGGACCACCAGGGAGCGGAGGGGGAGGGGGCGGGACCGCAGCCGCCCCAGGGAGCGGCGGGGGAGGGGGCGGGACCGCAGCCGCCCCAGGGAGCGGCGGGGGAGGCGGCGGGACCGCAGCCGCCCCAGGGAGCGGCGGGGGAGGCGGCGGGACCGCAGCCGCCCCAGGGAGCGGCGGGGGAGGCGGGGCAGATGCAGCTTTAGAAGAGATAGCAGCAATTTCCCTCTTAGTATCTTCAAGCTCCTTCGATAACTCAACGATCTGAAGAAAGAAGAGCAAAATAAGCAAAATTAGAGTATCTAATTCCCAGCCCTGTAGGGCAGACAGGAGACCATATCTAAAACAATACCATACTTGTGGACTAGTAATTTTTTAAGGTCCTACTCTCTTCATCACAGGTCATTAGCATGAGAATTACTGGTACCCTGCTGAATGCTGTTATCTATGTGTTTTCTCCATATACTGTACCTTTGAGAGAGTGGATGTAAGTCCTCCTACAACCAGATAGATGCAGGAAAATGTAAATTTCATGTGATACCACTGTCCACTAAGCAGGTTGCACTGCAGTAGCAAGCAGAATCGGGTCAGCTAACAGTGCAAGTTACAGTAAATAACAAATAAAAACGAATAGTAGAAATAAGTCTCAGAGAGACTGTCCTGAGTGCTGTTATAATAATCGGGATGGAGCAGACCTACTCCAGTTGTGAGCTCAGTTGCTGGAAAGTGGGTGAAAGTTGATAAAACATTACAATAACCTATAACAATTAATGTTGATAGAGCAATGTACAAAAAGGAGACAAAGTCTGGATTAGTTTTTAACATGGAGGGCTAGTGATAGGATGCAAGGACTGTGTTGATGTCATGAACTATAAACAAGAATGGAATCAGAAATTAACAGACCAAAATCGGTGTGTTAGAAATTTGGTCTAACTAGTGGACAAGAGTCCTGAGAACCTCAATAAAAAAAGCCATATTTCCCCCACCTTTTCCAACCTCTTCTCTCCTTTTTATGTCTGTCTGCTGAGAAAGTAAACACTATTGACGGCAACAATTAACTCAAAATTCAGTGACAGAACTAAGCCTTTTTTCTCCATTAAGGAGGATTATTAGCCTCTCTCTGAAAAAGGGACTTTTGCTAAATTTGGATTAAGTTTGGTTTGCATAACTACTCTATTTAAATTTAAATGCTTTATGTTTTGTTTCTGATTATTTTTCTCTTGTGTATCCCAATCAAAAATCTTCCAAACTTTGGCATGAAGTTTCTAACATGTTTGTGATGGGACTAGGCAAGCTGAGGTCTCTGCCCTCAAAACCCCAAACCAAACCATGTATAACTGTTCGGTGTTTTACAGTGACAGAGTTGTGTCTTTGGGCCCTCTTATTCCATCGAAATTAACATAGCAATTAATTTTCAACCCAAGAGGAAGCAGGGCATGAGCACTAGGTTGGTGGAAGGAGACCTAGCATGGCAGAGTGGGACCTGAAGAAAACTAATTAACACATAAAAATAACCTTTGCTAATGCTCATGTGTGTCAGGCCAGATGGGAAGACAAGAAGAATGCTCTGGGGTCTCAGGATTAGGACACTGGACTGGAACTCAGAAAACGCATGCTCTAGTCCAAGCTCTGTCACCAACAATGGGCAATTTAATGGTGTGATACTAAGCACCCCTATATTCACACCCTACACACTATTGTAATAATCTTTGTACAAAATAGGTCTTGGAAGATATCCTCTGAAAACTAATAACTTATTGATCATTAATATTCTTGCGTGATGTATGTATGCAGTGGGCATTAAGAGTTCTGAATATGTGCTGTAATTATAAATAACGTGTGTGTAAACCACGTGTATTGGGGGAGTTGTTAATCTGTTCTATTCTAAATGAAGAAATGTGTGTTTACCTCAATTTACATATAAGCAATAAACAGACCCAGCAAGCTAACAAGGGATGGAGGCAAACCTCACACTAACAAGTGGGGGAGAAGATAGCATGGAGTCTATACTCACCAGGAGAGAAGCAGCTTGATCTCCTTTACTTTTCAGAAGGATTCATTTCAAAGGTTTACTTGTATATAAAGATGGGTGGGGGAGGGGGCTGAAGCTCAAGTGATAAGCAACTGAATCAATTAATTGTACACAATATTACTGTATTATAAAAGTGTATAAAGTGAGATTTTTTCCTCAAAGCTAATGACACACAGATTAATATTGAGAAATGTATGTATTAACATTATCTAAAGAATTATGGATACTCCTTAATATTAGGCGGTACAGTCTGCCCAGACAGGAGGGAATGTCACAGCTACCTACCTGTCTCCTATGTAAATTCAGCATGGTGGAATCAGAAACAATGGAAGCCCCATTTCATAGAATCATAGGACTGGAAAGGACCTAAAGAGGTCATCTAGTCCAGTCCCCTGCACTCATGGCAGGAGTAAATACTATCTAGACCAGGGGTAGGGAACCTATGACATGCGTGCCGAAGGTAGCACACAAACTGATTTCCAGTGGCACTCACACTGCCCGGGTCCTGGCCACCGGTCCGGGGGGCTCTGCATTTTAATTTAATTTTAAATGAAGCTTCTTAAACATTTTAAAAACCTTATTTACTTTACATACAACAATAGTTTAATTATATATTATAGACTTATAGAAAGAGACCTTCTAAAAATGTTAAAATGTATTACTGGCACGTGAAACTTTAAATCAGAGTGAATAAATGAAGACTCGGCACACCACTTCTGAAAGGTTGCCGACCTCTGATCTAGACCATCCCTGACAAGTGTTTATCTAACCTCCTCTTAAAAATCTCCAATGATGGAGATTCCACAACCAGGGTGCTTAACGACCCTGACAGTTAGGAAGTTTTTCCTAATGTCCAACCTAAACCTTCCTTGCTGCAATTTAAGCCCACTGCTTCTTGTCCTATCCTCATCAGTTAAGAGCAACAATTTTTCTCCCTCCTCCTTGTAATAACCTTTTATGTACTTGAAAACTGTTATCATATCGCCTCTGAGTCTTCTCTTTTCCAGACTAAACAAACCCAATTTTTTCAATCTTCCCTCATAAGTCATGTTTTCTAGACCTTTAATTATTTTTGTTGTTGTTCTCTGGATTTTCTCCTGGCCCTGCGCATGGAACTGGAAGCATTTCAGAGAATGCAACCATGGAGGTCCTGGTCTTTAATCTCTTACTTAGCAGCCTAAATTGGGTCACCAGGACCTCTCTCCTACTTTTCGCTATGTCACTGTCACCTGACCACTGGCTCCTCTCCAGCACTGGCATATAATCTGTCTAGATGTCTCGAGAGATCTGCAATCTTCATAGAATCATAGAATATCAGGATTAGAAGGGACCTCAGGAGGTCATCTAGTCCAACCCCCTGCTCAAAGCAGGACCAACCCCCAGACAGATTTTTGCCCCAGATCCCTAAATGGCCCCCTCAAGGATTGAACTCACAATCCTGGGTTTAGCAGGCCAATGCTCAAACCACTGAGCTATCCCTTCCCCCCCCCCCCCCACTTTCCCACCAAGCAGGCAATTTATCATGTGGTTCTTCCAGTCATCACAAACCCAACTATCTATATTTGTAATGATCAAATCACCCATTACTATGATCTGTCTCTTCCTAATAGTTGGGGTTACCTCCCTTGGCAGGGCATCTTTAATGCGAGAGGCTATCACGACATCATCTGAAAGGAGGGTCCCAACTATGGGATTGTTTCCCTCCGCTCCAGTTTGCTGTTCTCCTTCCCCAAGACTTTCAACCTCCTCAACAGTGCAGAGGCTGTCAGACTGGAGGTGCAACCACTCTACTGTGTCCAGGAAAGTCTCATCTATGTACACCTCTGTCTCACTTAGCTTCTCCAGTTCACACACTCTGGTCTCAAGAGCTGGTACTTGGTCTCTGAGGACCATGAACTGCTTGCACCAAGTGCACACATATGCCACCTGCCCAGAAGCCAGGTAATCATACATCCTGCATTCAGTGCAATAAACTGGATAGCCCCACCCTGCTGCTAGACTTCTGCCTGCCTTATTTTTACTCCTGCTGCCCCCCCCCCTTTTTTTTTAAAGGGGTTGAATTTTCTGTAATGTTTTAGGAAGACTATATGTGCTTTACTTTCCCTCTGTACTTTGCACTGCTACACCGTGGGACAAAAGGGTAAATTAAGTCTGCTCTCGGAGCAGAGCAGGACACATGAGGTGTGTATGCCACCTAGCTGTCTGGATGGAATGAATGGGTCATTAAAGCACTGGTTAAAACTGAACCAAATCAGAGAGACAATGGAAGTGCCAAATATGAACACTTAACAGCTGCAAGCTTTGTCAGGAGGAGAATGTGAACACAGCGTGGCTCTGCCTGAACAAAGGACTGAGAGCTGACAGGAAGGGGAGAGAGTTGGATTTTTAAAGCAGCTCAACTGCTCTCACCTGGGATGGACAGAGAGAAAGAGATTGACCGGAATGGAGTCCATAGCAGCTTGGCTGGCTGATTGCTCTGGCTTGGCCAGATGGACTACATCTTAACCTTTATTTCTCTATGCTAACTTAAGAACGTACAGTGCTGTGACCCAGTTTACAAATAAAACCTACTCTGTTTTGAAAAGGCTGCCAAGTGTCCCTGCAAATACTTGCTGAGGTGAATGGGTCCCTGAAGAGTGTACAAGTCTCTGACTAGGAGTCTCTCTCAACTGGACTCGCTGAGCAGAGCTCACTATGTGAAGCAGGAGTGCTAGAGCCCAGAGGTTGAATCTTGGGGGTGTTGAGGCCATGTGGCCTACTCTGAAGGAAGAGTGAAACTCCTTGGGGGTATGCTACACAGAAGAGGTTTGTCCTAGGGACTGTTCAAAAGCTGGGAAGTAGTTCACATCCTGTGTATCCGTGACAATTCCCCCCCTTCCCGCTACGCATATGCCAGCCTGAATGTTTCCTCTGCCCAGTTGAAAGATAGAATTCTCCAGGGTGCTGCAGGCTGTTTAGCAAGACAGCAATGCTCTCCAAGGTACTATGGTCCATACCCCCAGCCCAGCTTGAACATTACCTGCTTGCTGTTCTTGGAGATTTCATCTTCTAAACTCTGCTTCTCTAGGGTAATTTGTTGTTTCTCCTTGTCCAGGAATTGCTTCTCTGCATCTAAATCCAGGAGTTTCTTTTCAAAGTCACTTTCCATCTTCTTCATTTCAACCTGAAGCTCCTGCCGTGCAGTTAGTTCTGAGTCCAGCTGCGGGACAACGTGCATTATGGGTTAGGACAGGGGTGGCTAACCTGTGGCTCTGGAGTCACATGCGGCTTTTCAGAAGTTAATATGCGGCTCCTTGTATAGGCACTGACTCTGGGCTGGAGCTACAGGCACCAACTTTCCAATGTGCCAGGGGGTGCTCACTGCTCAACCCCCGGCTCTGCCATAGGCCCTGCCCCCACTCCACCCCTTCCAGGCCCTCCCCTGAGCCTGCCGTGCCCTCACTCTTCCCCCCTCCTCTCCAGAGCCTCCTGCACACCATGAAACAGCTGATTGGGAGGTGCAGGGAGGGAGGGGGAGGCGCTGATCAGTAGGGCTGCCGGTGGAAGGGAGGCACTGGGAGCGGCAGGGGAGAGCTGATGGAGGGCTGCTGACATATTACTGTGGCTCTTTGGCAATGTCCATTGGTAAATTCTGGCTCCTTCTCCGGCTCAGGTTGGCCACCCCTGGGTTAGGAGATTATGTGCATGAGACAATTACTTCCTCTTGCTTTCCTCCCTCCAGTCTTCTCAAAGTCCAGAACCACCCTCAACACACAGACATTCCTCACATTGCAAGAGGATAAGATTTATTCTATTGCCCAATCCAAAAGGCCAAGGAGAACAGGGAAGAAGTTCCTAGCCTCCAATCTGATAGTCACAGGCCCTGGGACAGAGTCTCCAAGTGAAGGAGTCCATATTTACACTGAAATGCACACAAATAAACTCTTCACATAGAGAAAATGCATTACAAATTCTTGGCACTGTCTGAAGGCAGCTGTTTTCACGGCTGTGACAAGAGGTGAACCTTTTAATTACATCCAACCCCAGCTTCAATTAATGCCTATCAGGCAGGACCTGCAGATGACTGTCAGACTGATTGAGAGTGCGAGAAGTGTGTGGGCCCACATGCCCAGCAGCACAGCCCTGAACACTATCTCCCCTTAATGTGACAACTACATCCTTTTTTAAAATAAAAGTAAACATGTGGCTCTTCCCCAGAGATAAAGGTCAAATGCAGAGCTCAGTGGTTATTAACCACAGCTCTGCTGCATGGAACTAATGGAAGGCCCCGTCTGATGGCACCTGCAGCCCAATCTCTAATCACAGTGCTCAGAGGCCTATACCATACCCATCTCTTCCCACCCCCAGCCAAACACCTTTTTCTCCAGCTCCACTGCTTTAGCCTCACTTTTCTCCACCTTCGTTTGATCAATCAGGTTATCTAGAAAAAGGGAAAAACACAATTAGGCACACAATAGTGTCCAAAATTATTCCTTCTCCAATGCACATAACCCTTATATGCCCCTGCTAGAGACAGTCCTCCGACCCCCAATACCACTTTCCCCAGTGCAGTACTCAGTCCTGGCTGGAGCTTACCACTCACAACCTTGCAACACAATCTGTACAGCATCCTCTGCTGAAGACAGACCTTTCTTTTTACTCAGTCTGGCACATAAAACAAAAACCAATTATCTACCTGTCCTGTAACCATTGTTCTTCAAGATGTGGGTGCAGACATGTATTCCACTCAAGTGTGTGCACACCAGATAGCTTTCCTTAACAGTGCCTATCAGGGTGGCACTCACATCCTCTGGCCCTCAAAGCCCCTCCCATGGTATTTAAAGGTGGTCCCACCACGACCTCCCTCAGTTCCTTTGCACCAGACTCTCAGATGGAGAGACTGATACAGAGGTGTCAGAGGGTGGGAATACACATCTGCACCGATACCTCAAACAACAGTTACAGTACAGGCAGTAACTATTTTTTTCCCCTCTTCGAGTGGTTGCAGACATGTATTCCATTCAGGTGACTCTCAAGCAGTAAACAATGGAGATGGGGCTCGGAATCCACTTAAATAACAACTGCAGAACAGCCCTTCCAAAGTCTACATCAATCTAGACACAGTTGTAATAGCGTAGAGAGTAGTTATCAGTGGGGTTCACAGTCAAGCTAGAAGGGCATATCAAGTGGGGTCCCACAGGGATCAATGCTGGGTCCAGTTCTGTTCAATATCTTCATCAATGATTTAGATAACAGCACAGAAAGTACACTTATACAGTCTGTGGACAATACCAAGCTGGGAGGGGCTGCAAGTGCTTTAGAGGCTAGGATTAAAATTCAAAATGATCTGGACAAACTGGAGAAATGGTCTGAAGTAAATAGAATGAAATTCAATAAGGACAAATGCAAAGTATTCAACGTAGGAAGGAACAATCAGTTGCACACACAAAAAATGGCAAATAACTGCCTAGAAAGGAATAATGCAGAAAGGGATCTGGGGGTGATAGTGGATCACAAGCTAAATATGAGCCAACAGTGTAACACTGTAGCAAAGAAAGCAAACATCGTTCTAGGATGCATTAGCAGGAGTATTGTAAGCAAGACACAAGAAGTAATTCTTACGCTCTACTCTACGTTGATTAGGCCTCAACTGGAGTATTATGTCCATTTCTGGTCGCCACATTTCAGGAAAGATTTGGACAAATTGGCGAAAGTCCAGAGAACAACAACAAAAATGATTAAAGGTCTAGAAAATATAACTTATAAGGGAAGATTGAAAAAATTGGGTTTGTTTAGTCTGGAGAAGAGAAGACTCAGAGGGGACATAACAGGTTTCAAGTACATAAAAGCCTGTTATAAGGAGGAGGGCGAAAAAATGTTCTCCTTAACCTCTGAGGATAGGACAAAAGACAATGGGCTTAAATTGCAGCAAGGGCAGTTTAGGTTGGACATTAGGAAAAACTTCATAACTGTCAGGGGGGTGAAGCACTGGAATAAATTGCGTAGGGAGGTTGTGGAATCTCCATCATTGGAGATTTTTAAGAGCAGGTTAGACAAACACCTGTCAGGGATGGTCTAGATAATACTTAGTCCTGCCATGAGTGCAGGGGACTGGACTAGATGCCCTCTCGAGGTCCCTTCCAGTCCTACGATTCTATGATTCTGTGTTTGGTCAAAGTATATATGGAAAACCAGAGGGTGGCCCTGCAACTGTCCAATATAAAAACATCACTGAGAAACAGGACTGAAGTCACCTGAATCCCTGAATGAGCCACTAGTCTCTGTGCAGACATGGTCTGAGCTACCCCACATGCTGTCATAATACAGGAAGTAATCCTTCTGGAAACTGTGCAGAAACCACCTGACCCTTCATCCAATATGCACAGGAGACAAAAGGCCAAGATGATGCCCGAAACACTCTAATCCAGGGGTCTCACACTCAAATGACCACAAGAGCCGCATGAGGACTAGTGCATTGGCCCGAGGGCCGCACCACTGACACACACACCCCTTGCTGCCCCCGGTCCGGCCCCGCCCCCACTCCACCCCTTCCATGAGGACCTGCCCCTGCCTTGCCTCTTCCCGCCCCTTCCCTGCCCCCATTCCAACCCCTTCCCCGAAGTCCTCACCCCAACTTTGCCCCCTCCCTGACCCCAGAGGGCGCAGGAGGGGTGCGGGGTGTGATGGGGGCTCAGGGCAGGGAGTTGAGGTGCAGGAGGTGTGCAGGGTATGGCAGGGGGATCCGGGCAGGGAATTGGAGTGTGGGGGGCAGGAGGGGTGAGGCTGGGGGGCAGGAGGGGTGAGGCTGGGGGGCAGGAGGGGTGAGGTGCAGGGTGCGGCAGGGGGCTCAGGGCAGGGAGTTGGGGTGCGGGAGGGTGTGGGATGTGGCAGGGGGCTCCAGACAGGGGACTGGGGTGTGGGGGGCGGGCTCCGGCCCGGCGCTGCTTACCTAGAGCAGCTCCGGGGTGGCAGCGCCATGCCTCGTGGCCAGGGCAGGCTCCCTGCCTGTCTGCCCTGGCCCCGCTCCGCTCTACTCCGCTCCAGGAAGCAGCCGGAGTCCCGGGGTTGGGGGTTGGGTAGGGAACAGCGCCATGTGCTGCTCTTGCTCCTCCAGGTACCTCCCCCAAAGCTCCCATTGGCCGCGGTTCCCCGTTCCCAGCCAATGGGAGCTGCAGGGGACAGTGCCTGGAAGCAAGAGCCCATAGCCCTCTACTCCCCCGCTCCTGGGGCTGCAGGGACGGACACTAAGCCTGAGTGCTAAAAAGCAGTAGGACAGACCTGTAAAGAAAAGGGCTTTTTTTCTTTTTAAAAGCCCCAGACTATGCCAGTATCTAGTCCAGGGTCCAGTATCTAGTCCAGCTGCTTCAGGGAGCGGCGTGGGGAGCTTGGCAGGCCGCACGAAATAACCCCACGGGCCGCGTGTTTGAGACCCCTGGTCTAGTCCCCCCTTCCACACAGAAGGCCACATCCAAGGAATGAAGATATTGTTCATCGGCATTTGAATGAGGCTTAGGGAAAAATACCGCAAGTATATTGTTTGGTTAAGGTGAAATTGAGACATCACGTCAAGCAAAATCTTAGGGTGTGGCCCGTGCCATTGAGAAACTAAGTAAACAGAGACCTGCAGATCACTAATTCTCCTCGTGGGAGTTTTGGCAACAAGAAAGCAAAGAAATTACAGAGCAAGTAGCTAGGGGCTCAAACATAAGACTCATGAGAGCAGCCAGGATAGTACTGAGATGAATCAATTCTTTAACAGGCAGAAGGAGGTGGACAGCACCTTTCAGAAACCTAACCATTATGGAGTTGGAAAATGCTGACTTCCCTCAGAGATTGGAGGATGAAACATTGAGACTCCAACGTTGCCGCTAAGTGGACCCTCAGTGAGCTGAGCAACTGACCTGAAGACTTAAGATGTAACGAGTAATCCAGAATCTTTGGAATACATGTTGGCATTGGCCAAATGCCCTGGACCAATGATCAAACCAAAAAACGCTTCCACTTAGCCAAATAGGTAGACCTAATAGAAGATTTTCTACTATTAAGCAGGACTCACTGTTCTTCTTTCTCATCTAACCATGCAGCATCCACACAGTGAAGTGCAGATATCTGATCATGGTGGTGTTGTGTCAGCAGATTGGGAATGAGGGGAAGAGATCTAGGAGGTTGAACAGACAGACTACGAAGGTCAGTTAATGAGTCCAGACTAAGAAAATCTTGAGAGCAAAATTAACTGCATTTCCTGTTATCCAACTTCAGTTTGAGAATTACCTGAGGGATGAGTGAGATGAGGACAATGATATACATCAGGGCCAATCCCCAATTTACAGTCAGTTAATGAGCATAGACTGAGACTTGCTTGAAAATAAAATTAACAGTATTTCCTGTTGTCTTTTGTGAACAGGTCAATCATTGCAATGCCCCATTCTTTGAAAATGGACCTCAGCACATTGCTCTTCATGAACCACTCGTGCCTTTGGGAAAAACTCCTGCTTAGGTGATCGGCCAACTGATTCTGAGCACTTTATAAGTGTGTGGAGGTGGGAACGTCCTCCTTGATGCAAAAGTGCCTAATTTTTATTGCTTACTTGCAGAGCTGATTGAAATGGCTCCTCTCTGCTTGTTCACATAATACACTATGGTGGTATTGTTGGTTAATATGTGAACCACTGAGCCCTTCACCTGAGCCCGGAAGGCTCGGCATGCATTGTAAATTGATTGAAGCTCCAGGACAGCGATATGCAGGAAAGTTTTCTGTTTTGTCCACAAACCATGAATTTTCAATGTCCTGAGATGTGTCCTCCAACCTGTTTTGCAGCCATTGGTGACTATCATCCTGGCTTGTGGAGGGCAGGCAAAAGGAACACCTTCACACACATTTCTCTGATCTGCTCACCACTGTAGGGACTCCAAGATTACTGGTGGCATTTGGATAAACCTGTCCAATGACTGACAAGTTGAGCAACAGACCAACTTCAACCACAACTGAAGAGGATGAAGGCACAATCTCGCATGCTGGACTACGTAAGTGCACACTGCCTAAGATCAGACATACACAGATCATAGTTGAAAGGTGAGATTAGAGGGACAGACACAGGAAGCAAATTGTTTGCAGGAGAAAGGCCCTTGAACTCGTGAGTCTATTAGGGCCCCAATCAACTCTATTTTTTGTGCTGGAATTCATGCTGACTTTGCCTTGTTCAAAATCAGACCCAGCTGATCGAACAGATCCAATGTGAACTCGACGTGGAGGACTTGTTCTTCGGCTTTATCCCTCGCTAGCTGGGATGGAGTGGGAATTTTTCATAATATTTTGGATGAATATTGTGGTTGCCTCAGTTTCCCCTATGTGCTGCACGGTTAACAAGGTGCGGGGAAAAGGTTGTTTACTCTTACGGAGATCCAGGTATGACTAATCCCTGGCTGTCTGGGTCTGGGCCCATGCCCATAGAGAGCCCAATAAAAGACAATGGCCACTCCAATGGCCCAGACACTTAGTACCTAGCAACTAACGACCATGGATGGCCCACCCTCTGCAGGAAGCCAGACGGGTGTGACCAGCTGGAGAACAAAAGGGCTAAGGAGGATGGCCAGGTGACCATGTTACCCAGGAAGAACAACAAAGGACTACTGAGGGGCCCCTTGGGGTTGTTACATGTGGGCTGTTGGAGGGAGAGAGAAGCTTCTGGATTGGAACTACAGATGGGTCAGAAAGAGCTCTGGGCTTGGGACTGACCCAGATGGGCTCTGCTGTAACTTTCTGTTCTCTGTGTTAACTAAAGACCTTCTAACGCTGTGTTCCAAATATCTAATAAACCCATCTGCTTTGACACTGCTGGCTAAGAGTCACTCCAGACTAAGGAAATTAGGGGTTCATTGGGTGTGTAAGTCTCCCTCCAGTGTCCAATCCAGGTGGACTTGCTACAGGGAGTTCACGGCGTGAAGCGGGGCTCCTGAGGTTCAGTCTCAGGAGATAGTGAAGTCAAGGGCCTTCCGCCAGTGAAAGAGTGTGACCCTGAGGGGGCTGACACACTGAAGGAGTCCTCCCAGAGACAGCTCCAGAGCCATTCAAGAGCACTGGACCTGTGGATCCATGACTCTAGCCAACTGTCTATGTACAGGAAGACATGCATTCCCATCCCCTTGAGATGGACTGCCACTACTGTCATGCATTTGGCAGACACACAATGATGACAGGCAAAAGGGGAGAACCATGTATTGGTAATGTTGGCCCACCACTAGGAATTTCAGGAACTTCCTGTCGCTTGGGACAATTACCATATGGAAGTAAGCGTCCTGAAGGGCAAGGGAAGCAAACCAGAATTGTGCTGTAATGCAGGGAGAATTATAGTTAAGGTTGCCATATGGAATCTCATATATTTGATATATTTGTTGAGACATCTAAGGTCCAGAACAGGCCCCACTTTTCCTGGAACTTGGGAGATCAAAAAGTAGGTGGAGGCAGAATCCCTTTCCCTGGTGCTGAAGGGCAACTTCTTCTATGGCTCTTGAAGTGCAAGGAGCCTGGATCTGCTGTAGGAGCAGTGACTCATGAGAGGGATCCCTGAGGATCGGGGAAGGGAAGGGGAAGTAGACAGGAATTAGCTCACATAATCTGATCCTGCAATGGGACCCTTAGGACCCATTTGTCTGTAATTATTGTTTCCCAAGCTCTGTAGAAGTGGAACACAGTCTGTCCCAAAATGGTAGGGAATTGGTGTGGAAGGTGATGATTGGTAAGATGAACTTGATACGAGTCAAATTGACTGCATATCTAAAGCTGGTGAAGGATGGAAGTTAGAATCAGAAGGCCTTCTCCTCTGTGCCTTATGTCTCTTCCTGAAGAAGTCCTGCAATGTGGCAGGGTATGCCAACTGCCTGAAATACAGCTGGGAATACTGACAATATTGCCGTAGCTACAGATCTACATAACGATGCCTCTGAATCTCAAGGCTATAAACCTCCAATGCATGTAAAGTAGCTCCAAAGTCCTTAAAAGAAATGTAGTGTCTCATCCCCCTTTTCTGAAAACAAAAACCAACTATCCAAAGGTATGTTCTCCATACTTCACTGGACCTCAGGAGCTATGCCAGAGTTCTGTAACCATAAAGCTCTTTTCACAGAATCATAGAAGATTAGGGTTGGAAGAGACATCAGGAGGTCATCTAGTCCAACCCCCTGCTCAAAGCAGGGCCAACCCCAACTCATTCATCCCAACCAGGGTTTTGTCAAGCTAAGGATAGAGATTCCACCACCTCCTGAGGTAACCCATTCCAGTGCTTCACCACTCTCCTAGTGAAATAGTTTTTCCTAATATCCAACCTAGACTTCCCCCACTACAACTTGAGACCATTGCTCCTTTTTCTGTCATCTGCCACCACTGAGAACAGCCAAGCTCCATCCTCTTTGGAACCCCCCTTCAGGTAGTTGAAGGCTGCTATCAAATCCCCCCTCACTCTTCTCTTCTGCAGACTAAATAAGTCCAGTTCCCTCAGCCTCTCCTCATAAGTCATGTGCCCCAGACCCCTAATCATTTTCCTTGCCCTCCGCCGGACTCTCTCCAATTTGTCCACATCCTTTCTGTAGTGGGAGACCCAAAACTGGATGCAATACTCCAAATGTGGCCTCATTAGTGCCAAACAGAGGGGAAATAATCACTTCTCTCGATCTGCTGGCAATGCTCCTACTAATGCAACCCAATATGCAGTTAGCCTTCTTGGCAACAAGGGCACACTGTTGACTCATATGCAGCTTCTCGACCACTATAATCCCCAGGTCCTTTTCTGCAGAACTGCCGCTTAGCCAGTCAGTCCCCAAGCCTGTAGCAGTACATGGGATTCTTCCATCCTAAGTGCAGGACTCTGCACTTGTCCTTGTTGAACCTCATCAGATTTCTTGTATCAGAGGGGTAGCCGTGTTAGTCTGGATCTGTAAAAAGCAACAGAGAGTCCTGTGGCACCTTTAAGACTAACAGATGTATTGGAGCATAAGCTTTCGTGGGTGAATGCCCACTTCATCGGATGCATGATTGGAAAAAGGCATGCATGCATCCGACGAAGTGGGCATTCACCCACGAAAGCTTATGCTCCAATACATCTATCAGATTTCTTTTGTCTCAATCCTGCAATTTGTCTAAGTCATTCTGGACCCTATCCCTACTCTCCAGCATTATCTACCTCTCCCCGCAACTTAGTGTCATCCACAAACTTGCTGAGGGTGCAATCCATCCCATCATCCAGATCATTAATGAAGATGTTGAACAAAACTGGCCCCAGGACCGACTCCTGGGGCATTCTGCTTGATACCAGCTGACAACTAGACATTGAGCCATCAATTACTACCCGTTGAGCCCGACGATGTAGCCAGTTTTCTGCCCAGCTTATAATCCATTCATCCAATCCATATTTCTTTAACTTGCTGGTAAGAATACTGTGGGAGACTATATCAAAAGCTTTGCTAAAGTCAAGGTATATCACGTCTACCGCTTTCCCCATATCCACAGGGCCAGTTATCTCATCATAGAAGGCAATCAGGTTGGTCAGGCATGACTTGCCCTTGGTGAATCCATGTTGACTGTTCCTGATCACCTTCCTCTCCTCCAAGTGCTTCAAAATGGATTCCTTGAGGACCTGCTCCATGATTTTTCCAAGGACTGAGGTGAGGCTGACCGGTCTGTAGTTCCCCGGATTCTTCTTCTTCCCTATTTTAAAGATGGGCACTATATTTGCCTTTTTCCAATCATCCAGGACCTCCCCCGATTGCCTCAAGTTTTCAAAGATAATGGCTAATGGCTCTACAATCACATCTGGCCATAATTCTGGAGGAGGGGTCCAACACACATTCTGTGCTGATCGCAGTGACAGCTTTGCCACTAGATGACCCTCCGCAATGAAAGCCTTAAACTCTTCCTGGAGAATTCTGGTAATTTAGCCACAGATTTGGATGTAGTCTCCCAATTTACAAAACCACATTTTGACAACAGTGGTGCAGATTGTAAAGAAGAGGATGAATAAATTTTTCTTTTCATTAAATGTAACCTTTTAGACTCTTTGTATTTAGGGGTTGTCTTAAATCTCCCATTGCAACCTCTCATTTGCTGCCATTATAACAAGACTGTTAGGTGCTGGATGCGAGTACAAGCACTTGAAACCCTGCATAAGGCCATAATACCACTTATCAGTACTCTTTGCTGTGGACAGTAAAGAAGCTAGGGTATGCCACAAAGTCTTTGCAGCTTCCAAAAGCACTTCATTTATAGGGAGTGCTACCCTCCCTGGAGCTGAAGACCAGAGAACATCTACCAACTGATGGGTATTCTCCTGCACAAACTCTGCCTGAATGCCCAACGCTGTAGCCATTTGCCTCAGGATATCCTGATACGATTTAAAGTCCTCTGGCACAGGAGAAGAGGAATCTGGTATAGTGGAATCATCCTGTGAAGAAGATGGAGGAGGAAGCAGGTCCAATGGGACCTGCTGTGATCCTGCTTTCTCCTGCAATGAAGGTTCAGACTGACTCAGCTCACGGGGAGCAACCCCAGTATGCATCTCTAGCTAATTGGGTCAGGAGGTGAGACAGCAGGAGGGTTTGGTAATTGTTCCCTGGAATGAACCGAGGACTGAGACTCCGAAGATCAAGGGGGTATCCCAAGGGTTGCATGAATGCCACTGAAGAACAAGATATGGCATTAGTGGCTAGTAAGAACTAGGCCAAGACCCTTATCTTTACTAAGAAAACAGTATCAATCCCGGTACTGATGGTGATCCCACGGAGGTCGTGAAGATTTTCAAATCTGATGCCTGGATGAAAGAGGAGATGTGGAAGATGACACTGAATGTGAGGACCCTCCAAAGAGAAAAGAAGAGGCACATCGGTGGAGCCATCACATGCCATGACTCATTGGAAGCCCAGTATGTGTGCTGCATTGTTACCAAAGGAGACAGAGAAGTCAGTGCTTTGAATACTGGCACTGTCTCTGAGGCAGCACTAACACTTCGTATTGGAAGAGACACTGGTACCAAACCAGAAACCAGTACCACACCCATAGCTCCAGCCTGTAGAAGCGGACATTGTCTCCAAGGCCGAAGATGGTATCAGGACCAAAAATGGGTACCTCAGGGAGAGTGATCTTGTCTCCACAGTCTGGTTTTTAAGTAGTGCCAGAGAAGATACCTGCAACAGCTTGTATTCTGAGGCAATCAAACCAGATGGTCCCAGGATTGCAGAAGACTCCACCCCAGCTGAAGACTCCTGTACAACAGGCAAGTCCAGCACAAAGAGGCAGAGTAAACCTGCATCTGCTTGATAAGCCTGTGGTGTTGACATGCTCGATGCTGATATTGACGCTGTCAGTACCAGACTCAACAGCAGCCTGCTGATAGTACTGTAGTCAATAATATGGTTCCCAAGACCAAATAGACAGCCCTGCTTTTCCCTGCTTACTCAAGGAATCCTTGCTTCCTTCTTCATCCTCTTAGAAGAAGATGAAGAATCTCCCTGAATCTTGGAGTGACTACAGTCAGTTCTATGAGACTTCTCTCTCGGGAGAGGAGAAAAAGAACAACAGTCTCTTCTTCTCCTTGGAGAAAAGTCAGAGCCTCATGGCAGCACCAAAGGCCTCTGAGAGGCCAGAAGATCAGATCCTCCCAGGCACAACAAGAACTGAGGATAGAAAGAGGAGACAGCTATCCCACATGAGGGACAGTATTTGAAACCTGGTGAAGACATTGCACCAGGCAACAAAAATACCCAACTGACTAATCTAATACTAAGGTGGTACTACTACTACTAGTACTACTCAGAGTTTCTCTTGGCTTTTTTGTATATAGTTAGTACTACTAACTATAAACTAGCTACATACAAAAAAACAGAGAGAAACTCTGACTACTAGTAGTAGTAGTAGTAATACCTTAGTGTTAGATTAGTCAGTTGGGTATTTTTGTTGCCTGGTGCAATGTCTTCACCAGGTTTCAAATACTGTCCCTGGTGTGGCAAAAGAGTGAAGTAAATACCACCCAGAATGCTCCAACTCAAGCCATGGGCAGTGAGAAAGAATTGAGTGGGGTCAGGGCAGCACCACACTTAAATATCCATGAGAGAATCTATGGAGGCCAGATGATGTGAGCGCCACCCTGATGTGAACTGCTAAGCAATGTTCTCTTGCTTTGATGCACTGGGCACCCACTCATGAGTGGAATACAAGTCTGCAACCACTCAAAGAACAGTTTTTTCTGGAAGTCCTCCTCCCTCACACAAAGCATAATGTACCCCTTACAGTCTTCCCTCACTGAGTGAGGCAACCAGTGACAGCACTATGGACTCAGTACTAGTTTCCAGGAGACATGCCATTGGCTCTGCTTCCACTTACAATGCCCTCTGCTGGCCACAGCATGAAGTACTCATGGTGGCCTTGGGGGAAAGCTGTAAGTGATCTGTTTTCTAATCTAGTCTGACAGAAAGGTGCCCAGCCGAGCACAGTACAGGGCAGAGGGTGTGTGGTGAAAGGCAAGCCCCAAATGAAGAGGTATGGAATGGCCCACATCCAGACTCCCAGTGCAGAATGCAACAGAAAAGTCACCTCAGAAAACGGGCTCCGGTTGAGCCTATTAGTTGTGATGGCAGAGCCCATTCTCAAGGAGGAAGAACCAGAGAAACATGCAGAGAGGCAGGAAGTTCTATTGGTCAACAGCTCAAAATGCAGTTGAGGGACTAAATAATGGGGCTGTTCTGGAACCACATCAGACTGGGTTCATTTTGATTGTGAAATGAACAGCTTCAGGACTTACCTATTAATCCCTCGATGTCAATGTTGAGGTGCTTGCATTTGAAGTCTGGATCAGCACCATTCTTATGCAGAACTATCTGGGAAATGCATTCATCAATTAGCTTATAGTACTGAGCCCTATGGAAAGAGAAGAAAAGGAAACAGTGTTAACAGGGCTCTATGAAGACATACACCTGCAAACCGTGGGTACCACGCACTCAGGGGCCCCACAGAGAAGTTTACAAAGGCTCTGCAGCAAATATAATATCGTAACAGCAAAACTTGGTCTCTTCAGCAAGTTAGGTCTCCAGGTAAAACATCTTGGTATGCCACATGGCCTCTGTTACAAGCAGCTGCCAAAGAAGAACCAAGAGCTACATACCCACCACACCATCACATTACATACCTAGAACATTGTAGGTTATGCTCCAAACTGTCCATTTCTTTATTCCTGTCTGCCTTGTCATTCTCACAAACCTGGGCAATTAGCCTCTCCATCGCTCCATAGAAACTCTATGAACTAGTCTCATGTCCTTCTACTCTCTGCCCTCCATTATGAGCCTCTCTCTTTGGATCAGAGCTCCATCCTTCTTGTGGCAAGCTAACTCCACCTGATGGCAGCAGACTACTTTAATTCCAAACCAACAGGAGCTATTCCTCAACAATGAGTTTGAAAAACAATTTCTAGACAAGTATCAGGGGGTAGCCGTGTTAGTCTGTATCTACAAAAACAACAAGGAGTCTGGTGGCACCTTTCTAGACAGATTATTAATGTATACAATGCTGGTTAGTGAGATAATTAGTATGGATTATTTCAATTTGCTCCTAAGAAACTTCCTTCCAACCTAAACCTATTTTTTTTTTAAGTTGTGTATTTATAATGAATTATCTTCAAGTTAGTCAACATAGCCACATTAATGATATCACATTCAGAAAGGGGATCCATGTCTCTTTACTTGCAACACACTACAGATATCCCAAAACATAGGCACACTCAAGGCTAAAAATAATTAAGGAAAACAGATTATTTAAGGAGGTGGACTCCACAATTCTGTTGGGTGGGGAGGGGGAGTCATTTCTTGGAAAATATTCATATCTACAGCTAGAGAAGATTGCTCAATATAAAATCCTTCACTATAAATACAGCATACCAAGGCTACGTCGTAGAGAAGGGGTTTTCAAACTTTATTTCTGGCGACCCAATTGAAGAAAACTGCTGATGCCCCCGATCCAATGGAGCTGGGGATGAGGATTGTGGGGTGTGGGAGGAGTTCAGGGCTGGGGCAAGGGGTTGGGGTGTGGGAGGGGGTCAGGGCTCTGAGCTGGGGATGCAGGCTCTGGGATGAGGCTGGGGATGAGGGGTTTGAGGTGCAGGAAGGGGCTCAGAGCTGGAGCAGGGGATTAGGGTGTGGGGTTGGGGCGTGGGCTTACCTCGGGCAGCTCCTGGTCAGTGGCGCAGCGGAGGTGCTAAGGCAGGCTTCCTGCCTGTCCTGGCACCACGGACCGCGCTGCACCCCAGAAGTAGCCAGCAGCAGGTCTGGCTCCTAGGCAGAGGTGCACAAGCAGCTCTGTGCGGTTCTCGCCTGCAGGCCCCCCCTTCCCTCTCCACAGCTCCCATTGGCTGGTTCCCGGCCAATGGGAGTATGGAGCCGCTGCTCGGGGTAGGGGCAGCACGCAGAGCCCCATGGCCTCCCCACCTAGGAGCTGGACCTGCTACTGGATGCTTCCAGGGTGCAGCGCAGTGTCAGAACAGATAGGAACCAGCCTGCCTTAGCCGGGCAGCACCGCCGACGGGACTTTTAACGGCTCCTGACCAGAGTCACTGCAACCCAGTGCCTGGGTCACAACCTGCATTTTGAAAACCACCGTGGTAGAGGATATACACAGATACAGCCCGACACTGCTGGGGCCAATTCACCTCATTTAAATGTACTTGGTGGTATTATACCAGAACAGAAGTCTTCTGGCAAGGGATTTTCTAACAGCTACCAAAAGCCATAGAACACAGTCAACTTTAAGTTGTCTGTCACTGTCTCCTAATGACAAATCAGAACCTTTGGCCAGGTTATATAACATGACTGTTTGGGTCTCTATGGAATAATCTTTTCATGCCCACCTCTAAGTACCAGACTGAATACAACCTAGAGCATTTTGGAAACAGCAAAAAAAAAAAAAAAAAAAAAAAAAAATCAAGCTGTTCTTGAAGCTGCATTAGCTGGTATCAAATTGTCCCAGGGAACAAGTTTAGCTCTAAGGGAAAGTTTACACTGCAATTAAGACACCCGCAGCTGGTCCCTACCAGTTGACTTGCAGGGTTATTTCACTGAAGTGTAAACTTCCAGGTTCAGACTGGAGTCTGGACTCTAGGACTCTGCGAGGTGGGAGAGATCCAGAGCCTGGCCTCCAGTCCCTGGGACCCTGCCACCTCACAGGGTCCTAGAGCCTGGGTTCCAGTCCAAGCCCAGAAGTCTACACTACAATGAAATAGCCCTGCACCTTGAGCCCACAAGCCCAAGTCAGCTGTCACAGGCCAGCTGTAGGTTTTTAATTGCAGGGTAGATAAACCCAAAGACATTTAGCCAGGTTACACTTTTGAGAACCATATCTATGGCAGTTGCTGGATGTTTAACAATTTTTCACAAAGCAGGAGTCTAGTTTTGCTTGTTCTAGAACAGTCTCTCTCAACCTTTTCAGCCTGGAGAACCCTTATATGAAGGCAAAATTTTTTGCAACTCCCTTACATTTAGTATCAAAGAAAAAAAATTTATCAATGATAACAATAAGATAACAATATATAATGTGTGTGTTGTTTCAGGAGGTTGACAGAGAATACTTGACCTTGAAGAGTAAAGGTATATGGGGAGTAAGATTTTCTTTGCTTTTAGCTTCTAACAAAATTTTCAACCTCACAACATCCTGTTTACCTTTTGTAACCCTCCAGGGGGTCACAACCCAGCAACTGAAAACACTGCTCTAGCACCATTAAAAGGCAATCCAGTCGTCTGAAGCTCTATCAAAGGATTTAGTTTTGGTTTTGTTCTCTTATATGAAACACAAAGTGCTTCCCACAAGATTCTCTGCCATCTTCTCTCCAGTTCTGTTGCAGAAATAATCTTCTTTGGTTGGACAAGCCTAAGAAATCTTGCTCTCGCGCCAGATGGTTCTTTGGTTGAAGAACCATCTACTGAACCATTTGCTGAAACAGGCAGACTGGCCAGTAGCTTCCACATCTATTCTCTGCAATTTTGTGGCAACATCAGAGGATGTGAAAAAACAGTTCAGGCAGGTGTGCCAACCAATGAAGGTGGTGTTCAGACTGCTTCTTTCCTTTAGTATCGACTTACATTGTTTTCTTCTCTTGCTTTCCCTATAAACTCTTGGAGCTTTTTCAAGGTCAGTGTTGCTTGACTGATGTCGATGTTCCATTCTGTGCACAGCTGAGTACTCTCACATTCTAGAACTGCCCACCACACCCGTGTAGTGTCATAATATTTGCAAAGGAAACGTTTCCATTTGCAGAAAAGGATTTCTTAGACATTGTCTGTTTCTCAGACAGTGAGGCATCCTCTTTGAACAAGCTAGGTCAGAGGCCCAACTCGTTTTATTCTGTGTAGTGCACTGCAATCCCTCATCTTCTGCCTACCCTGGGGCTATCAGAACTTTCTAAACTCTGCCTTCTATGCAACCTCCAATCCTTTTCCCCCCATGATCATTCCGGCCATACTGGGTCAGACCAATTGTCCATCTAGTCCAGTATCCCATCTTCCAACGGTGGTCAATACCAGAGCTTCAGGAGGAGCATACATAAGAGGGCAGTTGAAGTAATCCATCACTGTCTTCTCCTCTCAGCTTCTGGCAGTCAGAGGTTTAGGGTTGCCTTAAGCATGGGATTGCATCCCTGACTATCTTGGCTAATTGATGGCTCTATCCTCCATGAACTTATCTAATTCTTTTTTGAACCAAGTTATACTTTTGGACATCATAATATCCCATGGCAATGAGTTCCATAGGCTAATTATGCATTGTGTGAAAAAGTACTCTCTCGTTAAACTTGCTGCTTATTAATTTCATCAGGTGACCCCTGATTTTTGCATTGTGGGAAAGGGTAAATAACACTTCTCCACTCACTTTTTCCATACCATTCATGATTTTTTTCTATCATATCCCTCCATAATCATCTCTATTCTAAGATGAATAGCTCTAATCTTTTTAGTCTTTCTTCATATGGACGATGTTCCATACCCTTGATCATCCTTGTTGCCCTTCTCTGAACCTTTTCCTGTTCCACTATATCCTTTTTTGAGATGGAGCTACCAGAACTGGACACAGCGTTCAAGGTGTGGGCATACCGTGAATTTATATAGTGGCATTATCACATTTTCTGTCTTATTTGCTATCCCATTCCTAACAGTTCCTAACATGGTTAGTCTTCTCAAATGCTGCTGCACATTGAGCTGAAGTTTTCAGAGAACTATCCATGATTCCAAGATCTTTTTCTTGAGTGGCAATAGCTAATTTAGAACCCATCATTATATATGTGTAGTTGGGATTATTTTTTCCAAGAAAGTGCCTGTTTCTCCCACACACTGCCGGAATCTCTTCCAGCAGGCCCAGCACAAAGCTCCCCTCCTTACCTGGCTTCATAATCGTTGCGGATCAGCAGAAGGTGCTGCAGGATGGACAGGAAGAATGGCTCTGCTTTGGAATCCTTTACTGTATTGAGGAGAATCTGGAAGACTTCACTGAAATCAGTGAAGAAAGGGCTAAGGAAACAAAAGCGTCTCTGGGGAGACATCCTGGTGCTCTCCTTACTCTTTTGCTCTGTAGAGGAAGGCATTAGCCCTTCAAAGTACTATCCTCAAAACGTTATCAGTGCATATTCCCCTCATACAGAAAGCTTAGCATGGAGAAAAGGGAAGAGGACACACTGCAGGAGACTGGCCCAAAATGGGTCTCTAATTCCTTCTCCCTGAGCCTTTCTAAAGCCAGACCAATATTTGGTAGGTGACATTTTAATCCCTGATTGGAGTGGTGGTAGAAAAAGGGAGGCTGTTGGTAGCTCATTCATTCCACGTCCACAAGACGGCAGTGTCTAGTTTCGCTGTACCCTTCCCTTATGCACCCCCAAACAGTATCCCCAGTCTCCACTTTGGGGATGAAGGCAAAGTCACATGTCTCTCCCCCCCTCACCCCTCCCAATTAACATCTTTCCCCTTATGCAATGACCCTTTGGCTCCTTCTGCTTCAAGAGTCCCCTTTTCTCCCTCAGATCAGCCAACCTAACCTCCCTGGAAACTAAACAATTCTACGTTTTTTAAAAAAAGAGGGTGTTGATGGGAAGAACAAAGATTAGAAATCCATTTCTTTTTTCCATCATTCATGGGGTGAGACATATGAACAGGACAATTTATTTGGTGTGGGGGTTTTGTTTGTTTGTTTTTTATAACATTTTCTAGGAGAAAAACAACACAAAGGTGTATGCAGCATCACAGGTGCAGAGAACTGTACAAATTATGCAGCCCATTCACACCCCCATGTATAAGGAGGGAGCCCTTAGTCTCTGGGCCACAAGGCATGCTCACTAGAGGGGAAAGTGCAAGCCCACATACATAGAGACATACAAACTCCTATTTCTGGCAGCCCCCAAGGCATCTTTACCTTGGAGGAGCACAAACAATCCTGTTGCATGTGGCCAGAAACCCCAATTCAACCTGCTGATTACAAATTCTAGTGCCTCTTTGTCTGTTAACACCACAGCCAGTCCTAATGAATGTGACAAAGTTCCTCCTCTAGCTTGGTGGGTCCTGCGCTTATTGGCAGATTTTCTTGCCTCAGAGATTCATCATGTGGGTTGGGGAACAGCCCAGAGACCTTCCCCTCTGGAAGAACCCACAGTCCAGGTTAATTGGGAGGTTTGGGGGGAACCCAGGCCCGCCCTCTACTCCGGGTTCCAGCCCAGGGCCCTGTGGACTGCAGCTGTCTATAGTGCCTCCTGTAACAGCTGCATGACAACTACAACTCCCTGGGCTACTTCCCCATGGCCTCCGCCAAACACCTTCCTTATTCTCACCACAGGACCTGGTCTCTGATAACGCTTGTGCTCCTCAGTCCTCCAGCAGCACACCCTCTCTCTCAGCTCCTTGCGCCTCTTGCTCCCAGCTCCTCACACTCGCACCACAAACTGAAGCTCCTTTTAAAACCCAGGTGCCTGATTAGCCTGCCTTAAATGATTCTAGCAGCTTCTTCTTAATTGGCTCCAGGTGTCCTAATTAGCCTGCCTGCCTTAACTGATTTTAGCAGGTTCCTGATTACTCTAATGCAGCCCCTTCTCTGGTCACTCAGGGAACAGAAAACTACTCATCCAGTGACTAGTATATTTGCCCTCTGCCAGACTCCTGTACCCCACTGGTCTGGGTCTGTTACATGAAGAAAAACAGCATGTGCCACTTTCCAGGTGACGAAGGTTTCAGCTTCAGTCTCCTGTTAGCAAGGAGGGATCAGTAATCAGCCCTCACCCCTCCAAACAAGGCCTGGACAACCAGCATTTGGCATGACTTCTCCAGCCTAAGTTCTCACTAATAGAGAGATCAACTCTGGTGGGGGATTTTCTATGGCATCTGACCTCCAGTTCCTGAGCTCACATCTTTCTCTCTAGGATGTGGAAAAGTTGTTCAGGCTCCTGAAAAAATACCCATCATATCTGTTCCTAAAAACTGCAAGTAATGCAATGGTAGAGGCGCAGCTACACATGGCAGATGCTATACCTACGGGATATATATGTATAAAATGGGGACATTCCCTAGTACAAGGCTTGGTATGGTTCTGTCTAGGTTTTCATTCCATGCTGGATTGATGAAGGAAAATACTCTACTTTGTTTTTGTAAAGCAGCAGTTGTTCCAGGTGCCCTCTGGTGGCAAAATCCAAAATATATTTGTTTTGGTAAATGTCAGTAAACATCAATTTCACTGGATAAGCACAAACTGACAAAAATATTTCCATCAATAACAGAAATTTACAGATAGGCAAAGTAAGAAAAATGCTGCTTGAAAACTTATTAGAGTTTGATATTTACTTTGCATATTTTAGAAATAGAAATGAATGGAGATATCCCATCTCCTAGAACTGGAAGGGACCTTGAAAGGTCATCGAGACCAGCCCCCTGCCTTCACTAGCAGGACCAAGTACTGATTTTGTCCCAGATCCCCAAGTGGCCCCCTCAAGGATTTAACTCAAAACCCTGGGTTTAGCAGGCCAATGCTCAAACCACTGAGCTATCCCTCCCCCCAACATTGACATTCAATGCTGACATTTTGTATTTTAATCTCAACGCCTGTTATCACCTGACCTTCACATAATTTCCCATAACTGTGAAAATTTAAATAGATAAAATAAAAATGCTGAAAAATAAACCAATATTATCCATCAAAATTATAAAAAATAAAAATCAAGTTCTGCCACGCCTACTTATTTATTGCACACAAAACAGGGACAGACAAACTACAGTGTCCATAAAAAGTCAAGTCTGAACAGACATCGAAACTAAAGTTTCTGGAAGCGTCAGACAAGCTGCATCCTGCAACCTCCCAAATGACCAGGGTATGGTCTTCCTCTTTTTGGTAATAAACTGCCAAATCCCTAGTAGAGGATCAGCATACCTGCCTGTGCTTCGCTCACTCATGTCTTCAGACTTTGCCTGATGGATCAGTGGCATCCTACAATGTACTGGGCAGCTCTGACTCAAACAAGCCATGGAACCCACCTGACCATGATGACAGCAAGATGAGCTTGGCCCAGACATTACTTGACCAGAAGAAAGACCATCAACCTCAGTCCCTCTCCCTACATGGAGGCAGTGATGGTACAAAGACTGGCGCTAAGAAACTTCCTGGGGATACTCCTGCCCCAAACGCAACCCCTGCCCAATAAGCAGCAGAAGGATATTCCATTTCAATGCGAATGTCCTCAAGGCGGCTCCTGAGGTCTTCAGAATCCTCCTCACCATGTTCTTCAAATACACTCAGCTGCACCTTCAGTTCCTCATTCTCCAGTTTCCGCAGTTCCTGCCAAGAGCATGAGTACATCATAGAGAGGCCATCAGAAGCTATACAGATTCTGGTGGGGTCACTTGAGAGCACACAGTTTTTCAGATGGGAGCTAAACAAGGGCTACGTTAGAGCACAAAGGATTGTAATGAGGGGCCAACATACATTAATGTGCAAACAAGTCTGCTGGAAGCCCCAAGAGAGCACAGGCCAGCATGGAGCCACAGATAAGAGACCCATCAGTGATGATAAAAATTCACAGTCACAAGAAGATAGGATCATCATACGCCCCAGGAGAGTGCACAGTAACATGGACAGGGCCAGTGTTCGCAAACAGCAAAGGGAATGTGATCACCGTCCAACTGACCCTGGGATGCTGGGTAACTAAGAGAGAGGAAACACTGACCAAGAACAGGGCAGCAATACAGCCCACATCATTCCTGCAGCAAGGGTTTGAACATAGAACAGCCATACTGGGTCAGACCAATGGTTGGTTTAGCCCAGTATCCTGTCTTCTGACCATGGCCAATACCATGCTTCAGAGGAATGAACAGAACAGGCAATCAAGTCATCTATCCCCTATTGTCCACTCCCAGCTTCTGACAGTCAGAGGCAAGGGAAACCCAGAGCATGGGTGGTGTATCCCTAACCATCCTGGCTAATAGCCATTGATGGACCTCTCCTCCAGGAACCTATCTAATTCTTTTTTGGATCTCGTTATAATTTTGGTCTTCACAACATCCCCTGGGAATGAATGCCAGAGACTGACTGTGCATTGTGTAAATTAGTTCTTTTTGTTTGCTTTAAACCTGCTGCCTATTAATTTCAGTGGGTGATCCCGGGTTCTTGTGTTATGTGAAGGAGTAAATAACATTTCCTTATTCACTTTCTCCACACCATTCATAATTTTATAGACCTCTATCATATTCCCCCCTTAGTCATCTATTTTCCAAGCTGAACAATCCCAGTCTTTTTAATCTTCTTCACATGGAAGCTGTTCTAATACCCCTAATAATTTTTGTGGCCCTTCTTTGTACTTTTTCCAATTCCAATATATCTTTTCTGAGATGGGGACACCAGAATTGCATGCAGTATTCAAGGTGTGGGCGTACCATGATTTACATCCTGGCATTATGATTTTACTGTCTTCTTATCTTTCCTTTTCCTAATGGCTCCTAACATTCTGTTAGCTTTTTTTGACTGCCACTGCACATTGAGCAGATGTTTTCAGAGAACTATCCACAATGACTCCAAGATCTCTTTCTTGACTGGTAATTGCTAATTTAGATCCCATCATTTTTTATGTATGATTGGGATTACATTTTCCAATGTGTACTACTTTGCATGAATTTCACATGCCCAGTCATCCAGTTTTGTGAGATCTCTTTGTAACTCTGCAGTGGACTTAACTATCTTGAGTAATTTTATGTATCAGAGGGGAAGCCGTGTTAGTCTGATCTGTAAAAAGCAACAAAAAAGCAGCTTATAGACTAAGGCCTTGGCTACACTTACCAGCTAGTTCGACGGCTGGAATCGAAGTTCTGGGTTCGACTTATCGCGTCTAGTCTGGACGCGATAAGTCGAACCCGGAAGTGCTTGCCGTCGACTGCGGTACTCCAGCTCGGCGAGAGGAGTACCGCGGAGTCGACGGGGGAGCCTGCCTGCCGCGTGTGGACCAAGGTAAGTTCGAACTAAGGTACTTCGACTTCAGCTACGTTATTCACGTAGCTGAAGTTGCGTACCTTAGTTCGAATGGGGGGGGGTAGTGTAGACCAAGCCTAACAGATGTATTGGAGCATAAGCTTTCGTGGGTGAATACCCACTTTGTCAGACGCATGAGAGGGTATTCACCCATGAAAGCTTATGCTCCAATACATCTGTTAGTCTATAAGGTGCCACAGGACTCTCTGTTGCTTTTTTGAGTAATTTTGTATCATCTACAAACTTTGCCACCTCACTGTTTACCCCTTTTTCCAGATCATTTATGAATATGTTGAACAGTACTAGTCCCAGTACAGATTCCTGGCAGACACTGCTATTTACCTCTCTACATTCTGAAAACTGACCATTTATTCCTACCCTTTGTTGTTTCCTGTCTTTTAACCAGTTACTGATCCATAAAAGGACCTTCCCTCTTATCCCATGACAGCTTACTTTGCTTAGTAGCCTTTAGTGAGGGACCTTTGCAAGAGGCTTTCTGAAAATCCAAGTACCCTATATCCACTTGGTCACCCTTGTCCACGTTTGTTGATCCCCTCAAAGAATTCTAATAGATTGGTGAAGCATTATTTCCCTTTACAAAAGCTGTGTTGACTCTTCCCCAACAAATAGTGTTTATTTACGTGTCTGATAATTCTGTTTTTTACTATAGTTCAACCAATTTGCCTGGTAATTAAGTTAGGCTTACCTGTCTGTAATTGCCAGGACTGCCTATCGAGCTTTTTTAAAAAATTGGCATCACATTAGCTTTCCTCCAGTCATCTAGTACAGAGACTGATTTAAGTGATAAATTACATAGCACACTTAGGAATTCTGCAATTTTATATTTGAGTTCCTTCAGAACTCTTGGATGAATACCATCTAGTACTTGTGACTTTTACTGCTTAATTTATCAATTTGTTCCAAAACCTCCCCTACTGAATACCTCAATATGGGGCAGTTCCTCAGATTTGTCACCTAAAAAGAATGGCTCAGGTATGGAAATCTCCCTCACATCCTCTGCGGTGAAGAATGATAAAAATAATTAATTTAGCTTCTCCGCAATGGCCTTATCTTCCTCGAATGTTCCTTTAGCACCTCGATTGCCCAGTGGCGCCACTTGGCAGTTAGTTTTGCTATTAGTTTTTGAATTTTACTAGTTGCTCTTCAAATTCTTTTTTGGCCTGCCTAATTATACTTTTTTATACTTGACTTGCCAGAGTTTATGCTCCTTTCTACTTCCCTCAGTCGTATTTAACTTCCAGTTTTTAAAGGATGCCTTTTTGCCTCTAGCCACTTTCTTTTATTGGGAAAAGCAATATTACTTTGTCACTACCAGAGCCTTTTAACAGTATTAGATAATTTCAATACGAATACAAGTGCTGAGATGGTGGCTGTTGCGTCTCTCATCGAGCATGATGGCGCCCCATAGGAGGAGATGATTGACCCTTACCGTAAGGATGAGCTGCAACCCAGAACGCATCAGTTCACTTCGAATATGAACTCGGAAGTCGAGCTCATCAGCAGGGATGATAAGGGCATTGATCAGCTGCATACAGGCTACCTAAAATAGGGAGACAGACAGTTTCGGCATCAAACTGAGCCAGGCCTCTATCCCCTCATCCAATACTTCTAGTCAGGCACTCATAATGCCCAGAACACTGTACCCATCAACCAGGGAAGTACTACAAATAGGGAGATATCAAACAGATGGCATCTTACACCCTCCCTCCCATACCCTCCTCACTACAAACAGAGAGCAGTCAAATTGCAGGAGTCAACCAATCCTCTCTTGCTCCTCCCCTAGAACAGAGAACAGTACCCACGAATTCTGAGGGTTGAGGTACCTTCAGTGCCACAGAGGTTCCGCCCCTTAAACCATCCAACAAGGGACCGAATCGCTCCACCTCGTCCACTTCTGCTCGCTCTGTCAGTGCCCCCAGAACTCGCTCATGCCTGAAACAGTAGGAAGAGGGAATCAGCAGCAGTCTCAATTGGGGGTCGGGTGGGAAGAGGTATGCGTGCATGTATCATCATTGTAAAACAAGGAGACAGGGAGAGAAATGGGGACTCCAGAGAGAGGTAAATGACAGCCAGCTCAAGAGAGATGAATGGCATAATGAATCCCATAGACACATACATGTCCTCAGGCTGAGGCAGGATACAGAGAGCAGACAGCAGCTTCACAGCATCTATCATCATGGTAGGGACTTTGGGGTCAACAGCTCTCACCAACAGCAAGATCCCCTCCTCTGTTTCCAGCATTGTCTTGATTCCAAACTGAAGGGGAAAGAAAGGATGAGTTAATATATTTGACTCAGCCAGCCCACTAAGGAGCATAGTGCAAACTGTTTATGGCTCAACGCTGAGACTGCTTTAAGGCTAAAGAGAGACAACTTCACCACAAAAAGTGCAGATGGCAAGACGCCTATCCAATATCTGTCCACACATCCCTTCTATTATATCAGAGGGGAGACCAAGGAAGGACAAGGGAGTAGGAGTTGGGGGTGTCCTAAAGGGTCAAGGCCAGCAAAAAGAAAGGTGCTTAGTGGGATCTTGACAGGTGTGCCTGGGTGTCCACAGTGAAAGGAAAGTGCCCGTGAGAACAGTATCAGAGAGAAAGGAGTCAAAGAAGCTAGAAAGGAGAGATATAGAGACCTCTCAGAGTATGCGAGTGAGAAAGGAAGGGTGAAGAGAACCAAAGGGACAGGCGAGTTTAATAGAATTAGTACTAGGTGTCCCAGAATGCCTGCAAATGAGAAGGTAAAGTAGGACAGCCTGAGGCATGAGTGAGAAAGACAGAGAAGGTGAGGCTGGACAGAGGGCAGAGATGTAGAGTACAAGCAAACAGCAAAGGAGACAGGGATATTCATGTCTTCAGAGTGCCCACAGCGTGCAGCGATATAGCAGAGAGGGCAGAATGTGCACAGTCTGAGGAAGGGGGTGAGACGCGTGAGTGAAATGTAAGCAAGGGTTTACTGAAGAGTCAGGAGCCTCCATCCTCACTTCCCCTACCACTTTTGAGGATAGCCCCATGCCACCAGTGCAGAGAGTACGAGGAAGAGGAGGTGGCAATATATAGATGTATCTAGGGAAAGGACAGGGATCTCACCTTGTTGTTCATGAAAGCCTTCAGGCATCGGATGATCTCATGTTTGCTTCGGGTGTCATAGGAGCTGTGAGGAAGGAAGGCCAGCTGATGAATAGTCACATGGAGCACGATACACGGCATCATGTTTCCCCCAATTAAAGGACAGTTGGCCCACAACTCTCAGGTGGGGACAGGAAAAGTCTTAGGTGACCAGTGCTGTATTAAGACTCCAACCTCACTAGATGCCCGCCCCCCAGCGCGCGCGCACACACACACACACACACACACAAATTCAAAAGAAAGACAGGGAAAAGGCTGCTACATCTCCTGGGGAAAAACCCTACTCTCACCCCACCATTACCCACACACACCCTTGGCCCAACTTTAGCCTCTGTCCTTTAGTCTCTACCCCGCCATGAGTCATCCCCACGTACACATCCCTGTTCATCTCACCCCACTAAAGACTTCTTCTGGCAAACCTTAGGCACAAACCACTGCCCCATAACTGAACTCCACTGGAGCAATGCCCCCTCCTTACGACACCTACACACTTCTGACCATGCAGTGAAACCTCCCTGCCCCAAGACTTTCTTCTTGTTGCCCCCCACCACCTTCAATTAGCCAAACAACATGTACATGCAGTAATAATCCTGTAGCCTCACAAGCCCTTTAGGATTATGAGAGCTTGTAAACTCAACAGGACAGGGTCTTATTTGACTCCATCTGTAGACAGCTCTTCAGCCACGGATCCCAAAGCACTTCATAAAGATGGGTAAAAGTACCACCACCCACATTTAATAGATGGGGAAACAGACGTGGGGGGGGGGGGGGGGAGTTACAGAGAGTCAGTGGCAGAGCCAGTAAAAGAATCCAGGTTTCCTGGTTCCCAGACTCCTGCCCTAACCATGAAACTGTGATGGATTTGGAGGTGCCCTGTGATAATTTATGAATACGGTATGTTGGCCTGGTGATTGGGGTGTTTTCTGTATGACTTTATAGATTTAATTCACAGGAGTGTGTCTGTAAAAACAGTCAGAAAGGAGAAAGAATGGCTGAAGATAGCCACCACTCAGCACACACTTGACAGTTGTTAGGGGACAACACCAGAACACTTCTTCAAACTTGCATCTGAAGAAGTGAGGTTCTTACCCACGAAAGCTTATGCTTCCAATACTTCTGTTAGTCTTAAAGGTGCCATAGGACCCTCTGTTGCTTTTTACAGATTCAGACTAACACGACTACCCCTCTGATACTTAACAGCAGAAATGTTAGCTTTGATGACTGTTCCTCCATTGACAGCCAACATACATAACTGATTGTGACCAGGATGGGAAAAGGCCTATGAACACAGAAGAACAAAAGCACTTTTCTCTGTAATGCTTTGTTCCTACTACTAAAATGAACTCTCCCCTTGGCTTTAAGAAGGCTGCCTGCTCACTGGACATCACTGGTCACAGACTCGCAGAGGGAAGAATTGCAAGTGCTCAAACTTGGTCTGACCTGCAGGATACACAGGATGCTGTTGCCCAAGGCCTGATCTAAGAGCGGGAGGATTGTGGAAAAAGCTCAAAATCTGATGCCTGAGAGACACATTCAGAGAGACCAGGCAGGGGACAGATATGCAGCTAACCTTGGAACCATAACAGATGCACTTAGGGCGCTTTATAAATAGCTTCCATTCAATTTGTCCCTCACCTGGGTGCCTCGTCCTTCTCATCATGGAGCCTTTTTAATATGTCCAGCAGACAGTTGAGGCCCTCAGCCCCAAAATTCTGTACCCAGCTATAAGAAAACAGAGCCATATTAGCAGCACATAGAAGGACTGAACATCACAAGAACCTCAACCACCCCCTGCCCTCTCTCCTCTCTGCTCAATCACAATGCACCATTCCCAGCCCCTGATAAGTAAGCACCTAACCCCCTTGCTTATAGCTTCAGCTCCCTGCCTGATCTCCTTTGCTCCAACCAGCCCTTTACCTGACAGGGTTGTTGTTGAGCGACACTCGCAGAGACTCCAAACAACCGAGCAATTGGGCATCCCTGAGATTTGATTTCAGCTCCTGGATATAGATCATGGCTGACTTGGCGCTCTCCTTCTGACTCATGCCCTACACAGGGAAGAAAGAACAGGCCATCGGGTAAACTAGCTGTGATCGCAGCACCAGGGCACAGAAATGGGTTTTCAAAATGGTATTTTTATGTTGTGTGAGTGGGCACACACATACATGCACCCTCCATTTCAAAAGAGCTTCAGAGTGAAGCTAGCCTAGCTGAAGCATTAACCGCTAAATTAGTTGTAAAGTTTAGTCATCCTCAAAACTTGAAACCTACCTAATTTAGTTTAGTGTTCAAAGTAAACGTAACAGTTATATTTAATTGGCTTTCTCAATATACACTCATGAACATAGACACACAACTAAATTAGAATGTTGGAGTTATTTAAAAAAAAAGTTTGAAGGTCAGAGGTATTTCATAGTTACATTTCTGACCCCTTTCCCCTGCCCTCCATCCATCAAGCTTACAGGCAATCAGTACAAGTCATATTAGGAGGCTATAACTATAGTGGGAGAGGTGGCCATCAGTAATTGGTGAGAGGCAGATTTGGCTCTCCAGCTCCTATAGGAATGGTGCCCAAGTCAGTTCTGTTTCTGGACTATATACAGATGGATAGAAGGGGAGATGTTGATGTTTGGCACTGCTGATGGATAGGCGAAGTGGAGGAGGACCTGTGTTTGGGTCAGTGGCCCTTTGTACATCAGTGCATGTGTTTCACTGGAGTATTTCAGAATACATAAGTAGTGCCTACCAAATTCACGCTCTATTTTGGTCAATTTCAGAGTCATAGGATTTTAAAAATTGTAAATGTTATGATTTCAGATATTTAAATTAAAATTTCACAGTGTTGTAATTGTAGGGGTCCTGACCAGTGTTCCCTCTAATTTTTCCCATGCATGTGCAGAATGAATTTTGTTATGTGCACCAATATGGGGATGATGCATCACCTCCATATTGGTGCACATAACAAAATTCATATGGTGGGGGTGGGACCGAGGGGTTCAGAGTGTGGGAGAGTGAGGACCCTGGTGGGGGGTGCGGGCTCTGGGGTGGGGCTGGGGATGAGGGGCTCAGGGCTGGGCCAGAGGGTTGGAGTGCGGGGTGTGAGGGCTCCGGCTGGGGGTGAGGGCTCTGGGGTGGGGCCAGGGATGAGGGGTTTGGGGTGCAGGCTGCCCTGGGGCTACAGCGGGAGAGACGCCTCTCCTCACCATGGCAGCTCCGGGGCTGGGGTCGTGGGATAGGTGTCTCTCCCCTGGCCGAGGCAGGTCCAGGCCGGGGCTGGGTTAGGGTGCCTCTTCCCAGCTATGGCAGGTCTGGGCGGGGGGGCTGGTGGGGACAGGCATCTCTCCCCGCCGCAGCCCTAAGCACCTGCGTGGCACTTAACAGGCTGCTGCGCGGCCGTGCAGCTTACAGGGAACTTAGATCCTGACCCAAAAAGGAGTTTTTGGGAGGGGTCACAAGGTTATTGTGTGGGGGAAGGGGGGGTTACGGCACTGCTAACCTTACTTCTGTGCTGCTGCTAATGGTGGTTCTTGCCTTCAGAGGTGCGGGGGCTGGAGTGCGTTGGCTGCTGGCCGGGAGCCCAGCTCTGAAGGCAGAGCTGCCACCAGCAGCAGCGCAGACATAAGGATGGCCTGGTATGGTATTGCCACCCTTCTGCACTGCTGCCTTCAGAGCTGAGCCTTCAGTCAGCAAACGCCACTCCCTGACCACCCAGATCTGAAGGCAGCAGCGCAGAAGTAAGGATGGCATGGTATGGTATTGCCACCTTTACTTCTGCGGCGGGGCGCTGCGTTCAGAGCTGGGCACCCAGCCAGCAGCCACCGCTCTCCGGCTTCCCAGCTCTGAAGGCAGTGAAGAAGTAAAGGTGGCAATACCATCATCCCCTTAAAATAACCCTGTGACACCCCCCCCCCCCCCCACCCCCCTTTTGGGTAAGGACCCCCAATTTGAGAAACACTGGTCTTTCCCTTGAAATCTAGGGTAAAAGCACATAAAAGATCAAATTTCACGGTCCATGATGCGTTTTTCATGGCTGTGAATTTGGTAGGGCCCTACTCTTAAGAGAAACAGAACTCTATTTCTACAGGGCCCACTCTTCTCTCTCAGTTTAGGTTTCATGCTCTTTTTTGGTTTATTTTTTGAGGGAATGGAAGGGTTATCTGCTATTCCGATTGCCAGGGAAATGTTGCTATTTCACTGTCACTCTCAGAGGAAACCTGTGCTACGAGTGTGATCTTATATTTTGTCCTAAAGGTTGTGCAATTTGGGCTCACATCTACTGCTTCTGGTAAAAGTTCTATAGATCAATGCCCTCCTCGGAGAACACCTTGCCCAGGCTCCTGAGAGTTTTGCCCTGAACTGCATTAGCCACTAGTCCTAGATGATCACAGCTGCCATGCTGAGTCACAGGGAGGCCAGGAGACGGGGAGTCTTGGGGCCCAGCACTAAGGTCTTTGAGATTAGGATCCAATTCCTTGGATCAGAAAGGCAGTCATATACTGATATGAGGTGCCCTCTGTCTGCCTTGTAGAAAAGGTGGGCTGCTGCAGTTTGAATGAATAGGAGCTTGTATACACCCTTTAGTGCCATCACTAAGTAAAAAGGGTTGCTGTAATTGAGCCTGGAGGTCATTCAGACATTCTAAGGCCAGAAGTTGCCATCATTCACCCTTGTGAATAAATTGACTATTGTGCCTGGGTTCACATCTGACCAAAAGAGTAGAAGCTTCTGAATCAGCTAAAAAGGAACAGGCATTTCTATTACTAATGCTGTCTGGGTGTCCAGGAGTAGTGGCGATTTGAGCAGGACCCAGAGATGGTTACTCACCAGAGATCAGGGTCAATTAATGACAAGCCCTAATTTCAGCTAGTAACTTAAATTTCTTCCTTCTTCCCGCAACTACCACCTCAATCTTTAGACAGCTGCATTTTATTCAGGTCCTTCATAGTTGGGTGATGGCACTACTAACATGTGATGAGAAGGTGCCAGAGCTGAGCATCATTAGCATGGTACTGGCAATGAAGTCCACAGTGTTTCATGAGCTCCCCTCCCACACAGTAGTTGACATCTCCAACTGGAACTGGCATCAAACGTACATAATGTCAATAGCTCTACTTCGGCACATCTTTGCAGTATGGCAGGGGAGAGTTATATTAGAAACATGAATGAGTAGGTTGGGTGCAAGAGGATATCTGAAGATAGGTGAAAGGAGGATTCACATAAGGAATCAGAGTTAAGGTCAAGGTCTTTTCCTCAAAGGGTTAGTATTTACAAGAAGAAAGTAAACAGAACCGCTCTCAGCTTGTGATTCTATCAAGTCCTTGAAGCACGGTGTGTGAATTTCTTTAGTTGCCTCAGGTCCAGGATAGGATGCATTCCATAGCAGGACTAGAAAAGCTTTTCCTTGAAATCCTGAGGTGGTACTTCTATGGCTCCTAGATGAAGGAATCCACCTTCTTCCCAGTTGTTTCATGAGATGTCAGCTGCTGAAGAGGGAGGGGGGTGGGAGATTGGCCAAGGACTGGAATTATATAGACTGACCTTTGGTAATAATTTACAATACTCATTGGTCTGAAGTTATTGAGAAGGATGGGATAGACAGCAACCCAAAATAGGGGTGAGAAGAGGAAGCTCTGGTGGCATCAGTGCATGGCTCTTGACATGAACGTCAAACCTGCAGTTTGGAAGATAATGTCAGGTAGGTGGTAGGAGAAGAGGGGGCGGCTCTCTTGCAGGAGATGTGAGACTTCCTCTTACAGTAGTTAGTAGTTCTGTGTTGTTGAAAAAAAGGAAGTTCCCTGTCTCTGCTATCTAAAGAGTTTTCTCCTGGTAGTAAGTGTATAGATACCCAGGGACCTCAGAGTAGCCTTACATTTGTTTGAAATACGTAAGCTAAATGAGTCTGGCCCTTCAAAGCTAGTTTGGACCTCTTGAGGAATCCCAGAAGACTGTAATCAAGATGTGCCCTCCAACCCTCCCAGTAATGCCTGTGGCCTCTGTCACCTCCTCATGTTCTCTCTCTCTCATTCCAGTGGGCTAGTCAGGCACCTAACTGGTGAAGGAATGTCACACATGAAGCTGCACAAAACTTCACTTTCCCCACAAAAATTGATTGCTATTGCCTCATCTTCCCCAAAAGTCAATCGGGAACCCCCTAATCTTTTTGTGGGCCCTGCTATTGCTTCTGACCCTGCTGCTCTCTGGCAGGAAGCCCTTAATCAGAATAGGGAAGACATGAGGTAGATAAACATAGAACATAAGAATGGCCATACTGGGTCAGACGAAAGGTCCATCTAGCCCAGTATTCTGTCTTCCAACAGTGGCCAATGCCAGGTGCCCCTGAGGGAATGAACAGAACAGGTAATCACCAAGTGATCCATCCCATCGCCCATTCCTAGCTTCTGGAAAACACTTTCCCCTTACTCCTGGTTAGGAGAAGCAACAGGAGCCATGGCAGGAGGAGAAGCCCAGATGAAGGGCAGAGAGTCAGGCAGGGGAAGTACTGCTGGAGCCTGCGCAATCAGGGTAGCACTGCTCCAAACAGCTGACCGAGCAGAGAGTGTGCTGCCTGCCATTGCAGATGAGGTAATACTGAAATGCCATTCCCTATCAATGCCTCCCCCATAGGGCAGTGGACAAAAGTGGGAGGAGTGAAGTAACTCAACGTTACCCCTCAGGGGTAGGGGGTGAGTTGAAAGGGGTGGAAGGGCTCAAACTTACACACACACACACACCAATGGGGCGAGGAGGAATTACCGTTCATTACTTCCCCATTCCCAGAGGGGAAAAGGATTCCACACAAATGACTTCTACCTGCAGGACAAGGGGGGCTGCAGGCTGTACCTGGCTTTGATACACAGGGCCGGGAAAAAGCCTTCTCTCAATGTCAGGAGTTTCCCCCCTGTCCATACATGGGAGGGAAACCCCAGCCTGCTGGGGGAGGGACTTTCCGAGCTTTGCCTTTGGAAAGCTGGGGTCTAGAACTCAGCTGATTAAGTGTGGGAGCTGACTGTGCTGGCCCAGCAGGAGGAGGGGAGGGGCAACTCCCATGATGAAAGTGCTACTCTAAGTTCCCTGTAACCTGTGCAGCAGCTTATTAAGCACCATGCAGGTGCTCAGGGAACCCAGCCCCAGTGGACCTGCCATGGCTAGGGGAGAGGCGCCCCTCCCCCGGCCCGAACCTAGCCCAGCCCCGACCTGCCGCAGCCGGGGAACAGGCACCCCTTCCCCCAGCTCCAACCTAGCAAAATATTCCAATCTTGCACATGAGGTACATGCACAACACAAGTGGGATCCACCCAGACAAAGACTTGAACTACAACATTCTAATTGTGATGTAAATTATTTCTATTTACAATTTAACAGTATCTGAAATGTTTCCATGAAGGCATTCCCTTAGGTCTTAAAAAGGAAAGTATTTTAAAACACTTATATTTGAAAACCCTCTTTAAATTATATACATCCTTCCTACATATTATATTTTGCCAAAATTATGTTCTATGTGAGGTGTAAAGATAATGCATGCTATTCAATGAAAAAAATACAACATAGTATTTGAATGAAATAATCTCTTAGCAAAACTCAATGTCCTTAAATTGAGTACAGCAGATAGAGCTGGAGTCTGTAACTTCCTCGAACCCAAGCATCTCTGCTGATGGAGTTACCAACTCCACTGCACTGGGACACTGAGCTGGCCAAAAAATTATCTACATTCCAACAGATCTTCTAGACTCATTGACTGGTCAAGTCAAGGTAGGATGTGGCTTAGTACCTTGGACTCATGGGCACAGAGGCAGAGAAATACCCCTTCTACCACTCCAGCCCCTTCAAGCAGCATGAGTAAGAGGCACGTTTTCTGTCTAAAGCCAACAGTTTAAAACTCTGGTGTCTAAACCTAGGCACCGAAACCCACCTTTATGCAGTTAAATAATAGTGGCCTGATTTTCAGAGCTACTGAGCACCAGCAGCTCCCACTGTAGTCACTATGTAGCTAAGTGGAGTGTGCATGTGGTGAAGAATCTAACTATTGCTGCATGCCTCCTGGTGGGGGAGGGAAAGAAAAGGAGATGATGCTCAGAAATAAAGATGGAGCTCTGGAAGCTGGTCTTGGTAGGGGTGATCAAAAGCGCAGCTGGAGCAGGACACCAGAGACTGGGCTTTTGTTTTGTTTTTGGTTGGGAAAATCACTTTGGTAAGACTACCCTCATGATGAGTTTACATTTAGAAGCCTTTAAGCAAGGAAAAAGACTAGCTTTTTTTTTTTTAAATGCAAGTGGAGATCTCCAGTAGACATTTGGGGAAGTTTAAAACTCCATGAGGACCTGATGGTGTGTCCAAAGATTTAGAAAATCTTTGTGAATAACTTCCCATATGTGCATGCAACTGTGTCCAATATTGTTCTGTGCACTAGATCTCATTAGAACTCAAATGTGAATTTTGTGGTGCAAACCATTCAAAGAGAGGGCTTGAAAGAAGAGCAGGAGTAGGATTTTTAAGAAGTGTAATACCAGCTACATATTTTCTAAGCCTATGTCTCAGAAATGACTTGGCAGATTCACTACACATTTTGCTTTTTTTAAAGAATAGAAGAGTCTCCTGTAGCCAAACATCAGACTTTTTAAAGTTTCAAGTGGAAAAGTTCTTTTTTCGAAGTGGAAGACAAAAAAAAAAAAAAAAAAATTGAGCTTATACTGGAAGTTTATTTACAGCTTTGGTTAAAGAGAGGCCTCTCCCCATACAGGGGCAATGTCAGCTTGAAACATCTTTGTAGAACTTTAGTACTTAATATAGTTACTTATAAGATGCATGTATACTAAAACAAAACATTTTGTTTATAAAAAAGGCCATTTTCCATTGAAAAAATTTTCAAATGCAAAATTATCTTTTTTAAAAACAAACTTCGTAGAAAATTTGTTTTTTCAAAGTTTTGAGTTTTCAGCAAAAAAGGAAAATTGAGAAACTGAATGTTTGTCCCCCCTGCCCCTCATCCCTTTTTGCCATTGCAAAAAAGAGACCCTTCCCCCCCAAAAAATGTATTTTAGGTTTCAAAAACCAAAAAAAAAGTTGCAGAAATTTTTGAAGGTTTTTCACAACACACTTAGCATTTTCAACCAGTTATAAAAAATACTATAAAATGAAAGAAGTTACCAAAAAAAAACAAAACAAAAACCATTTCCCCCCATTTTGTTTACTTTGTCAATTTGACAACACTATCAGCTATTTCTCCCTTGCTGAAGAGCCCTTTATAAACATCAACAGGGGAGCAGAAAAAAACCTTAAACACACTTTTTAAAAGAATGTTTTTAAACAGTCAATGCTATGTCCTGAAATAAAGAAACACCATCAGAAACTGGATATTTTATTTTAAAACTAATCATTTAAAAAATAAGTAAAAAAATTACTGTAATCTTTTTAATACTTAACCACAGAAAATCTTTGTTCATTCTGCTATATTAAAATATAGTTATGAAAATAAATCATACAATATGATGAATTTATGAGAAGGTGGTCTATGAAAACTCAGTATTGGGCTAATTTATGCTTCTTCAAACACTTCCCTGAGAGTTCATTGGAAAACTTAAATTAGCAAGTTAAAATGAACTAGGAAGTCATTGGGATGGGGCCTGTGCATCATTTGTGCACAGTCTTTAGGGCTTTTACTATCCAGTGTATATTTCTTTCAAATTGTTCATGAGATGTGTGTTTCATGTCAGATTTTCACTTAAAAACCTCTGATGTGAGGAGTTATTTGCAGTGTTGCTATACAACACCATATCCCTACCTCCCTCACTGCAGCTTTGTACTCAGAGCAAGAGTACTCACAGCTTTGGAGGTATGTAGATATTGGGACACCATCTCCCTCTTGATTATTATGTCCTTCTCCCTCAGAGGCTGCTGCTTCTCCTCATTCAGATTCATATCGACCTGTGGAAGAAAAGTAAGAAAATGTTCAGTCATACACAGATTCCCTGATGCTGGGAACATCACTCACACAGAAACATCATTTGCTACATGGAACACAATCTGCTCAAGGCAACAGGAAGCTTGCAGCCCTGCCACAGCAAGGCCTGAAATGTGGTTCAGTGAGCACATATCAGAATCTCAGAGGGAATAGCCTGCACTTGAGTTTAAACCATGTCAGAGGAGACCCCTGAGATAAGGAGCGGACAGGAGCAGTCCCACCAACCCTCCCGGCACACACTTCCTAAAGGGGATTATGGTGCTCTGAGGAGAGCTAGAGAAAGCTACCTCCATCCCAGGGGGATGCTACCATTCCAGTGGGACAGAGGGGAGCCCCCAACTCCTAAAGGGGTTTGTGGAGCCCAGTGGAAGCTCTCAGCATACAATTTACTAAACCAAGAGCCAAGTGACTAACCACAGGAGTTCTCTGGTCTACAGAGCTGCTTCTGTCACAATGATTAAGCAGCTGTCAACTATCCAGCAATGATACCCTCTGCTACTTATTATCCAGTCTGGGATCTTAGGGTTTCCAGTGATGTTTTATTCAATGGAACAAGTTAGCCCCCTTCTCAAGACTTGCCTGTCTGTTTCATATTTGCTGCGTTTTTCTTTGTTGTAAATTTAACTGCTGTAAAATTTGCCAATAACACAAACATCTGTGTAGCAGCAGACAAGGAGGCGAGAACTCAAGAGAAGAGGGTCCAGAGATGGGGACATAACCATATAGCAGACCCAAAATATTAAAGCAAGTTTATTTCCATCTTCTCTCCTTAATCCTGTCCTACTATCGTTCCTATAGACAAGTACTAAAACTGTTGCGGGGGAAGGACTGGGATTGAAAGGCTAGAAGGAAGAGGTCTACACAGGAAAAAAAAACGGTTACTTTTCTGTAACTGTTGTTCTTCGAGATGTGTTGCTCACATCTATTCCAGTTAGGTGTGTGCGCGCGCCATGTGCATGGATATCGGAAACTTTTACCCTAACAGCTACCCATCGGGCCAGCTGGGGAGCCCCCTGGAGTGGCGCCGAAATGGCGATCTATATAAGCCCCTGCCGGCCCGACCCACCTTCAGTTCCTTCTTGCCGGCTACTCCGACAGCGGGGAAGGTGGGGGGGGGGGGAATGGAATAGATATGAGCAACACATCTCGAAGAACAACAGTTACAGAAAGATAAGTAACCGTTTTTTCTTCTTTGAGTGATTGCTCATATCAATTCCAGTTAGGTGACTCCCAAGCCTTACCTCAGAGTTGGGGTCGGAGTCAAGGAACCGCAGATTGAAGGATCGCTCTGATAAAGGCTACATCATCCCGAGAGTGTTGGACAATTGCATAGTGGGACGTGAAGGTATGAACCGAGGCCCACGTGGCAGCCCTACAGATTTTCTGGAGAGGAACGTGTGCCAGAAAGGCAGCTGGCAATGCCTGAGCTCTTGTGGAGTGAGCCGTAACAGCAGGCGGAGGGATGTTTGCCAGGTTGTAGCAAGCACGAATGCACCTGGTGATCCACGACGATATTTGTTGAGGAGGAGACCGGGGCACCTTTCATCCGTTCCGCAATGGTGACAAACAACTGGGTTGTTTTATGAAAGGGCTTTGTCCGGTCTATATAGAAGGCAAGTGCCCTTCTAACCTTGAGAGAATGGAGGTGCTGTTCACATAGGTCAGAATGCGGTTTCAGGTAGAAAACCGGTAGGAAGATATCCTGGCTCACGTGGAAGCGGGACACCACCTTTGGTAGAAAGGCCGGATGAGGTCTTAGTTGCACTTCATCTTTATGAAAGATGGTATAGGGCGGGTCACAGGTGAGAGCCCATAGTTCGGAGACCCGGTGTGTGGAAGTGATGGCCACTAGGAAGGCGACCTTCCAGGAGAGATAGAGAAGAGAGCAGGTGGCCAGCGGCTTGAAAGGAGAGGACCAAGTTGAGGTCCCATGCAGGCATAGGTGGCTTCATTGGAGGATGGATTTTCTCCAGGCCTTTGAGAAAACGCCACACGACCGGATGTGCAAACACCGAATGCCCCACCGCTCCTGGGTAGAACGCAGAAATGGCCGCAAGGTGGACCTTAAGGGATCCGAAGGCTAGGTGCTGGTCCTTTAGGGACATCAGGTAGTCCAAGATGCACGAAATGGAAGCCTGGAGCGGGGGCACCTGCTGCTGAGCACACCAGCTGGAAAACCTCTTCCATTTAGCCTCGTAGGTAAGCCTAGTCGACGGCTTGCGACTTTCCAGAAGGACCCGCCATACGAAATCCAAACAGGCACTTTCAGCCTGGTTCAATCACGGATCCTCCAAGCTGTGAGATGGAGCGACTGGAGGTCCGGGTGAAGGAGATGACCGTGGTTCTGGGATATGAGGTTGGGGTCGAGAAGAAGACATAGGAGATCCTGAATTGATAGGTCCAGCAGAGTCGGGTACCAACACTGACGTGGCTAGGCAGGGGCTACCAGTATTACATCTGCCTTGTCCCGGCGGATCTTGAGGAGCACCTTGTGAACCAGAGGGAACGGTGGGAAGGCATACAGCAACTGGCCCGATCACGTGATCTGGAAGGCATCCACTAACGAGCCCAGGCTGTGACTCTGGAAGGAGCAGAAGGCTGGGCACTTTCTGTTGGTCCGCGAAACGAACAAGTTGATTCGGGGAAACCCCCAGGTGCGGAAAACGGAATGAATGATATCTGGGCGTATGGACCACTCGTGAGTCAGAAAACGCCTGCTCAAAGTACCCACCAGGACGTTCTGAACAGCTGGCAGGTATGAGGCCTGAAGGTTGATGGAGTGGACTAAGCAGAAGTCCCACAGAGAGAGGGCTTCTTGGCAGAACGGCGATGACCGGACTCCGCCTTGCTTGTTCAGGTAGAACATGGCCGTGATGTTGTCTGTTAGGACTGCGATGCAGTGACCCTGCAAGTGGGGAACAAAAGCCTTGGCAGGCAAGGTGGATTGCCCTGAACTCTCTGATGTTGATGTGCAGCGACAACTCACTCTCGTGCCATAAGCCCTGCGTTGTCAGGCTGCCGAGGTGGGCTCCCCATCCCAGGGCAGACGCATCTGTAACTAGAGTCAGAGTGGGCTGGGGGGGATGAAACGGGACTCCGGCACCCACCATCTGAGGGTCCAGCCACCACTGCAGGAAGTCGAGTGTGTACTTCGGGACTGTGAGGACCATGTCTAGGCTGTCTCGTCCCGGTCGATAGGCAGCTGCCAGCCACGCCTGAAGCGGCCTGAGCCTGAGTCTGGCGAGTTGCACAACGTATGTGCAGGACGCCATGTGATCCAGCAGCCTGAGACACTGTCTTGCTGTAGTGGTCGGGAACTTACAGAGGCTGGTAATTATGCCTGCTATAGCCAGGCGCCGTGCCTCTGGAAGGAACTGGATAGAATATCCTGTTTGCACCGTGCGGAGGACCCAACGGTCCGAGGTAATATGGGACCAGGCATGGTAAAAATGGGATAGATGATTTAGAAAGGGATGACTGTCCTGGGTGAGAACTGGTAGTCCATTCTCTGGCGCACCTTCAAAATGGGCGCTTAGGGCCCGGGGGTGGCTTAGACTGTCCTTGGCCTTGTCCAGAGGGAGGACGAGACGGCCTATGTCGGGAGTATCTGTTCCTCCGACGAGAAGGGTCCTGCCTCGGTCTTGGAGGGAAAGGACGTTGCTGGGTGGTCTGTGGCCTAAAGGGCTTCCTCTGGGTAACCGGGGCATGCATACCTAAGGTCTTAATGGTGTTTCTGGTATCCTTTAAGGTATGCAGGCGGGACTCAGTCTGATCTGCAAACAAGCCCTGGCCATCGAAAGGGAGGTCCTGGATGGTATGCTGGACCTCAGGCGGGAGGCCGGAGGACTGAAGCCAGGCATTCCGCTGCATAGCGATTCCCGACGCCAGGGTATGCGCAGCCGTGTCCGCCGCATCGAGGGAACCCTGAGGGAAGTCCTAGCAACCAATTTACCCTCCTCAGCAATGACTCCCAGTTCCATACGAGCCTCTGCTGGGAGAAGATCTTAGAACTTAAGGACCGCGGAGTTGTACCTACGGAGGATCGCCAGCTGGTTAGCGATCCGCAGTGAGAGACCCCCCCCAGTAGAATAAACCTTTCTCCCCAAAAGCTCCATCCGTTTTGTGTCTTTTGATTTGGGAGCAGGCCCCTACTGGCCCTGTCTCTCCCTGGCATTTACCGCATCTACCACCAGCGAACATGGGGCAGGGTGGGTAAACAGATACTCATAACCCCGGTGGGAACAAAGTACTTTCGTTCCACCCCTTTAGCTGTGGGGGGATGGAGGCCGGGGTCTGCCAGAGGGACTTTGCATTATTCTGTATAGTTTTGTTCATGGAAAGGGGCACCCTGGAGGGCCCTTCTGGGCCTAGAATGTCCGCCATGGGGTCCTCATCCTCCACAACCTCCTCAATTTGGAGGTTCATATTGAGGGCCACGTGCCTCAACAGCTCCTGGAGGACCCTAAAGTCCATAGGGGGTGGTCCAGACGTGGACGGGCCCGCAGCCTCGTCAGGGGAGGATGAGGATGACTCCACTGGCAGGATAGGTGCGAATGGAACATCCTGATCAGACATGGGTGGCTCCTCCTGGGGAGCTGGAGTAGCCTCTGTGGGAGGCGCTGGATCCACAGTTTGATCTGTGTCAGGAGGAGGGCGGCTAAGGGTTGCCTCAGGAGGCCTGTTGCTCGAGCGAGACGGTGGCCGGGCAACTGGGGGAGCACCCTGGGCTTGATGGTATGCCCAGGGTGTCCAAATTGCCACTGGGGTTGCTAGTGGGTCGCTGGAGGGACTTGACCGAGGCTTCCTGGGCCAGAGTGAGGAATGTCTGAGACCCCAGATGCTCTCTCCGACCTGCCAGAAGGAGATCTAGACCACGACAGCCAAGGGGGGGCAGTGCGGGAGTGGATCAATGCAGGCACCGAGTCTCTTGGCAGATGCGGGTCACGCGGTGATCGGCGCCATGAGGCTGATTGTGACCGCAACCGGTGCTGCGATGGCGATCAGTGCCAAGCTGGTGATCGGCGCCGCAACGGTGAGCGGTGCCGAGACGTTGAGCGGTGCCGCCGTGGCGATCGCTGACCCGGGAATCGGGAACCCACAGCACGTTGGACCGAACAGTGCCGCGAGGTCACAGATCGAGATCTGGACCTCGAGCGGGACCACGTATGAGCAGTCGAAAGCAGTCGAGCGGGACCACTCGAGCGTGAGCGGCTCCGAGGTTCGAGACCGCGGGACCAGCGCCTTGAGTCATACTGGTGCCATGAGTCAGACCGAGACCTGGGGAGGTGCCGGGATTCATAACGGCTCCAGGACTCCTAGCGGGGCTGAGATGCTGGTCCGAGGGCTGACAGCCGGAACATCGCTGGCTTGCCCTTGGATGGCACTGGGACCCGAATTGGGGCTGGTGTCGGGGTCGGAGGCACCGGAGCCGTCATCTCTATGAGGCCTCTCGCCGCCTCGAAGGTGTCCGGCGTAGAAGGAAGAATGATCTCTTCCATTTGCACCGTCTCGTGTGGAGGGTTGGTCTGAAGAGATCCAGGCATATTGACTTGATCAGAGGTCTGTCCAGGGTCTTGCACCGTCGGGCCCATGACAACTGTCTCGATTCTACGAGAAGGTCCTCCCACATCTTGCTTCTTGGCAGCAACTGGGTAAAGGGAGCAGTGCCGAGGTGGGCGTTTTTGTGGCCCGGGAGAACGTCAGTCCCAAGAAGAGCGCGGGATCTTCTGTGGTGCTGGTACCGCCGGAGGGGTGCTCCGCACCGAGGCGCTCGGGCCCGCATCTTGAGAGGGCTGCAGGGCCGACTTCATGAGGAGTTGCCTAAGACGGAACTCCCTCTCCTTACGCATTCAGGGTTTGAACGGTTTACAAATCTTGCACTTATCTGCTTGATGGTCCTCCCCCAGACACCGGAGACAGGAATCGTGGGGGTCGCCCGTGGGCATGGGCCTGCTGCAAGACTTGCAAGGCTTGAAGCCCTGAGACAGCATGCCCCAGGGCCCTGCAGGGCAGTCGTTGACAAGACCGCCCTTTATCAACTAAACTACACTTAATACTATAAAAGAAAGATTAACGCTTACTAACTACTAACTATTTACAACGAAGATAAGAGAGAACGCTAGGAATAAGTGGAACACTTGAAAAGACAAGAGACCACTGTTCCAACAACCGTCACAGGCGGTAAGAAGGAACTGAAGGGGGGTCGGGCCAGCAGGGGTTTATATAGATGGCCATTTCGGTACCACTCCAGGGGGCTCCCCAGCCGGCCCAACGGGCAGCTGCTAGGGTAAAAGCTTCCGACATCCGTGCACGCGGCGCGCACACACACCTAACTGGAATTGATATGAGCAATCACTCGAAGAAGAACCCTGAGAACCATTGTCTTATACTATCTGTGAGAAACAACAGGCTAAGGAATCAAAGCAGACAACCCTTCATTGGAGAGTTGTGGGGAAACAGAGCAGGCTCTACCATGGTGATGGAGGTAGGAGGTGTGGGCTGACATAAGGCATCGTGGTAATGAGGTAACACTAGGCATCTAGGATACTGGGAGGCACTACTGTCTCCATCTCTTCACCTGGAAAATGGGAGATAAAGACCCAGAGAGCACACAGTATCCAAACAGTGAAGGAAGGAAGGGCATTTGTACTGGAATCATTAACTTACCAGCATCTGTTCAAAGAGGCCCAGCACCTCCTGATCTGTGATGTCCTGCAGCACCTGGCCTGCACTAGGAACATCATTATAGGAAGCAGACGAATTCCTATGAGCCGCATTGGATTTTTCCTTCTCCTTTTTTATCCGCATGCTGGTGAATCGCTCCAGCTGAGTGAGAGAAACAGAAATCAAGCTCAGCACAACCTCACTTCACATCTCTCAACTCCAGTGATCACCCTCAACCACACATGCTGTCCCAAAACTAATGCCAGGCATACTACCCTAATTGCATTCCTATATTTGGCAATCCCACACTTGCACTGCTGGCAATGGATAGAGAAAGCACACTGGTTTTGGGATAGTTCTGACACCAAGAGGCCATAACTTGTGATCTGTGGACCTACCAGGTGCACATTAGTAGGGAAGCTTTTGAAACTTCACAGACCAGAGACAAAATTCTCTGTAGACCCTCCAAGTGGTAGATAAGGGCTCTTGTACCCCTTGGGCACCTTCGCTGAATGTGGCTGACTGGGGTTACCATATTTCAGCAAGCAAAAAAGAGGACGGGAGGAGCCCCGCCCTCCCCCTGCCCCATCCTGCCCTGGCCCTGCCCCTGCCTCTCCCACTCCCCCCCCCAGAACCCCCAACCCTCCCCCCGCTCCTTGTCCCCTGACTGCCCCCTCCTGGGACCCCTGCCCCTAACTGCCCCCCAGGACTCCACCCCCTACCTAAGCCTCCCTGCCTCTTGTCCCCTGACTGCCCCCTCCTGAGACCCTCCCCCCATCCTAGCTGGCCCCCTAGGACTCTACCTCCTACCTGTACCCTGACTGCCCCAACCCTTATCCACACCCCCACCCCCAGACAGACCCCTGGGACTCCCACACCCCATCCAACCACTCCCCACCCCGACAGCCCCCCCCAAGAACTCCCGACCCATCTAAACCCCTCTGCTCTCTGCCCCCTGACAGCCTCCCCCCCAGAACTCCCAAACACCCCCCCCGCTCCTTGTCCCCTGACTGCCCTCTCCTGGGACCCCTGCTCCTAACTGCCCTCCAGAACCCCAGCCCCTACCTAAGCCTCCCTGTTCCTTGTCCCCTAACTACCCCCCCAAATGTCCCCCCGGACCCTACCCCCTACCTGTACCCTGACTGCCCAAAACCTTATCCACACCCCCACCCCCAGAAAGCCCCTCCCCGAACTCCTGACCGCCCCCCATCTCTTGACTGCCCCCTCGAGAACCTCCCTGCCCTTCTCCGACCCCCTGGCTCCCTTGTCGTTAGCCTTCGGCTAATGTCTCTGTGAGCTTGCTCAGGAACTGCCTGAGCCGTTCTCCCGGCACGCTGGGGAGCGGGGGAGGAGCTCCAGATTGCCGGAGGCGATCTGCGAATGCAAGGAGGGAGGGAGTGATCTCTGCTGCAGGGGGAAGGAGGGGAAAGTGGAGGACGGGATCTCTCTGGCTGTCGGAGCCCCATGTACGTGACACCATCCGGCCGGCTGCCCTGTCAGCCGCACGCGCTCTGGGGGG
>NC_048305.1:37985211-38088304 GCF_013100865.1 Trachemys scripta elegans
GGGGGGGGGGTGGGGGGGGGGGGGGGTTGTCCGGACATTTACAAATTCCCCCTGGACGCTATTTTTAGCTCAAAAATCCGGACATGTCCGGGGGAATCCGGACGAATGGTAACCCTATGGCTGACAATCCACACACTGCAAGGTAGTCAGTGTTCTCCAGCTGTGCATGCACCATCACCGGCAGAGGATAAGTAGAAATCCGCTGGTACTAATGTGAATTCAATGCCTCTCCAGGGAAATCTAAAACACCAAAAACCTGGGGGCCAACAGACAGGGTCTATCCGTGCTGTCAGCAGTCTTGCAAAGCCAACCCTCTGGAAAATGCCAGTGTTCAGATTGCCAAGTAAACCAGTGCTTATGAGGAAGGAGTCAGCAGAGCGTGTAGAGTCTGAAGAAGCAGAGTTAGAGAATCCTAGAGAAGCAAATGCCTTATGAGAGAGACAACGCACATGGAGTAGACATGTGATAGCAAGGGCTGGAGCCTCCAAACTGTAAGACTAGAATAGAGCAGGCAGAGGAACACTGTGTGCATGGTGCCGGAAACAGCCAAGCACAGGAAAGTTACAGCAAGTAGGAGAAATCACATGCAGAAGAAAACCACCATCCTTACCTCATCCGCCATCAGCCGCTTCAAAGTCTGTGGGACAGAAAGAGGAGGGAGAAGAGGAGAAACAAATCAGTGATACAAGGCACACCCCCGAACACAGAGGAGAGTGTGAGGGTGAGAAGAAAAAATGGATAGTGATAACCCAGCTTTTTTGACTCCTGTTCGGAGTGAACAGAACACAATGATGCCAAATTCCCATATCCTGCACACTACTACTGGGGAAAGATTTAACCCACCAATGCAGACATACATCAGTTCTACAGATTTGAGAGATGAGAGCATGAGCAGCGGGAAGCAAATTACTGCACAAAGCAGAAGCTTCCTTCTCTTTCCTCTTTGACTCAGTTTTGTCTCATACTCAAACCTTTTCTAGTGATGCACAGTGACTCAAGACCTCAAGAATTCCTTTTGGGGAAAGCAAAACCAAATCCACCACATGGATCTAGTCTCCAGCCAGGAGGGGACAATCCGTTCCAACATATGATGCCCTCTTTCCTTACTACAGAAGGCGGAGGTATGGCCTTATCTCCCACCCGGGACAACAAAGCTGGTCCCACCATGGAACTATGTTCCTCCACCTGGTGAGAGCATAACTAATTCAGTTATATTGCAGCCCTTGCTCCCAACCTCAACAGCCAAAACAGTTTGTTTTAGACTTGGCATTGCACATAAGAGGAATGGACTAGGCAAAGGAAAATCGGGCCCTTTCAATTCAATCATGTCACTGACAATCACAGGTCTTTCCATCCCCTCAGCTTTGTCAGAAGGGGATCTGTCCTCTTAAAGGGCATGTTAGACCTCAATGTTCCATTTCAGGTGGAACCCTGGTTTTGGATATGTGCTTCCTAGAATATACAGGTGATGACTTCAGAAGCTGGGACAGTTTCCTTTCAAATTATTAGGAACGTTAAAGAGATATCAACTTCCCTCCCTCCCTGCCACTCTACACAGACAGACAAAAGGTTGAAACTAACTACCTGAATTACCTATGACCCTTCCTCTGTGGATCATCAGGGGTGTTTAGCACATATAAAGAATGGATCACAATGTATTCCATAGGGGCAGGCCGCCTTTAATGTAAATCCCCTGAAGGATTTGAAGGACACTCCATGACAGGTTCTCATCTTTACCCATCTTTAACTGAGGAAGTGATTGTGTCTGAAATGCAAAGTTCATTACTCTTGTTCCCTAGTTTTTTTTAATCTGCATGCAGAATCCATATGGCTGTAATTTCCACCACTGCAGCTTTTTGATTTGTCATAAACCAGAAACTCCAGTAGAGGGCAGAAAGAATCAACATATGGGAATAACAAGCAGCAGATCTAATGACAGAGAGAGTGTAACAACACAATCAATTATCAGGGGGTAGCCGTGTTAGTCTGTCCACAAAAACAACATGGAGTCCGGTGGCACCTTAATGACTAACAGAATTATTTGGGCACAAGCTTTCGTGTGTAAAAAACCTCACTTCTTCAATGCAGATCTGGCCTCCTGGAGACAGATGTTAAGAGCATCACAGAGAACATGGACTATGGCTTCTTTCCAATAGCCATCCCTTGTACTACGGCATCAAACACAGAACTGAGATAGTGTAGCCTGTGAGTTCAGTGCACCACAATTTAAAATGCTGTCATAAAGGTGAACCAACTCCAACCTATCACATGGTTTAAACCCTTAATAGGACTTTGGGATGGCCCATGCTACACACAAGAGTTCCCTTCCTTCCCATCTCCAAAAGTTAGCCAAAGATCACATGATGCTGAGAGACCCAAGACAAAAGCTCCTTTGACACCACTGGCCTCTGGTACCGAAAGGGCTCAATGTACTTCAAAATTCTGCAGCTGTGAAATTCATCCTTTGCTGTTCAATTGTACTCCAGAACCTCAGCTTTCATTTAAAAAAATTTCTACTAGCCCTTATGGTTGTAGAAATAACCTTGAAAACATTAACTTAATTTAACCAACTCAAATGTCTGCAGAGAGCCTGAAAAAAGTAACATTAAGAGGTGTGAACTACAACCCTTCATCTCAGTCAGGGCACCATGGACTTTGATTCTGTGGTCGTGTTATTTGGCATTTTCCCAAGATAATTAAGTGGGTTTGCCAAGGAATTTCCTCCTTATGCTGCAGCCAGGGACCTGATATTTTGCATTCTCTCTCTCTCTGCCCTCCCAGGACCTGCCTGGAGCCACCTCTTGCTCTCCAGCTGTTTCCCCACAAGACTGAGTTAACTATATTACAGGGCACGTTCCCTGCTTTTCTGTTCCCTGGAGCCAGAGCTGGAATCCAGCTTGGTCAAGGAACCCATGCATGTAAACTGGTACGCTGGGGCAACTGCAGAACAGCAGAAGAGACCCAGGGAAGCGAGCTGATGAAGCTCATTACAAACTCCCCACTTCTTCATCACACATTGGGGTGGAAAAAGGAAGCTCTAAGTCAGGCCATCTGGACAACATTAGGCAGCTGAGGCCCAGGTAATGGATCTGGACACTTGAAGAGTATAGCAAAAAACTCAACCTCAAAAATAATCTGTGTTGAAAATAATCAGATATTTTTACATCATTGACTATTTTCAACTCTGAGCCACAGCTGTGTGTGTTTGTGTGGGGGTGATGATGAAGGATGTTTCGTGGTGACAGAATAAATATTGTTGTGAAATGTAGATGGTGCAGTGTGGAATTTGCTCCCATTGTGCAACAGAGTACACACCACCCCAGTACCAGTTACTAGTTACCAATATCCCTAACTCCCTCACCTTTGGGGAGTTCCAATGGCAGAGCAAGGAGGCGCCCAGAGACAGATGCAGGGCTAATCCTACATTTGTAGGGGCCTTTGCAAGGTAAAGGGAGGCTACTTATCTGTAACTGGAGTTCTTCAATAGACTTCTGCACATTCTTACCCTTAGGACATAGCAACAGTGCAGCTTGTATTGGTGGAACCTTCTAGTAGTAGTTAGTACCCCTTGCAGCACTCTCACATTCCCTACCCCTCCAAACATTTGAAGGCAGAACTATAAAAGTGGGGTGTGGCATATCAACCATTTTAGTTAGAGATGACAGAGGTCTATAAAATCATGACTGGTGTGGAGAAAGTAAATAAGGAGGTGTTATTTGGGGGGGGTGGGAGGGATAGCTCAGTGGTTTGAGCATTGGCCTGCTAAACCCAGGGTTGTGAGTTCAAGCCACTTAGGGATCTGGGGCAAAAATCAGTACTTGGTCCTGCTAGCGAAGGCAGGGGGCTGGACTCGATGACCTTTCAAGGTCCCTTCCAGTTCTAGGAAATAGGATATCTCCATTTATTTATTTTTTTATTTAATTTACTCCTTCTCAGAACACAAGAACTGGGGGTCACCAAATGAAATTAATAGGCAGCAGGTTTAAAACAAACGAAAGGAAGTATTTTTTTACACAACGCACAGTCAACATGTGGAACTCCTTGCCAGAAGATGTTGTGAAGGCCAAGACTATAACAGGGTTCAAAAAAGAACTAGGTAAGTTCATGGAGGATAGGTCCATCAATGGCTATTAGCCAGGATGGGCAGGGATGGTGATTCCTAGCCTCTGTTTGCCAGAAGCTAGGAATGGGCAACAGGGGATGGATCATTTGATGATTACCTGTTCTGTTCATTCCCTCTGGGGCACCTGGCATTGGACACTGTCGGAAGACAAGATACTGGGTTAGATAGACCTTTGGTCTGACCCAGTATGGCCATTCTCATGTTATGTTCCTTCCACCACCTGCTCAGATCCAAAGCTGAAATCAGGACTTTTAGAAAAAAAGGAAGGTGGGTGGGGAGAGTGAATGTGCAAAGATCATCTTGAAGAACTCTGGTTATAGATGAGTAACATTCATTTATTCCTGAATGGCCTCTGCACATTCCCACTCTTAAGCGTTTGGCAAGCAGTTCTCCTCCCTCTGGATGGTGGGATGAAGAGACCTGGTTATACAGAGTGCAATACCGCTTTACCAAATTATGCATCTGATCTACCTGCTAGATCTAAGGAATGTCATATGAATATATGATTTGAACTTCCAGTGGCAGCTCTACAGTTTCCCCAATATGGGCATATGTCTAAAACAGGCCATGTAAGTGACCTTCACTCTCGCTGAGTGCACTCTAAGCCATCGTGGAAGAAGAAAATAGGTGTGTTTATAAAAAACACTCTTCAGTACAGAGTCTAACCCACTTGGAAAGTTGTTGGATGAGACTGCCTGATTTTTACTCTTTTCCTCAGAAGAGAGGAAACAGTTTTGGTAATCTCCTGTATTCTTTAGACTTATTCTAAAAGGAAAAGTCATCCAACCATCAAGGTATGTAGTGCTGCTTAGCATCTCCTGAGTGAGATCTCAGAAAAATGCAAGTTTATGGACTGATTAAGATGAAATCCTGTTATCACCTTGAAGAAATTTTGGGTGTGGACAAAGAACTACTTTATCTTTGTGAAAGACCAGAGAAGTGGGGGGGTCAGCCATGAAATAGTCAGCAGTGTTCTCATTCTTCTAGCAGAAATAATAAGTTACCATAAAGCCTGTCTAAATTGAGAGGTGAAGCAGGGAACATTCTTCCATGGGTTCAAAGGCAGGTTTAAAGACCTAAGTACTAGAGGTCCCATGTCAGTGTGTGTTCCCTAACCAGACTGTAGATGTTCATTAATACCTTCAAGAATCTTTTTACTACACCTCTACCTCGATATAACGCTGTCCTCAAGAGCCAAAAAATCTTACCACGTTATAGGTGAAACCGCGTTATATCGAACTTGCTTTGATCCACCGGAGTGCGCAGCCCCCCCTCGAGCACTGCTTTACCGCATTATATCCGAATTCGTGTTATATCAGGTCGCGTTATATTGGGGTAGAGGTGTATATCATGGCTAAATACAGTACTTTGCTCAATTAAACTGTGATGAACTGAGATGTACTTTTACCAACAATAAGAAATGCCCAAGGATTTTAAATGAACCCATACTACAGTATGGATTGAACAGGCACTGAAGCTAGGCTTATATCACTGTTGGTTGTTCACAAAAAGAATCTTTTGCACTTATGATCATAGCACAGGCAAACTGACTACTTCTTGGAGTTTAAAAGAATCACCTGTACTTTTTCCAAGCCGGACAGTTCCAGATCTGTCAAAGTCCAATGGTACATGCTGTAAAGTGGAGAGTCTGGGTTTGGATGACAAATCTGACCTCTCTGCTGCGTCAGCAGGTCTGCAATTGTGTGGAGACACAGATAAACCCACAAGCAAGGACAACGTCTCCCCACTATGCCCAGAAGTGTGTAGGGGAAAACCCAAACACTCTAGGGGCCTTGGGACAAAATTACAGAGCAGAGCCAGTCAGAGACTCCAGGTAGCAGGGGAAGGGAGTGAGAGCTCAGTAGTTTGAGCATTGGCCTGCTAAACCCAGGATTGTGAGTTCAATCCTTGAGGGGGCCATTTAGGGATCTGGGGCAAAAATCTGTCTGGGGATTGGTCCTGCTTTGAGCAAGGGGTTGGACTAGATGACCTCCTTAGGTCCCTTCCAACCCTGATATTCTATGATGAAGCAGCCAAAGCATATCTTTGGTCCTTTAGACACTGAGGACTGGTCTCTGCCCTATACTGATTGGATGTTTGCTCCAACCTTCCCCTTCCTCACAGTGTTCCCTTCACCTCACCTCACACCTGCCCGTGTTACCCTTTTCTTCTCTGCCCTGCCCCCTTCACTTCCCTTTCCATTCAGCTTACTTCCCCTCCTAACGAAACCCACCTAAATTTTTTTTTGCTGAAACAACGACTTCTGCTGTCATCACATCATTCACTCTGGTTATGTGTTACACTCCCTCCCCAACCTGTGTCGGTATTGTCCAGATAAGACTGTAAGCTGTTTGGGCCAGGGGCCATCTGCTACTCTGTTTGCACAGCACCTAGCCCCATTCTTGGTTGGCTCTTAGGCACTACCATAATAAACATGATTAATAATAGTAATAGGTGATAGTTACATTTTTGCCCAGAACAAAGCAATCAGAATAACTTTGTCTTTGTCTTCTTTGACCATCCACGAGAACTCTCTGTATTACAAGAATTGGGGATGAACACTCAGAGAACTACTCTCCCAGACTAGAAGAAACGCATCCAACATGGTCTGGTTATCTGCTCCTGCACTGGAGCACTGATATTTGGAGTTGGGTCTTGTTGCAAATAAGGCTATCTCCATATATCTCTCCAGTAGATGTTATTTGCTACTGAATTCTTGAGTGACTCTTGTAACAATCATACAACACAAGACTCAACTGATCTGACAGTGCATTACCCTTGCCTAGAAGTCATATCAGAAGAATTGAAGGATGCTCTCAAGGTATGCTTAGCAACTGACCAATCTTTGGTAATAAGGGCTTTGGACAGTTTTATCTAGTCTTCTGGCAGTGACAGATCTTATTGGTTTCTGGACATTACTATCTGATACTTTGCCACTTTAATGCCCAGTGTGACAGACAAGAATATTTTTCTACCCAGAGCACCTAGCTTCCTACCCTCTCTACTGGAAGAGTTAGAGTGGACTCCAGTCCCTTTAACTCTTTGAATGGCAGCTGTCACTGCCAATGAAGTCCTCAGGAGGCAGCTGGTATAACTTGCCTTTTTTGTCAATAATAATAAGTATTATTAATTATTATTATTATTAAATAAATTCCTTGTCCAGGTGCTGGGTTTAGCTAGGTATTTTTTTACCATCTGTAATAACCTGTCTAAAACAGGCAGGGTAATCTTATTCCTAGAGAGTGAACCCAGCATATAAAAAACCTAGGTGCACAGTGTCCTCTAAGGTTTCCTAAGGGATGTTTAAGGTAGTAGCTATCCTTCCTGAGTTTGTGAAATTAGAGCATATTTTCTGGAGCGGCTGAAGTAGTAGATGCACCTACATCATCCAATGAAGTTTGAACATCCAGATCTATAGCTACATCCAGAGGTTCAAAAGGCTCTTCAAGTTCTTCTTCAAACAGTATGCCTGGGACAAAAAAAGAAGACTGTTCCCTCAGGACCAGTGAGTGAGATGGCTGGGTTAAGTGAAAAGCCAAAAGGTGTATGAGACATTTACCTGGGGAACCAGTAGGGAGTCCTAGAGGGAGGGTCACGTATCTCAAGAGAAGAACTAAGGTAACCAATGTCTTTAAGGAAGCAGCAGATACCTTATCAGGCTTACAATGAGGTTCTGAAGATGGAAATGATGGCCTTGGATTCAGGACAGGGTGTTGATCCATACTACAGGCTTGGCCTCAAATACCATTCTTTGCTGTGACTGACTTCAGATGCTAGAGCCCTATGGGTATGCTTTTGCATTTCTTCAGCAAGAAGCACTCAAGTACTGGATTGTTAGCTCTCAAAGACTGGCTCTTTCAGCAGAGGCTGATACCTGTGAGGCCAAATGTTTCTGTTTGGTTGGATCTGATCTTTGCAGATTCACTGTAACACGCACTGGTGTCCATTTCCTTCATTGGAAGTTTGCAGGGCTTTTTGAACCCCTCATGGATCGGACAAGGATCTCCCAGCACTTATGGCTCCCTGTTTTGGGCTCCGAAGATTTAATGCTAATGCTTCCTGCAATTTTAACACCAACAGACCCTGGTCATTGGCGGGTAGGATCGAACTGGGAACCTCTGGACCTTAGTGCATGAGCCTCTACACCATGAACTAAAAGCCAAATGGCTCTTAGCTAAGGCTGTAGAGCAGACTCATTTAATTGTCTCTAAGTGGTCTCGGTGCCACTAGATGGAACAGAACACCACACCCAGAAGGTGTGTGGGTTATATGCTTCCCCTAGCAGAGGAAGCGCGTCTGGAGCATCAGAGACTTCCCAGTTGAAATCCCAGATGAGGCCCTACTTGTAACCCTGACAGACCCTGGCTGTCAGCGGGCAGGATCGAACCTGGGACCTCTGGAACTTAATGCATGAACCTCTACTGCATGACCTAAAAGCCAACTGGCTCTTAGAGAGAGTTAAATGAGTCTGCTCTACAGCCTTAGCTAAGTGGTATCGGTGCCACTAGATGGGACAGAACACCACACCCAGAAGGTGTGTGGTCTACACAATACCATAGCTTGGAGGAGATTCTGATACTCCTTTCTGTCCTTAGGGATGAAGGTGCTGCATATGAAGCAACAAGGAGGCAAATGACCTTCCCTCAACTAGACCTAACAGTACATGTGCAATTCAAAGCAAGAAAAAAGCAGGAATAGAGGCACATCTCTTGGACCCTGCTTTCTTTTTTTTATTATTATTCTGACATATCAGAACCAAGGACCTGTGCCAGGATTAAGATCCTTAGTCAAAGAAAAGAAGAATAAAAATTGAAGGTGTGGCACAGGAAACAATCCGTTCCAATAAATCCGGGTCCAAAGACTTAAGAACATGAGAACGGCCATACTGGGTCAGACCAAAGGTCCATCTAGCTCAGTATCCAGTCTTCTGACATTGGCCAATGCCAGGTGCCCCAGAGGAAATGAACAGAACAGGTAATCATCAAGTGATCCATCCCCTGTCGACCCAGCAAGGTTCCTAGTCCAACTGCAGTTGGAAGGAACCGAGGAGGTTGGCAAATGAAATTCTTTTTTAGTTCCACCCTCTAAACATTTGGAGCCGTGTCCAAGCTGCATCTTTGTCCCATCCCAAGAATAGGTATATACACAAGCCACTCAAAGGCCTGATCTACACTGGGGAGATGGGGAATCGATCTAAGTTACGCAACTTCAGCTACGTGATAACGTAGCTGAAGTCGACGTACTTAGATCTACTCGCCACGGTGTCTTCACTGCAGTGAGTCGACTGCTGACGCTCCGCCGTCAACTCCGCCTGCACCTCTCGCCCTGGTGGAATACCGGAGTCGACGGGAGAGCGCTCGGGGGTCGATTTATCACATCTAGACTAGACTCAATAAATCGACCACCGCTGGATTGATCGCTGCCCGCCGATCTGGCGGGTAGTATAGACGTACCCAAAGAAGAATATGTACAGCCTCTTCCTGCTTCCCTCCTGGCTCCAATTTCTCCTGCTTCCCAAAACCAACCCCTTTTGGCTGGCTCTGGCAACCCTCTGCAAGAATTCAATGTACCCATTACTCATCCTAGAACAGATGTTCTGGAGATGAGGAGGAGAGTTAGGATAGGCTTGCAGAGGCATTTTCTGCTGTGAGTACGTACCGACAAACAAGAGGCAATCTCTCCTGTTGTACCTGCCGAGAGCAAGTCTGATGGGATGCCAGTAACAATGTGGCAAGGGGGTTCCAATGAGAGAGAAAGAAGGCTGTAGACGTCTCAGGGCAATGTGTGTCTGCCACTCAGCACCATAAGGATGGTTAATAATAGACTAATTATGAGCATTATCTGTTAATCATCACCTCCCTACTGCTTCCTTGTACATAGAGGTTGCTATGTCTCCAAGGGTTCTAACCTTGGAGGCACACAGTAAATACTGATGTTGCACAATACTCCAGTCTGACTGGGGTCTGTAATTGTCTGGTGCACTTTTCTGTCCTACCCCGAGTCCACTGTTGAAGTCCTAATTCCTATTCTTCAGTTAATTGCCTGAAGTCCGTGTTGGTGTATTGAGAGTTTCAGGAACCAAAGGGATAGCTTCCTGGGGCCACTTTCAGTCACTTTGAACTATGCTTTACTGCAGGGGTCTCAAACACGCAGCCCGCGGAGTTATTTCATGTGGCCCACCATAGGCGCCGACTCCACTGGCAGCCAAGCTCCCCTCACCCCATGCCCACCCCCCTACCCGAGAGCGCCACGTCCCCGCTCCTCCACCTACCTCTCAGCGCTTCCCGCCGCTTAGGACTTTCTAGGAGGGAGGTGGGAGGAGCAGGGACGCGGCGCACTCAGGGGAGGAGGTGGAGAAGAGGCAGGGCTGGAGCGGGGATTTGGGGAAGGGGCTGGAATAGGGGTAGGGAAGGGGTGGGAAGAGGCGGAGCTGGGGGGCGCCTTATGGACTAGACGAGCAGGCTGAGGTATGAAGTTCAGTATGTATGATTCTTTGCTGTGAGTAGTTGGGAAGAATATTTGTTAAAAATGGCAATGTATTTTGTATGAATAGTTACTTTAAAAAGTTCCTGCCATTACAGCTATGTTGATAGACTGTTAGTGTAGATCATCATCAGTGTTACTGACCACATAAGGAACAGTTCAGGTGTTTATATTTTATTAAAACCTCTCTTTGCAATACAGTTTTTAAAAAGTTAATACATTGACTTTTAATAGCATACTATATTACTCATGTGGCCCTCGTGGTGATTTGAGTTTGAGATCCCTGCCTTACTGTGCAGCATCTGCACATTTATTTCTCCAGTTCTCACCCACAGCATGCTACTGGCTCTCTACTTGGTCTCCTCTCCCTCACCGGAGATCTTTTCCTTGTAACTCAGCACAGAGGAAATTTCTCATAGGATGGATCTGGTGGAGAATCAGCAGCTCCAGAACAATTATGAAATGAACTTCTGACAGAGGTAATGCTCAAATCTTTCCTGTTTATTCCACAGAAACACTACTCAGACCTCACAAATAGCTCACAATTTACAGGGGAATGTCTGGGTAGCTGTCAAAAGGAAACATTTTAGTCTCTGCCAGGATTTAAAAATAATTGTAAAGAAACTGGAGGGAGTTCAAAGGAGAGCAACAAAAGTGACCTGGTGAGCTGGTGGGACTGGCTGATGGAAAGAAAGCTAAATATATAAAGGGTGGCTAATAAAGGATTGATTTAGGGGCACAGAACAGGATAATACTCTAGTCTCGGAAGCATTTTAAGGACAGGTACCAAGGTACTACTAAGCAGGGAACTAGGAAGTATAGTTAGGAATCAAGAGATGATGAGTATAAGAACTGCCAGATTAAATCAGACCTGAGGTCCATCTAGTCCAGTACTTTCTCTGACATTGGCCAGCACCAGCTGGCTCAGAGAAAGGTATAAGTACTCTATATCTGCCTATGAAAGGATTATTTGTCCCCCACATTAGGTCTTATCTTGATCTTGAATAATTAGAGATTGCCTTAAACCTTGAAGCATTAGGTTTAATATCCCTTCCAGCTTCTTTGTTATTAAATATGATATGAAGAATATCCAGAGTTGTTACTAATAATAAAAATGTTGGAAAGGATATTAAAACTCATTCTTCAAGGCTTAACCCCTTAATCAAGAAAAAGACCATAGAGGCAGAATATCAGGAAGTGTCCCAATGGTGAATTTATTAGGTTGTTATACACTGCATGGAACAAAGCCCTGGAGAACACACTGCAGGGAACAATCATGTACTGGCTTGCAGAGCTCTTTCTATCTCTACTTTCTATGTCCCTGTCTATAACTAGGAATTGTAATTTTAACGCTTGTTAGCTGGCTGAGGTGAACAGTAGCCCTTACCCCCACCGCTGTGACTCTCTGGCTCTTCATATCCAAGAAAAAAGTAAGCAGATCCCTGCCTCACACCCTCCTCTTGCAGGTTCCTCCTATGAATGCTCTTCTATGAGTATGTCTACACTGCAATTAAAAACCCATGGCAGGCCTGTGCCAACTGACTCAGGCTCATGGGCTCAGATTAAGGGGCTGTTTAATTGCAGTGTAGACTTTCGGGTTTGGGCTTGAGCCCAGGCTTTAGGATCCTGTGAGGTGGGAGAGTCCTAAAGCCAGAATGTCTACACCACAATTAACCAGCCCCTTAGCCCAAGCCCTGCAAGCCCAAGTCAGCTACCACAGGCCAAATGCAGGTGTCTCATTGCAGTATAGGCATACCCTATGAGGCTTGTAAAGCCTAGTACTCTAAACCATAACAAAACGGATGAGAAATGAAACTATCATCACGGAATATGACATATGCCTGATCACCAGCTTCTCTTGCTTCTTTTCCCTCATTTACTTGTCTACCTTGAATGCAAGCTCTGCAGGGATGGACTGTGTCCCTGTTTGTGTCTGTAAAGGGCTCAAGATACTTTAGGTGTCAAGTGGGGGGTCAGTGCTAACAAGCCAATTCAGAGAAGCCCAGTCCAATACCCACTTAACCTCAGCTACTGGAACACAGGAGGTTGCTGTGATTCCTAGGATGCTTTCTCTGGCCCCTGCATAGAGATTTTATTTATGTACTTTCCTCTAGCTAGTAGCTGTCTAATATAATCCTCCACCAACTGCTGGAAGGCAAGAGTTCTTTTCCCCCTAAGCCCCTAGAGCTCTCCTGGCTATTGGAGAGGATTCTCTGATATATTACCTATTGTATGCATCCTCTAGTCCCACAACACTAGTGCATGCTCCTCCTGATGCTGCTGATCACAGCTTTCGCAAACAGCAACAAATTGATATGATTCCTATCAGCTTCACTGCTGGCCCAGGATTCTAAAGAACAGCAATGAAACTGACCAGAAATGAAACTACTCTGTTTCTGCTAGGCAAGCACCAGAAGAGGCACTGGAGCAATCTGTCTGCATATTCACCAAAAGCTTCAATAATGGCTAGAAACCTACTCTATTTTTAACTAAAGCTTATATTCCACCGTAGTGGTTTTCAACCTTTTTTTTCCATTTGTGGACCCTAAACAATTTCAAATGGAGGTGCGGACCCCTTTGGAAATCTCAGACATAGTCTGCAGACTCCTGGACCATATATTGAAAACCACTGTTCTATGGTAACAACCACCTTTTGCGGATCCCTTAGATGCAGTCTGTGCCCAGACCACAGGTTGAAAACCACTGTTCTAAAAATTGATGTCCTGGAAAGTTCTCTACAGTCAAATGGATATTTCAGGATCTGTCTGTATGCATACATATGTTTGTATTTGTTTGCAAAATACTTTAGAATAGATGTATAAACCTTTAACACCCACAATTTCTGACCTTTCTCTCATTTCTCTCCTCTCAAACTGTGTGAATTTTACAAATATTCCCCTCCCCCTCATTGTCAAACAAAAAAATCACGAGTTGCCTGAAATCAGCTTTGACATCACATGGCAACTGGCCTAAGGCTGGGGGCAAAAGATGAATCATCCCATCTTCTGACAACAGAGATGGGCCACAAGTCACTAGCTTCCAAATCCTAACTCTTTTTCTGCTGCCTGCAAACAGCCCTTTGGTGACCCTGAATGGCCTATGAACAAGCAGCTTTGGTGAAGGCTGAACACTGCTGCTGCATTGAGATATAGTTCACAGACACTCCTGTCCCTTTCAGTCCTCCAAGGGTCATTCACAAATACAGCAAAACCCTTGAAGCTTTAAGGAACACATTACACATTTTCTAAAAGATACTCTGAAAAGATTCAGAAGGCCAAGCCATTGAAAAATATCCCTCTTCCTGCCAAAGCACAAGGTGCAAAGAGAGAGACTTTTAAAATCTTTTGAAATTTGCTTTTGAAATCTTTCTGTAAGTGGATTCTCTGAAAATACACTGCCATGTAGTGCCAAGTCTCTAGTTAGTGGTTTTAGAGGGGTAGCTGTGTTAGTCTGTATCAGCAAAAACAACAAGGAGTCCTTGTGAATATAAACTTTCGTGGGCTATAACCCACTTCATCAGATGCATGGAGTGGAAAATACAGTAGGCAGGTATAAATATACAGCACATGAAAAGATGGGAGTTGCCTTACCAAGCGGGGGGTCCGTGCGTTGATATTTGCCCCTTCTTGTCAACTGTTGGGAATGGGCCACATCTACCCTAGTTGAATTGGCCTTGTTAGCACTGCCCCCGCACTTGGTAAGGCAACTCCCGTATTTTCATGTGCTGTATATTTATACCTGCCTACTGTATTTTCCACTCAATGCATTTGATGAAGTGGGTTATAGCCCACTAAAGCTTATGCCCAAATAAATTTGTGAGTCTCTACGGTGCCACAAGGACTTCTCGTTTTTTCTCTAGTGAGTGTAACCCTTTGGCTTGTATACTAAACCAATCCGGATGCTGGAATCTGTATTACAGGCCACACACCAGAAAGGCAGCATGCTTGTTTTTCAGTCCACATAAGGCACAGGGAGGAGGAACAAAGCAGTGACAGAAACATCTCATTCCTCCCACAGGCCTTTTCGCAAACCATCAGCAGACTCATGAGGTACAAGGTACTGCGGACAACACGGTATCAGGGGAAACCAACTATGAATACAACCCCACTCCAGTTAGACAAGGGATTTTAGCATGAATGACAAACCACTCCACACGGAGGGAATCACTGAGACTGAGGCTTAGTGCCTGCTGTCATACCTGATGAGGCATGGAAATAAGGGATTTCACAGCAAGGGATGTAGTATCTAGCCGCAACATTTGGTCAAATACATAATAAACTGAAGTGTTTTTGTTAAAGCCAAATAACATTTATTTCTTCAGATACTGCAAAAGGGTGTGAGTATCAAAAAACTACTAAAACAACAGGCAGCCTTACCCTCACAAAAGGTAATATTTATTAAAGTTATTGGATGTACCCATCATCTCTCTTTGGCCTAAGAGAGCCCAGACTTCTTGATATACAGGATATGTTGCAAAGCGTATCTATTCCCAAGTTTTCCAGGACAGACTTGATTTAAGATGAAGTTATTTTTCCTGGCCTATAGTATTCCTTTAAGACACGGATGATGTACCAAGAGCTGCGAATGGATGTGTTCATAAAAAAAAAAAGTTATGTTTGGTTACTTTGTTTTTGTCATAAGAACATTATTGAAATCATTGGAGACAGAACATTACTTTGGAGTACACAAGCATTGAGGAAGTTCATTTTGAAACCCCTTATCAGAATTAAATGCTTCTTATGCCCAGTCTCTACAAAGAGGTTTTGATGGTTAAACACTTTGAAAACAACAACTTTTAAAAATGACTCTATTGTTTTGTTTCTAAAAATTACTCCAAACATACCTTAGCTTAATCCTCTACATTGCTAGTATAAACTAATCAGTCAATTTCTACAAGAAGATTCAAATCTGCCTTGGAAGCAAAATTTGAGGATAGTGACTGAATAGATTTAAAATACAAATTTGTGTAAGTGAAGAACGACAAGTAGCCTCCCTAGGCACTACAGGAAACTCTCATAAGAGATCCAGGGTTCACTTCCATGCAGGAGTGAGGTCCAATACTGGGGAGACATGTGGGAGAGGAAAAGCAGGGAGAGCATCCAACATGAAGATTTGAAGAGCACTGCTTTCTACATCTCCCACGACCCATGCTGGGTCCCTGTTTCCGTCCTGGCCACAGTGGAGGGAGGAAGAAACAGCCGTCAACCTGATCCTGCCACAGATCTCACGGGGAAGAAGCAACACTTTCTAACTGCTTTGCTTTATATGGGTATTTTATAAATTACTCCGCCAAAGCCAGTGTGGCAGATTGGATCACAGAAACCCCCTTTGGGATTGCCACCTGGTGTGCTGAGACAACCCCTGAGCCTTCTTTTCCTGCCAGCTTGGGGGTTCAGTGCCCTGCCTGGTTTGAGCCAGACCCGCTAGCTTGCCACAAACCCAGACCCAAGTCTGAACCACATCCCCCAAAAGCTGCAGGCTTAACTGAAAACAGCTTAAGAAGTGTTCCTGTCTCCAACATGCAGATGCCCAGTTCCCAATGGGGTCCAAACCCCAAATAAATCAGTTTTACCCTGTATAAAGCTTATGCAGGGTAAACTAATAAATTGTTCGCCCTCTATAGCACTGATAGAGAGATATGCACAGCTGTTTCCCCCCCTCTCCCCCCCCCCCGGCATTAATACATACTCTGAGTTAATTAATAAGTAAAAAGTGATTTTATTAAATACAAAAAGTAGGATTAAGTGGTTCTAGGTGATAACAGACAGAACAAAGTGAATTACCAAACAAAATCAAATAAAACACGCAAGTCTAAGCCTAATACAGTAAGAAAGCTGAATATAGATAAAAATCTCACCCTCAGAAGCTTATTGAAACATCTCCATCACAGACTGGACGCCTTCCTAGTGTGGGCACAATCCTTTCCCCGGTACAGCCCTTGTTCCAGCTCAGGTGGTAGCTAGGGGATTTCTCATGATTCCCGCCCCTTTGTTCAGTTCCACCCACTTATATATCTTTGCATAAGGCGAGAATACTTTGTCCCTCTCTGGGTTCCCACTCCTCCTTCTAAATGGAAAAGCAGCAGGTTAAAGATGGATTCCAGTTCAGGTGTCATGATCACATGTCACTGTAAGACTTCATTACCCACTTGCCAGCACACAGGGATACAGGAAGACTTGCAAGTAAAACAGAGCCATCTACAGACAATTATCTTGGTTAATGGGAGCCATCAAGATTCCAAACCACCATTAATGGCCCACACTTTGCATAATTACAATAGGCCCTCTGAATTATATTTCATATTTCTAGTTTCAGATACAAGAATGATACATTCATACAAATAGGATGAACACACTCAGTAGATTATAAGCTTTGTAATGATACCTTACAAGAGACCTTTTGTATGAAGCATAGCCCAGTTACATTATATTCACACTCATTAGCATATTCTCATAAAATCACAAAGTGCAACATCACAGCCAGAGCTCAGCATTTTGATTAAATACAAAATTTGAAGAGAAATTTTGGTGCAACCCTATGTCCAACACCTCACATCCCCTCTACTAGATGAGCAAAACTTTGGCTATTTTAAATCCTGTTTAGTGAGAGCCCCATTTATCCAGAAACATAGAGCCAGCCCTGGAAAGAATGGTTATTTTCCTTGCACTAAATATGGTTCTTCGGATGTGTTGTCCAGATAAATTTCACTCTTGATGGTGCACATGTGCCCCATACGCTCAAGGTCAGAATCTTTTGGCGAGCAGTGTTCATTGGGGCTGGAGCTGTGCGCCAAATGACCTTTTGCTCCCAACCTCAGGGCATAAAGGGTGGCAGAGGACCAACCAACCCTGAGTTTCTTCACCAATACAGAATCCAGGTTTTATAGGACTTCGTAGTAATGCAAAAGAGGGCAGGTCATGGAACATAAATTGAAAAAAAAAAAAAAATCTCAAAGAACCATGGTTAAGTAACTGTTCTTTATTCTTAGTGTACTTGTCCACATATATTTCCCTCTTGGTGACTCACAAGCAGTAACCTGATGTATCAGAGGTGGGTGCTCAGAGTTTATCTGAATAAAAACTGTAAAGCAGCTCTGCCAAAAGAGACATCTACCAAGGATTAGCGTTCAGTAAACGTATGAACTGATCCCAAGTAGCTACTCTACACATTTCTGAGACAGGAACACTTCAGAAAGAAGCTGCCTGGGCTCGAAATGAACTGAAGGATCCAAACTTGCTAGCTGATAGCATACCTTAATACAGTATGAGACCCATTTAGATAGGCTTTGAGATTATATGGCCTGGTCTCCACATTCTCTCTGCAAAGGCAGCAAAAAAATGTAGGTGAGACTCTGAACGACCTAGCTCTATCCATTGAAAAATGAGAGGGTTTTACATCTACCCCAAGAGTGGAATCTTATCTCCCCTGGGTGGGAGTGGGGCTTAGGGAAGAACACTGGTAAGTATTTCATCCAGTTTAGGTAGAAATCAAAAATCATGCTGTCAAGTGGAAATCGAGTGGTGACACACCCTGGAAACTCATGCAATTTATCTCCGTGGAGATTTTTGCTCAGTCATAAGGGCTGAAGCCTGCTACCAGCTAGCCAAAAACTAGAACCTATCTGGAACAGAAGCCTGTAAAACCCAACTATCCTAACTAACTAGATAAAAAAAAATTGATTGTATATAGAACAGGAGTACTTGTGGCACCTTAGAGACGAACAAATTTATTAGAGCATTACTCTGAAACCTGATTGTATATAGTTACATTTGCAAGTGCACAAAAGGAGCGACACTGGTCACAGTTCTGTCTCATAGCCATGGATGATAAGAAGGAACTGAGGTTAGGGTTGGCCCTGCTCTGCCCTTTATACCCTCATGCCCTCACCCAAGGTCATAAGGGTATAAACGGTACAGGCACAGCCCCAACGGACACTGCCGGCCAAAAGATTCTGATCTTCTGCACATGGGACACATATGTACCACCAAGAGTGGAATATATCTATGGACAAGCACCTGACGAAGAATGACCACTTTCTGCAACAAGAGGCAGGAGGATTCCAGAGACTCACTTGATTATTATTTGTGTTATGGTAATGGCTAGATACCAAAGGTCTACTGTGTTAGACACTGATGATAACTATGTTCCAACAAGTGTCAGGAAGGGCAGCACCAGCTGCTCACAAGCACAATATGGAGGGGAACTTTACCATGTTGCTATAGAAACAAGTAAATAGCATTCCTTGGTCACTGGGGCAGTGTGTTTGTTTTGTTTTTTTTTTCCCCTCCAGAAAACCAAACACCCCTGTTAGGAACCATTAGGAAAGGGATAGATAATAAAATAGAAAATATCATAATGCCATTATATAAATCCATGGTACACCCACATCTTGAATATTCCATGCAGTTCTGGTCACCCCACCTCAAAAAAGATACGTTAGAATTGGAAAAGGTATAGAGAAGGGCAACAAAAATGATTAAGGGCATGGAACAGCTTCTGTATGAGGAGAGATTAAAAAGACTGGGACTTTTCATTTTGGAAAAGAGACAACTAAGAGGGAATATGATAGAGAGCTATAAAATCATGAATGGTGTGGAGAAAGTGAATAAGGAAGTGTTATTTTCCCCTTCACATAACACAACACCCAAGGAAATTAATAGGCAGCACGTTTAAAACAAACAAAAGGAAGTACTTTGTCATACAATGCACAGTTAACCTGTGGAACTCATTGCCAGGGGACATTGTGAAGGCCAAAACTATAAGGGGATTAAAAAAAGAATTAGGTAAATTCACGGAGGATAGGTCCAAATGGCTAGAAGCCAAGATAGTCAGGGGCAACCCCATGCTCTGGATGTTGCTAGGCTCTGTTTGCAGAAGCTGGGAGTGGACGACAGGGGATGGATCACTTGATGATTGCCTGTTCTGTTCATTTCCTCTGAAGCACCTGGCATTGACCACTATCGGAAAGCAGGACAGTAGGCTAGATGGACCTGACCCAGCATAGCAGTTCTTATGTTCTAACAAAGGAAGTCTTGAGTCAGCACAGGTACACAGTCACAAGTCCAAGATACTGGAATTACCTCCCATTCCACTGGGAGGCGGGGGGTGGGGGAGAGGGCTCTCTCCACTGCCTGAGCTAAGGGGCTGCTCTAATTCCTCCTCTCATCCCTGAAGGACCTTTCAGAGAGGTGTTGGTCTGGTTTTCTGGAAAAAACAAAACAAAACACTGTCCCAGTGACCAAGGAATGCTATTTATTTGTTTCTATAGCAACATGATAAAGCTCCCCTCCCATACTGAGCCTGTGAACAGCTGGTTCTGCCCTTCCTGACAAATGGAAATCAGGTGGTGACACACCCTGGATCTGTGACTCAGGAAACTCCTGCAGCTTGGGACCTGCCCCTGTTTCTGTACACAAGCATCAGCCCCAGAGCAGGAAGGAAGTGCACCCAACTCCCATGACTATATGCTAAGGTGCGGGAGGAGAAAGCAGCACACCGGGGAGTGGAAATAAATCAGTGAGTAACAATTCATGAAAGCACACTGAAAGCTTGCTGTGGAACAGGACTATTTCAGAGGAGCTCCTTCCTTCCCTGACCCCTTCTCCTCATCAGTCTCCAAGCTCTTCCACACCCTGATAACTCTTCCAATCCAATCACCAACAGCCAAGCTACAGGCAACCAGACTATCACTGCCGTTGCCAACAGGCCTGGATACAGGCTGTCTGCCTCCCCAAACCTTGACCAGTCAGAAAATTATGGTTCTGATTTGCTTAATGTTAAAGTTCTGATGAGCAGCTACATTAGAAAACAAACCGCAAAACTACTGAACTGAGAGGCCCTTTCCTATGGGTAGCTCAGAAGAGGAATTCTTCCCTATTTTTCTCTTCTGCCGTCTTTATCAAGGCATGTCTGGCCCCAGGATTTTTTCTTCCACTTTACCCCTTCCCTACTCAAACTTGACACACACAAAACGCAACACTAAATCTCACTGAGCTCTATGCCAAGGGAACCTGCATATGCCATTCACAAAACAGCCACTATATGTTTGAGAGAAGTTCCAATGAAGGAGCAGTGCACACAGCACAGGGTGGGATGGGGGTTGAATGAAAACATAGGTTACAGAGGGGATAAGGGAAAGCAGGAAGAAACAGCATTTGGAAGCAGAAAGAATAAATGATAGCTCAAAACTACTCTGTAAGCTTCTAAAGTCTACTAGCTCACCAGTAAGGGGAGCACAGGATTTTTTTCCTTGGTGACTGCAAACGTCTAAGACCTGGTCTACACTACTGAGTTAGGTCGAATACAGCTGCGTTAGGTCGATTTAAAAATGAATGCATCCACACAACCAACCCCGTTCTGTCGGCCTAAAGGGCTCTTAAAATCGACTTCTGTACTCCTCCCCGGTGAAGGGAGCAGCGCTAAAATAGACTTTGTTGGGTCGAATTTGGGGTAGTGCAGACGCAAATTGACAGTATTGGCCTCCGAGAGCTATTCCAGAGTGCTCCACTGTGACCGCTCTGGACAGCACTTTGAACTCCGATGCACTAGTCAGGTACACAGGAAAAGCCCCGGGAACTTTTGAATTTTATTTCCTGTTTGGTCAGCATGGCGAACTCAGCAGCACAGGTGACCATGCAGTCCCCCCAAGAATCATAGAGCATAGAATATTTCTACACTCCCCCTATCATCGTTGTCTCTGAGGTTATCGCAGATTAGAAGGAAAAAAAAAAAGCACTCGCGATGACATGTTTTCTGAGCTCATGCAGTCCTCCCGCACTGATAGGGCACAGCTTAATGCATGGAGGCATTCAGCGGCAGAGGCCAGGAAAGAAGTGAGCGCGAAGAGCGGAGGCAGGACGCAATGCTGAGGCTAATGGGGGAGCAAACGGACATGATGAAGCATCTGTTGGAGCTGCAGGAAAGCCAACAAGAGCACAGACCCCCACAGCATCCACTGTATAACCGCCTCCCCATGTTCCATAGCCTCCTCACCCAGACGCCCAAGAACACGAAGGGGGGGGGGGGGAAGAGGCTCCGGGCACCCAGCCACTCCACTCCAGAGGATGGCCCAAGCAACAAAAGGCTGCCATTCAAACAGTTTGATTTTTAGTGTAGCTACAATAAGCAATGTGGCCTTGTCCTTCCCTCCTCCCCCACCCCACCCCACCCGGGCTACCTTGTTCGTTATCTCATTTTTTTTTTTTTAATTAATAAAGAAAGAATGCATGGTTTCAAAACAATAGTTACTTTACTTCGAAGAGGGCAGGGTGGCTGGCTTACAAGGAATTAAAATCAACAAAGGGGGCGGGTTTGCATCAAGGAGAAACATATACAACTGTCACACCGAAGCCTGGCCAGTCATGAAACTGGTTTTCAAAGCCTCTCTGATGCGCAGCGCACCTTGTCGTGCTCTTCTAATCGCCCTGGTGTCTGGCTGCTCAAAATCGGATGCCAAGCGATCTGCCTTAACCTCCCACCCCGCCATAAATGTCTCCCCCTTACTCTCACAGATATTATGGAGCACACAGCAAGCAGCAATAACAATGGGAATGTTGGTTGCGCTGAGGTCTGACCAACAGTGCCAGCGAGCTTTTAAACGTCCAAAGGCACATTCTACCACCATTCTGCACTTGCTCAGCCTATAGTTGAACTGCTCCTTACTACTGTCCAGGCTTCATGACCGGATCTCCCAAGCTCGTCGCTGGGGAGCAGGAGAACAGAGTTGGAGGGGAAGTGATGGAGCCGTACACCATGCCCTGGAGGTTGCTAGGAGCCGGGCAGGGAAGACATTCCCAGAACCCCCAGCCAAGCTACATGTCCGACGAGGACGGTTAGCAGTCCTACTGCACCATCTGCTGCCAGCAGCACCCAGGAGGACCAGTACGGATCCCCCGAGCTCGTCGCTGGGGAGCAAGAGACCAGAGTTGCAGCAGAAAGAGTGGATGATGACAGTTAGCAGTCCTACTGCACCGTCTGCTGCGAAGGCAAGGTGCTGCTTCTGTCTAGCAATGCCAGCTGCTGCAGGTGCTTCTGTGTCAAATGCTTGGAGGTCCGGGTAGGGCAAGGTACCTTGGCCAAGATACCTTGGCCAAGGTAAAAAGAGCAAGAGCCCTGGAGCTGTTAACCACAGAAGTACTATTAGGGTGTTACAGCGACAACCGGACTGGAATGTACAGCTGCAAGAGTTCTTCACCGGCGACAAAGGACAGGAATATGATGCATCTAAAAATCTAAAAAGGCCCGCACATTTCCCAGAGTCACTACCCTCGATAACAGAACGCCAATGATTGCATTGGCTACTTGGATCATAGCGGCCCAGTAGACTTGCCCACAACAGCAGCGGTGATGGTGAGCTGAGCGGGCTCCATGCTTGCTGTGGTATGGCGTCTGCATGGGTAACCCAGGAAAAGAGGCGTGAAACAATTGTCTGCTGTTGCTTTCACGGAGGGAGAGGCAACTGACGACATGTACCCAAAATCACCCACGACAATGGTTTTGCCCCAGCAGGCATTGGGAGCTTAACTCAGAATTCCAATGGGCGGCAGAGATTGCGGGAACTGTGGGATAGCTACCCACAGTGCACTGCTCCGTAAATCAATGCTAGCCACGGTAGTGAGGACGCACTCCGCCAACTTAATGCGTTTAGTGTGGACATACGCAATCGACTGCATAAAATCGATTTCTAAAAATTGACCTAATTTCGTAGTGTAGACATACCCTAAGACATCAATTGCAAACACCTAAGACATCAATTAAGGCAGAATTTAAGCTTCTTTTTTTTAATTAAGTTTCTAATCCTGATGGTTGAGAAAACCATTGAAATGTGAAACGAATGTGGATGCTGTACTATCTTCCTGAGCCTTAAGATAGACAGCTCCAATGCCTCTGGTGCTGCTCAGAGTTTGAACAAGTAAAAAATTAACAAGATTCTTGTCAGTTTCACCATTACTATTCAAAAACACATAGGCAGTTATGAATCCTGTCCATTTTATGCTGCTACTCTAGGAAAGTTTGAGCAGCAGCAAAGATGGCTAGAGACATAAAAGGTAACGAGAAAACATTCTACAAATACATTAGAAGCAAGAGGAAGACCAAGGACAGGGTAGGCCCGTTACTCAATGGGGGGGGGGGGGGGGAGAAATAACAGAAAATGTGGAAATGGCAGAGGTGCTTAATGACTTCTTTGTTTCGGTTTTCACTAAGAAGGTTCGTGGTGATTGGACGTTTAACATAGTGAATACCAGTGGAAATGAGGTGGGATCAGAAGAGGCTAGAATAGAGAAAGAACAAGTTAAAATTACTTAGACAAATTAGATGTCTTCAAGTCACCAGGGCCGGATGAAATGCATCCCAGAACACTCAAGGAGCTGACTGAGGAGACATCTGAGCCATTAGCGATTATCTTTGAAAAGTCATGGAAGACGGGAGAGATTCCAGAAGACTGGAAAAGGACAAATATAGTGTCCATCTATAAAAAGGGAAATAAGGACAACACGGGGAATTACAAACCAGTCAGCTTAAGTTCTGTACCCAGAAAATAATGGAGCAAATTAAGCAATCAATTTGCAAATATCTAAAAGATAATAAGGTGCTAAGTAACAGTCAGCTTGGATTTGTCAAGAACAAATCATGTCAAACCAACCTGATAGCTTTCTCCAAACTTTGTGGAGAGGGGAGAAGTGGTAGATGTGGTATATCGTGACTTTAGCAAAGCTTTTGATACTGTCTCGCATGACCTTCTCATAAACAAACTAGGGAAATGCAACCTAGATGGAGCTACTATAAGGTGGGTGCAAAACTGGTTGGAAAACCATTCCCAGAGAGTATCAGTGGTTCACAGTCATGCTGGAAGGCCATAACAAGTGGGGTCCTGCAGGGATCAGTTCTGGGTCTGGTTCTGTTCAATATCTTCATCAATGATTTAGATAATGGCATAGAGTACACTTACAAAGTTTGCAGACGATACCAAACTAGAAGGGGTTGCAAGTACTTTGGAGGATAGGATTATAATTCAAAATGATATGGACAAACTGGAGAAATAGTTTGAAGTAAATAGGTTGAAATTCAATAAGGACAAATGCAAAGTACTCTATTTAGGAAGGAACAAATCAGTTGCACACATACAAAATGAGAAATGGATTGCCTAGGAAGGAGTACTGTGGAAAGGGATCTGGGAGTCATAGTGGACCACAAGCTAAATATGAGTCAACAGTGTAACGCTGTTGCAAAAAAAGCGAACATCATTCTGGGATGTATTAGCAGGAGTGTTGTAAGCAAGACATGAGAAGTAATTCTTCCACTCCACTCTGCACTGATTAGGCCTCAACTGGAGTATTGTGTCCAGTTCTGGACACCACATTTCAGGAAAGATGTGGAGAAATTGGAGAGAGTCCAGAGAAGAGTGACAAAAATGATTAAAGATCTAGAAAACATGACCTATGAGGGAAGACTGAAAAAAATGGGTTTATTTAGTCTGGAAAAGAGAAGACTGAGGAGGGACATGATAACAGTTTTCAAGTATGTAAAAGATGGTTACAAGGAGGAGGGAGAAAATTTGTTTTTCTTAATCTCTGAGGATAGGACAAGAAGCAATGGGCTTAAATTGCAGCAAGGGAGGTTTAGGTTGGACATTATGAAAAACTTCCTAACTGTCAGGGTGGTTAAGCACTGGAATAAATTGCCTAGGGAGGTTGTGGAATCTCCATCATTGGAGATTTTTAAGAGCAGGTTAGACAAACACCTGTCAGGAATGGTCTAGATAATATTTACTTCTACCACGAGTGCAGGGGACTGGACTAGATGACCTCTCAAGGTCCCTTCCAGTCCCATGGATATTAAAACTATTCACAGGAAAGAACCACACAGAATGGAGGTTGGGGAGGCGTACACTGGGGCAGGCTTCTTCCCCTCCCTATAATACAGAAGTCAGGAAGCTCGAGAAAAGCAGTAGAGAAACACCCTTCCACTTCCCTCAAAGCAGCCGAGAAGCTCTGGAGCAGGAGAGACAGAAAGCTCTGCCCTGTAGCTAAAATGGGGAGGAGGTTCAAAAAAAAAAAAAAAAAAAAAAAAAAAATCAGACACATATTAGCCAGATGCTAATAAATAAAAAAAAGTAGAGCCCCGTTACCTGGTACCAGGGGCAGCACCTTGGTAGAAATCACACACACACAGGGACAGGGCTTGCCTACATGGGGAAATTTACGATTATATCACTACAGATATAGCAGTATAACCACACACCAAACACACCCTTATTCTGGAATAAAGGTGTCCCCATGGGGAGTTTAACTGGCATAACTATAGTGGAATAATTTTGCCAATAAGTTTCCCCATAAAGAAAAACCCAGGTTACATCAATTGGGAACAGAGAGGATGGGAGGTATTGGGCTTCTCCCCTAGTCCTCAGTGGTCCCCAAACACACACACCTCCACCCCACCCCCACCCCCTTGCTTTTCCCATCTACATCTGGCTCAGAGGTGTCTGGTAAATTTTTCACAATTTGACTTTTTTTTAACTAATAAAAATAAAGGCACCCAGTCTAGGAGGAGTAATACAGCTGCTGCTCACTTCATATATAGTATATCTGACTAAGACAGGCACCACTTCTTGTGGTTTCAAGCACAGGAAACAAACGTCACTCACAGATCTACAACCAACGGAAGAAACCGTAGCGATGCAACAAGTCTCCAACATAGCTAAACGCCAACATCCACCTCATACAGCTTAGCAAACAGAAAGCAGAAGCTTCTATCATATTAGTGGAGTCTGCATGGAAGAACATTCTCACAGCCTGGCAGCAACTCACTTAGAAAGGCCAGCAGTTATTACACTGATCCAGATTCTCCAGACACTGAAGCCAACTAGGCATCTTCAAGAATGCTACAGAGGAACAGGATGGCTCACTGCCACTGGTAAAAGAAAAAAGCTTTTCACCTCTAAATCGCTAGGTCATTCCTGACTTTGGTTTGGATTTGAACGAAAGTCTAGATTGGGGTTCCCAAACTTGGTACACAGCTTGTTTAGGGTAAGCCCCTGGAGAGCCGCGAGATGCTTTGTTTACCTGAGCATCCGCAGGTACGGCCGCTTGCAGCTCCCAGTAAACTCCTCAGGTAAACAAAGCGTCTTACGGCCCTCAGGGGCTTACCCTGAACAAGCCGCGAAACACGTTTGGGAACCCCTGGTCTAGATGTTTCCTGATGTATGTGGAGTGGCCTATGTGAAATGTGTCTCAATCTTATTCCTGATGGAACTACCCCCAGAGATCTACAACACTATACCACCACCACAGTTGGTATTATTTGGCTACCAGATTGGTAGTCTGCAGAAAATACACCAGGCTGAATGGCCAGGGAGATTTACATGCTTGCCAGCCATCCATGAGTGGTTCCTTCACTTGAAGCATATTGAGAAAGCAATATGGGGAAGACTGCACTACCAGCATTCTGGCTGGGGATAAATACTGGACTTTAAGCATATGTCTACACAGCAACTAGACACCCACGGCTGGCCCGTGCTAGCTGACCCAGGCTTCGGGGCTGCTTCACTGATATGTAGACTCCTGGGCTCGGGCTGGAGCCCAGGATCTAGAGCCCTGCAGGGTTGGGGGAGTCCTAGAGCCCGGACTTCAGCCTGAACCCAGAAATCTACACAGCAATGAAACAGTCCCACAGCCTGAGTCCCACGAGCCTGAGCTGGTTGGCACAGAACATAACGGCCATACTGGGTCAGACCAAAGGTCCATCTAGCCCAGTATCCTGTTTTCCAACAGTGGCAATGCCTGGTGTCCCAGAGGGAATGAACAGAACAGACAATCATCAGGTGATCCATCCTCTGTTGCCCATTCCTAGCTTCTGGCAAACGGAGGCTAGGGACACCCTCCCTGCCCATCCTGGCTAATACCCATTGATGGACCTATCCTCCAGGAACTTATCAGTTCTTTTTTTAACCCTGTTATAGTCTTGGCCTTCACAACATCCTCTGGCAAAGAGTTCCACGGGTTGACTGTGCGTTGTATGAAGAAATACTTCCATTTGTTTGTTTTAAACTTGCTGCCTATTAATTTCATTTGGTGACCGCTAGTTCTTGTGTTACGTGAAGGAGTAAATAACACTTCCCTATTTACTTTCTCCACACTCATCATGTTGTCTCTTTTCCAAGATGAAAAGTCCCAGTCTTATTAATCGGTCCTCATATGGAAGCTGTTCCATACCACTAATCATTTTGTTGCCCTTTTCCGTACCTTTTTCAAGTCCAATATATATTTTTGAGATGGGGCGACCAGATCTGCACGCAGTATTCAAGGTGTCGGTGTACCATGGATTTATACAGAGGCAATATGATACTTTCTGTCTTATTATCTATCCCTTTCCTAATGATTCCCAACATTCTGTTAGCTTTTTTGACTGCCGCTACACATTGAGTGGATGTTTTCAGGGAACTATCCACAATGACCCCAAGATCTCTTTCTTGAGTGGTATCAGCCGCAGCTGCTTCTTTACTGTGTAGACATATTCTAAACCTTTCATCTATGTTAGCAGTGGATCAAACTATCCCCAGATTTAGGGGCCCAATTGGTGTTTACAGATGGGCAGTGGTATTTTCATTAACAAGATTCTGAATAGACACTGCTGTGCTTAGGGCAATGTTTTAGTCTTCATCACATGCTCTCTGGTTACAAGAGAGAATCCACAGGTAACAGCTAAAAGCTTTACAACTAACTTGAGAGCCACACTGTCACAGAAACACAGCCTGTGCAAGAACCACACCCACAGCCAAGAATATCGAGCAGAAGGTCTCCAATTAAAATCAGAGTGAATAAAAGAGACAAGAAAAAGCTCAAAGCAAATTCAGTTTCACGAAATGAAGATACTGAATGAAAAAGAAGAGACAGACAGATATACAGAGGAATGAGAGATGACTAGAAACACACAAAAGGAAAAAGGATCTTTCTTGTAAGGATGTCACTGCTGCTTCAGTGGAACTCTAGCATAATCTGGAAACCCCTTGACTGCTCACTGCATAGTACGGAAGAGAGAAGTGCTTCACCCAGAACAGACACTAAAACTATGTCTACACTAAGAAAAGGTGTATTTTAACACATACACTAACACTAACGTATTAATAATATACCTTTTTTCCTAGTGTAAACAAGGCCTAATATTGCTGTTCTCCTGGCTGAAGTGTTTCATGTTCATTCTGCTTTCTGATGATCTAGGAAAGGGGGAAATCAATGGGGGGCAGCTGCTGTCCTATCCAAATTCTGCTTTGGGGTAAAGAGTTCATCCAAAGGTAACAGAACTCTTGGGTAAGTACACCAAGAAAGCCACAGGTAGCTCAGGGCTCCTTATTCGAAAACTTCCAAGTGAGACAGACAATGTAAAGCAGCTTCTGTGATGAGTGTTAGGAAATTTACTCTTCAGTAATTAACTACTGCCCAATTGAATAACTTCAGTTTGAAGAGAGATTACATGATTCCCAGCTTTAAATCCTGGACTTGACAAGACACTGTATTACCGCAACCTGCATTCACCCCACTATCTAGCTCCATAAGGCACCACCCTCTGGAAAGTCAACAGGAGAGAAACAACAGCTAGAAGCAGCCTCCCTTCTGTCACCACTGCCATGCTACTCCCTGGAATCAGAACAGGTGAAGTTCCTGCCAGATGATCTCTGTGACATTGCACTCCCTAATGCTTTATAAAAATATGTTTATAAGTGTGGATATGATGTAACTGGAATATGCTTTACGCAAAAGGTCTCTTGTAAGGTATCATTACAAAGCTTATGATCTACTGAGTGTGTTCATCCTATTTGAATGTATGCATTATTCTTGTATCTAAAACTAGAAATATGAAGTATTACTCTGAAGTCCTATTGTAATTATGCCAAGTGTGGGCCATTAATGGTGGTTTAGAATCTTGATGGCTCCCATTGTCTAGTTCAATTGACTGTAGATGGCTCTGTTTACCTGCAAGTCTCCACTACATATGTGCGGGCCAGTCCTGGAGGAATGGAGGGGGGCTCACAGGATGCGTGATCATGTCACCTGAAGTGAAATCCATCTTTAACCTGGTGCTTTTCCATTTAGAAACCAGAGAAAGAAAGGATTCCCGCCTTGTGCCAAAGCTATAAAAGGGGATGGAACAGAACAAAGGGGGCCAGCCATGAAGAAATGCCCTAATTACCACCTGAGCTGGAACTAACAAGGATTATACCAGGGGAAAGATTGGGCCCAGACTAGGAAGGAGTCCAGTCTGTGCAAGAAGCTTATTGGAACATCTCTGAGGGTGAGATTTCATCTGTAATCAGTTTCTTAATGTATTAGGCTTAGACTTGCGTGTTTTGTTTTATTTTGCTTGGTAACTTACTTTGTTCTGTCTGTTACTTGAAACCACTTAAATCCTACTTTTTATACTTAATAAAATCACTTTGGTTTATTAATTAACCCAGAGTAAGTGATTAATACCTGGTGGAGCAAACAGCTGTGCATCTCTCTCTATCGGTGTTATAGAGGGCAGACAATTTATGAGTTTATCCTGTATACGTTTTATACAGAATAAAATGGATTTATTTGGGGTTTGGATCCTATTGGGAGCTGGGTGTCTGGGTGCTGGAGACAAGAGTACTTACTAAGCTGTTTTCAGTTGAGTCTGCAGCTTTGGGGGTGTGGTTCAGACCCTGGGTTTCTGTTGCAGCAGATTAGCATATCTGGCTCAACAAGACAGGGTTTTGAAGTCCCAAGCTTGCAGGGAAAACGGGCTCAGAGGTAGTCACAGCACATCAGGTGACAGTCCCAAAGGGGTTCCTGTGGCCGAACCCGTCACAATCTCACTTTTCTATTGAATGCTCAATTTGCAATCCAGGAAGGCTACACCTTGGTCCTGGTCCATGAACAAGGTCAAGGTGACCTTTCATATTCAGCTGAGAAAGTAGACCAACAGACTCCTCCCCTTGAGAATGCATCTGACCCCATACCTACGGCTGTGTCCTAACTAGGACAGAACTATATTCTTAACTCAAGTTAGCTAAAAACTAGTGAAGACAAGACAGTCTGTAGTTTTCACCTAAATTAGCAGGTCAAGTTAAAGACGATGGGAAAGCCTAGTCGTTAACGTGACCTGCTAACTGCCTTTTCTTGACTAGGATTTTAACTCTAGTTGAGAGCACACCTCCCCCCCAGCAAAGATCAGACCTAAGACTTTAGTGATGCTTGGAAGATCAGCACTTGCAAAACAGACTCTCTCCCCTCTACGACTTCCAAGACATCAGATGCCTAAAGGATGAAAGTATTTAGCGAGGTGTAAGAAAACCACAGCCCTATAATCAAGACTTGTTTACTCCAGGATGAGCTAGACAAACATTACAGAAAGGTCCCTAGATTCTGCACTCCGGTGCAGTAGAGTGAAAATTCCAGAATGACTTCATCTACATTGAGAATTTGAGGTTGTAACTGAACTAAGTATGAAAATGAATAATACACAATTAATTCAGTAGAGTTCATGTTATTTATTTTGACATTCAATTAATTATATTTATTGTACACTGTCCCCACATTTTCAGTTTTCAATGTGCTGCAGATTTTACAACAATGCATAATTGTCAAGTTTTGGCATTGGGTAGGTACAGATGTGGCTTTGGGAGACAGTTTGGGAGTATGGGATAGCCACATTAGCTGGATGTTTCTGCTAAAATAGCCAGCAGTGAAGACTAGATACTTTAAAAATAAATAAATAATTAAAAGCTTAAGACCCTGCCTAAGATGGTTTTATTATATAGAGAAGGTAATAATCCCTGTCCATGGAGAAACAATCTATAGGTTCCCTCTACACTAGTGTATTTTGGTGTGCTACCTACCATTTGCAACTTCTGCTATATCAGGGGTCGGCAACCTTTCAGAAGTGGTGTGCGAGTCTTCATTTATTCACTCTAATTTAAGGTTTCATGCGCCGGTAACACATTTTAACGTTTTTAGAAGATCTCTTTCTATAAGTCTATAATATATAACTAAGCTATTATTGTATGTAAAGTAAATAAGGTTTTTAAAATGTTTAAGAAGCTTCATTTAAAATTAAATTAAAATGCAGAGCCCCCCGGACCGGTGGCCAGGACCCGGGCAGTGTGAGTGCCACTGAAAATCGGCACGCGTGCCATAGATTGCCTACCCCTGTGCTATATGCTTCAACACACCAAGCAGCAACACAAGATTTTCCACAAAGCAGACAATCATACTAACATCTGAAATAGACTTACTTCAAGCAGGGCTGGCCACACTAATCTCTATCAGTATAATACCATAGTAGGTGGCTAATATTGGCATTATAGCCTGTGTGTGCAAATAATCCTCTCATGACTGTCTCACAGTATATCCACTGCATAGGCAGTCTGTCTGGTCTACATCCTGTACTCTAGTGGCCTGTTTCAAGCTGAAGTGGTTCTATAACTGAACCATGTGTATTTCTGCATAGCCACTCTAGCCAGCCTTCCTTCACGGTGTAAACTATTTTACTGGGACACACCCTTTGTCCAGTCCTTATGATGTCATTGTATTCTGTGGGTTCACCTGAGGTATGCATCCCACTGTTCTCACACAGCTCCCTGAAGCACGGATTTTTGGGAGTTGTAGTCCAGAGTTGGAAAGGTGCCATTGCAAATTTAAAATATAAATATGTGCAGGCTGGCAGTACTGCCTATTTTTAAGGTTGCATAACACCTTCATTATAAGATCCTGTTTTCAGCTGCTCATAACTTTGCCAAACTTTAACAGTTTGACCTGAAGATTTCCATGCTGAGTGTCTGCCTCAGGCTGAATTTTTTGAAAGTTTCAGCCAAAATGGTTCAGCCATTTCTGAAAATGAGTAAGAGGAAAACTTGGTAATAGCCTCGATGGGTGGGAAGCAGGGGAGAGAGGAGTCAGAGGGGAGGCCAAGGAGCAGGAAGTATGATGGTGGCATTCACAGCAATGTAGAAAGGCAAAAGCAAAGAAGGTTTGCAAAGAAAAATATGGGCAGTCGGTTTGGGCCATATTTACGCTGAGACAGCCAACATAGTATTTTAGAGAGACAATCAGATACACATGCAAAACTAAGCAGTGGGAGACTGGTAAGTTTTGAATAAAGAGATTTGTGAGTTATCAGAATACAAAGATACTTCCAAGTAGATGTGGTTACTCTAGAACAAGTTGTAGAGAAAGACCAGGAAGGGCACAAACACAGAGCCCCATTGAACATCAAGTGAGAAGAAGGGAGGTTGAGGAACTACCAAAGCTGATGCTGAAAGAGCAGTCAGAAAACATGTCAATGGGGTCGCAACTCAAAAGTAGAGATAATGTAAGTAGATAATTTAACTATGTTACTGTTAGTCACAATAGCAGAAGTGTCCAGATAATGTGCTAGTTCATGGTTATATTCAGCAGGAGAGATAGAGTTGAGGCAGCAGCTGGTTGCTGACTAGAATTGATGGAGCTGGAAAGCGGGAGTTTAAGCCCTTTACAAAAATGTTAAGTTACCACTAGCACTGCCAAGAAGAGGGAGGGAAACAGGAGACGCATCCTCTTCCAAGCAGCAAAACTTTTCAGCTATCTCTTGAGTATCAAAAGCAAATAGTCTCCTGCCCTTTATGTGTCAACAGTCCCATTTTCCTGTACCTCCAATTCTTCCCTGACTACTGCTTCAATGCTGTTAAAGACTGTCACTGAAAAATTATGCAACACACTGTAAATCTAAAGGCATCATTAAATTCAAACATGTTCCAAATCGGAGATTTTTAGCAAATTTAATACCAAAATGAACACAAGGGATATTGTAATTTTTCATGTGAAAAATTCAACAAAAATGTGTTTCTTTTAGTTTGCTTGATTTTTAACTTGGAAGTTTCAACAAAAATGATTACATGGCACAGAACTGAGCATTTCTATGGCACAGAAGTTGAGTTTTGCTGATTCCAAATACTCTAAAAATCCTACTTTTATGGCTAATAAAATTGCTTTGAGACTATAATAATTTAGGACGAAACCAACATAGTGGCCTACCAATCTGCTTTATAGACTAGCTAATATTTCAATCTGCTCACTCCCCTCAGAGCTGCATCATCATCAGCTCCCAGAGATAGGGGATCTTGTTGGCCGCAACATAGAGACTGAAAGGAGTAATCCAGTTCTCCTGACACACAATTATCCTACATCTCAAGGTAGGGTGCGGAGATCCCATAATCATAAAAAGCAAAAAAAGTAGAGACTGAGAAAAGTTATTACAGCATTTAAGTTCAGTTGTGCTTCCAACCCACACCCATCTTTCTTCAAAGGCCAGTTCAGAACTGTTCCCTACTCTATTTTCTCCTGGACAACAGTCCCAGCAATTGCCCCTCAGCAATGGGGGCTTCACCATATTCCCCTAAGAGACTATTTCACAGACTAAAATATCTTATCAGTCACAAATGTTTCCCGATATTCAGTCTTCTTTTGTCTTTTCTTAAGAAGGGAGGGAGCTAGGTTTTTGTTTTAATTCCTAAAAAGGAGATTTTACATAATTCAATATACATACATGAAGGGAGGTAGTTTGGTTTTGTTTCCATTTTGTAAGGTATGTTCCTTGTATTCTCTCCATATCAAACCATAGGTCACACTTTCTTCTTACGTCCTTCATAATCTTGTAGACCGTTCCCCCACCTTGTTGTCACTTAGCCAAGCTGAACTACAGGCTCTTAATTTTTCCTCAAATCAACCCCTCTAGCCCCTTATTCATTCTGATTGCTCTTCTCTGAATCACCTCCAGCTTGGCTCCATCCTCTTACAGACATAGAATCTGCTATGCCAGAACAAGCCTCTAATCCATCTAATACCAGTTCATTGCATCTAGCAGCAGACAGTACCTACTGCGCGCGCGGGGGGGGAAGGAGGGGGGAAAAAAATCACACTTAACTACACACTACCTTTATCTCAAAGACTTAAAACAGACACTGTTACCACTCATTATCATTAAAGGTCCCAAGAAATTTTTCACAAATATTCTATATAAATTCCAACAATTACATTCTGCCACTCTAAATTCCCATAAAGATCAAAATGGATGCACTATTATTCTTCATCTCCTGCCCTAAACTTATGAAAAGTTGATGTGTTGGATGGAACAGCTACCATATTTCACACCAGACATAGGTTGCATTTCTGTGGTCAATTAAGTCAGGGGTTCTCAGGACAAATTTATTGGTGGCCACTCTCACACTTTTTTCTAAAAAACTTAATTAGCTTTAGGAAAAACAAATAAATATGCACGTTCAAATCATTGTAATTTATTTATTGCTAGCTATTTACAGCAGACTTACTCAGCCCTACCAAGTCTGGGGACAAAATAAGCTCTGGCTGGGGGGCCGGGGGAAGGCAGCAAGCAGCCAGAGCCCAGAGCCCCGCGGCTGTGCAGCCAGAGCCCCGCGGCCAGAGCCTCCTGCCCTGCCACCCATGGGCTGAAGCCCAAAGCCTGAGACCCACTGCCCCCTGGGAAGGAAGGAAACTCACTGGCTGCCTGCTCCTCCAAGATTGTGCCCCAGGTATCTCCAGAGGGGGACAGGGCCCAACCTCTGATGGCAGCCCCAGCAACCAACACCAAGGCGGTGCATCCAGGAGCAACAGGGAAGGACCCACTACTTTGCCCCCCCCCCCCTCTCATCACAGCCCAGGAGGCTGTGGCCACAAGAAAAGCCCCCAGTGGCTGCATGTGGCCAAGGTGACCACATTTGAGAAATGCTGCATTAAGTGACCCACTGAGATTACCATTTTTTAACATGCTTTTCGAGTTCTTTGGGGATGAAGATGAGTTATATAAATGGAAATTATTATTATCCTAATAGCTTCCAAAACTACAAATGTTACTTGCCATTAATTTATCCAGCCCTTTCTAAAACTCAGTCATGATATTTAATTTGGCAAACTCCGGCCTTTGTGAACTCCAGAGGCAGACTGCCTACTATAAGAAGTTGTGTTTTCTTTTACTGATTGTAAATTTACCAGACACTGATTTGATGGAGCGACCCCTTATTCTCAAATATCCTGTTTGCTTTTTTAATTCCTTAGCAAACATCCAAGCCGTTATCAAGGGACCTTCAGCTGAAAGCAAAATTCTGTGCGTCTCAGCTTAAGTGAGGGACTAAAACCAACACAGCTCCTGACAAGAAACCTCAACAAATGCACCCTAAAAATGTCACACTGACATCTTTTCTCTTATAGCACAATCCTAGTTCATACCCATACCACAAACTCACTTGAAACCTAACCACAAAGAATTAAACCCACTGACAAAACTGAGGGCCACACAACAGGGTAAAAGGACAGCACTGTTGTTTGCTTGCCACTAAGCAAAAGGACCCAGAAGTACTCCAGAGGTGAGGTCAGGGTGTTGCTCTACACCAGTGTTTTTAAAACTTTTTTTCTGGCAACCCAGTTGAAGAAAATTGTTGTTGCCCACGATCCAGCGGAGCTGGGGATGAGGGTTTTGGGAGGGGCTCAGGGCTGGAGCAGAGGGTTGAGGTGCGGGGGTGAGGGCTGAAGGGTGGGGCTGGGAATGAGGGGTTTGCAGTGCAGGAGAGGGCTCCAGGTTTAGGGGGGCCCAGGGCTGGAGCAGGGGGTTTGGGTGCAGGAAGGGGCTCCGGGTTTGGGGGGGGGGGGAAGCTCAGGGCTGGGGATTGGGGCTCAGGGCTAGGGATTGGGGCACGGGTTTACCTCAGGTGGCTCCTGGTCAGCGGCGGTGCTAAGGCAGGCTTCCTGCCTATCCTGGCACCGCGGACCACACCGTGCCCTGGAGGCAGCCAGCAGCAGGTCCAGCTCCTAGGCTGAGGTGCACAAGCAGCTCCACACAGCTCTCACCCGCAGGCACCCCATCCCCCAAGCTCACATTGGCCAGTTCCTGGCAAATGTGAATGCGGAGCTGGTGCTCGGGGCAGGGGCAGCGCGGAGCCCCGCCCCCGCCTAGGAGCCAGACATGCTGCTGGTGGCTTCCAGGGCACAGCGCGGTGTCAGAACAGGTCGGGACTAGCCTGCCTTAGCCAGGCAGCATCGCCGACAGGACTTTAATGGCCCAGCCGGCGGTGCTGACCAGAGGTACCGCTACCAGTGCCTTAGGTTCCGCGACTCAGTACTGGGTCGCAACCCGCAGTTTGAAAACCACTGCCCTACACTCCTTTCCACAGTCAGCCTGAAGGCATATTGGCACATGTACATGACATAGCAAAAAGCTGTGATCAGTGTTTCCTTCTCTCATTTATGTGGTTAGAGAGCAAAATGTGGACTGCCAAGCAGGAGTGCATTCACCACAATTCCATTGTCTATTGAAGTTTGGGAAGTGCACCATGAAGCCCTACTCATATCTAAATTTACCTGCAGATGACAGTACAGAATGTTTCAGAAATAATGGCAACTCCTCTGTGGTCAGCACTGGACACTGCCACCATGGTGCTTTGAATGGAAAACAGCTTCATTTAGAATAGAAGGCCTGGTCTACACTGGGGGGGAGGGGTGGGGGAATCGATCTAAGATACGCAACTTCAGCTACAAGAATAGCGTAGCTGAAGTCAACGTATCTTAGATCGAATTAAAATTACTTACTTCGCATCCCCGCGGTGCTGGATCGACGGCTGTGGCTCCCCCGTCGACTTTGCTTCTGCCTCTCGCACTGCTGGAGTTCAGCAGTCGACAGAAGAGTGATCGGGGATCAATTTATCGCATCTACACTACACGCAATAAATCGATCCCCGATAGATCAATCGCTACCCGCCATCCGGCGGGTAGTGTAGACATACCCCCCATCTAACAAGCTAGCGTTTTCCAAACCCCCGAAACATTAAATATCCACCTCTCAGCAAAGGCCGCAGTATGTACAATGCCTTAAACACAGTGTGAAATCTATAGGCACTGCACATCAAACATCACCCTGTCCTCCCCTCTCCAACTCTCACCCTTTGGGGATACTCTGCTTCTTGCAAGTGAACAGGATTTCAGGAGTCATGGGGTTAACAGCAGCCCCACTGATCTCTTTTCCCAAGAGCCCCTTCTGCTAATCCACATCTTTCTTGGGATTTGCCATCAGAACCTGCCTACAGCAGAGAAAGGTATGTACTACTAAAGGGATTAGCGGCACCTCATAACTGAACAAAAACAATCAACAGTCAGAGACCTTAGTCTGCAGCACACAGGGCTCCAAAGGGCCTGTAATAAAAAACTAATTTGAACTGAGATTCCTCGTGGAGTTACTTACATGCCATGAACAGGAAAGGGACCCAGGAAAATCCAAGCAACCTGATATAGCATGCTGCTAATAGAGCAGTTATCTAATGCCTCCCTCTAAGTCCTTGTCTTCACTACCACTACCCAAAAAAAGTGTGTTCTTAACTCTAGTTCACTAACTGAAGTTAAGAGCACACCCTTTTTTTGTAGTAAAGACAAGGTCTAAAAAAAACAGTTGGAATTTTCTCCCCAGCCCAAATTTGGTGGGGTTCAGACAAACATTTTGATTTTACACACACACACACACACACACACACACACTCCTTCCCTAATACAAATGAACTTCAATTCAAATTTTGCTGAATCAAAGTTTGCCTACTGTAAGAGAAACTTTTCCAATTGGTCACACAGGATGCTGCAGTCCCACTGGTCAAGTCTGGGCAGATGACATTTCACAATAAAGCAAAAAGTCAAACAGATCACATGCTTTACTGTACAAAATCCAAATCAGGTTCTACCCACTGTCAGAGTTTCCCCCACAATGATTGGAAACAGAGTTTCAGCAGGGAAATAGTGAAGCACAATATCCCTGGAAGAAACACAGGGTTTGACTCAACTCCACCCCTCCAAAACCAAAACAAATTCAAACCAATTTCTTTCAGCTCACAGTAGTATGTGGTTACCCAGAATGTGTCAAGTAGGCCAGGGTAGGAAGAAACTGACGATCCCACAGGCAGCTCTGCCTCCAATGCTACAGGATAACGTACCCTCGTAAATCAGAGGAAAATACCAGAACTAGATAAACTACAAGAGTGGAGTAAAATGAACTGGAAACAGAGAGAACTGACCGAGGTCACTGGAAACTCCCAACACTGGCTGCAATTCATGGGAAGGAGACTAAAGGCAGTAGGACAAGATGAATCAAGAGGGAATTTCTGCCCAGGTAGGGGAGCAAGGTGGAATAAGCCACCCCATCCCAAGAAAAGGGGGCATCGCGTTAACCCCCCCGCCAAGAGTCCGCCACCTGCCGTGTTCCAAGGATAGCTCTCTCCCCGGAAGGAGGGTAGCCATGGGTTTGCCAGCTCCCCACGGTAGGGGGCACACGATGGTTTGGTAAGGGCGGGCAAGTCCCGCCCCGGGCCCGCGATCCACAGGCTGCAGGGCTCCGGCTAAGCGCCTGCCGGGGACAGGAAGAAGCTGCCTGCTCTGGTTGAGCTCGCACGAGGCGGCTGCTGACAGGCTGCGAGACCTTTGCTCTGCTGTGGCAATCCCGGCTCTAGGCTCGCCGCCCGGCAGGGCCAGCCCGCGCCGGGAGCAGGTGGCGCCAGGTGCACACACGGCGCGGACGCTGCCCCGAGGCAGGTGAGGGCCGTGAAGCCGGCGCAGCCTGGCGGGCCGCGGGGCTGCGCGCCAATGTGTGTTTACCCCCCCCCATACTCACGAATTTCTTTGACTTGCCGGGGTCCCCAGATCCCGCCGCCGACTCCTCTGGCCCCTTCCCCTTCTTCTTGTCCCGGCCACTGCGCCCTGATCCTCCGCCGCCCTCCATGGCGCCGCCGGCTCCTCAGGCCCCGGAGCCCGCGCTGCCCAACCGCCCCACACCGCAGCCGCGCCCGGCCCCGCCTGCCTCATTCCGCATGCAGCATCTCATTAGCATATACAATGACCCTCGGAATATTCATGAGGTGGAATTTCCGCTTCCGGCCTCCTGGGGCCGCGTCTGCAAGCTCGGAGAAACTCCACTTCCCCTCTCCCGGCAACACCCGAAACAGCATCACCTGCCGGCTAGAGCGGGCGGCGCAGCTCAGCGCTTGGCTCCGAGACGGCCTCTCTGCAGGAACCTACCCCGCCCTTCTGTCCCCTAGGGAGGAAACAAGAAGCAGCACTCCTCTGGCGTGTTGCTGTTGGTGACAGATGTTGTGTCTGCTGAATGCACTGCCCAGGGCTGGCCTTACCATGAGGTGAATTGAGGCAGCCGCCTCTGGTGCCAGACCTTGGGGGGGGGGGGCGCCACTAGGACCCAGAGTGTAGAAAATTGTGTCTGCTGCTGGTGCCTATGTATTCTCTCTGCTCTAGCTGCACAGAGATAGTGGAGTGCTGTGCTGGAGGAAGGAGGGCACAAGGGACATAACAGGCAGGCCAGAGGAAAGGTGAGAGGGAATAATAGAAAGCAGCAAGAGCTGCAGGGACAGAGAGGAGGAGGAGCCTCTTATGTACCTCTCTAGCATCCCCAGGAGCCTGGACTGATTAACACCAGCTTCTCAGGGAGCTTCCTGTTTCTTGCTGCTTCCCTGAACCCACTTAAGGAGAACATGCAGTCAACTGAAGTAGTAGGAGCCAGTTAGGCCCTTATCATCCCTCATTCAGGCCCTGCTACCAGCCTGCTTATTTGTCTCCTTCAATTGAGTGTTGAGAGACACTACAGCTGGCACAGAACAGCAGTCATGAGTGAAAGAAGAAAACACTCCTCTGGGGCAGCATTCAGAAAAAGAAAGCAAGCACAGGAAGCTTATCTATCTAAGCAGGAAGGAGCTCTCCCAAGATACAGAGAGACAAATGTTCACGGTGAGCCTTCTGTTCCCAGTGAGGATTGAGTGGTGAGGAGATGCCTGATCTTCCAGTTAGTCAGAGTGCAGGTGACCTGGCAGCTACTTCAGCATCCATATCTCCATCTCAAATGGATGTAACCGTGCACATTCCTGAAGAAAAGTGTGGATCAGAGAAGAGTGTGGTGGAGGCGCAAGAAACAGCTGCTGCTGAGTTTAGTTTCAGGACTGTGGACCCACTTGAGCAGTAGCCGGAGAGACTTCCTTGTACTGCATGGGCCACAGCAAATGGAAAACTTCATGTTCCCCAGTGACAATGAAAATAGAAGTTTCCATCCAACACATTACTGGTGTGAAATCCCCAATGGTAACAGAGTGGAGAGGCCATGGTTTGTTTTTGTTGCAAACTCTTCCAGTCTAATGTTCCAGCCACATTGGGTTCTACAGAAATAAAGGACTGGAAAAATCTGACATGCCCTGAGAAGGCAGCAAATCACCAGAGAGCATTCCATAGGTGGAAAGAGCTTGAGATGAGACTAAGGTTAAAGGCCACCATAGATGATCAGCATCAAGAGAAGATTGCATGAGAGTCTCTTTACTGACAAAATGTTCTGAAAAGGCTCATTGCTATTGTGAGAATGCTTGCTATCCAAAACCTACCACTGCGTGGCACTTCAGATCAACTGTATGTGCCAAACAATGGAAACTTACATAACTTCAAATTTCTGTGTGGCTTAGTGTTGTGGCATGACATACTGCTTGAAATAAATGTTGTAAGCAAGAGACTCCAAGGTGTTGACCTTGATATATCTGGAGCAATGGAACAACTGGACAAAGTAAAGTCATACATACACTCTTACCAGTCAGATGAGGGATTTCAAAACGTTCTGAAGAGTGCACAGAAGTTGGCAGAGGAACTTCACACTGAAGCTATTTTCCCACCCATTCAAGAATACAAGACTCACCGAAGAAGAAGACATTTTGATTACGAGCCATGGGATATCCCATAAGAGACCTCAAACAACAATTCAAAGTTGAATTCTTTAACCAGGTGCTAGATTGTGCAATACAGTCAGTTGAAGAACATTTCATGCAGCTCAAGGAACATAGCAGTATATTTGGGATGTTGTATGATATTCCAAAACTCCTCACTATACCTGAAGAAGACCTACACCAGCAATGCAGGGCACTAGAGACAGTGTTGACACATGATGACATGCACGATATTGATGCGAGTGATTTAGGTGATGAACTGAAAGCCCTTTCAAGATACATTTCAGCAGGATCAACTCCAAAGGCTGTTCTGGAATTAGGTTGACCAGATGTCCCGATTTTATAGGGACAGTCCTGATTTTTGGGTCTTTTTCTTATATAGGCTCCTATTACCCCCCACCCCCGTCCCGATTTTTTACACTTGCTGTCTGGTCACCCTATCTGGAATATATGTGCACAGACCACAAATAAGATGACCACCCTCTTTCCAAATGCTTTTGTTGCTCTGCGCATACTTCTAACGCTTCCTGTAACAGTTGCCAGTGGAGAACGCAGCTTTTCCAAGCTGAAGTTAATAAAAACACATCTACGCTCCACAATGACACAGGAGAGGCTGGTCGGCCTTGCAACCATTTCAATAGAGCATGAGCTGGCCCAGACTGTGGACCTTCAGGAAGCAGTTCAGATCTTTGCAACCAAAAAGGCATGGAAAGCACCACTTCGATTATTCAAACAGATAAAAATGTCAGTGTTCACTATGCAAAGTTACCTTGGCTGTTTAGGCGTTTGAAAGTTAAGTGTTACTTAAAATTTTTGAACACGGCATTTTAAGTTGTTAGTTCTCCTTTATTGGGGTAGGTAGCAGAGCAGTACCATGACAGGAGTGGAACAGGAAGAAGGCAGAATTGAGACCTTTCAAAGTTTTGGCCCAAGTGAGGGGACAGGGAGCGTCATTTGAGCTCCCCACCTCAGGTGCCAAAATGTTGTGGGCCAGCCCTGGCACTGCCCCACCACACCTGCTGCTGGGGCACAGCTAGCTGCAGGAGCAGGAGGGCATAGAGCTCTGTAGTGTCCCATTGCTGCCCTCAGTTAGACTGGACCAGACTGGAGAAGCAGTGTCTGTGTAAGAACTATCAAACCCAGCAGGGGCCCAAGGGTGCCTGCTCCCCATCCCCAGGAAAGTCCCCATGCAATTTTCTGATTTGAAGGCTTTTTGGAGACTAAGTTTTATGGGGGAAAAGACTCAAACCAACCTGATAATGAATCAGTGACAAGCCCCTAGTAAATGAATCAAAATATCCATGTCTGTGTGCTCCAAAACCAGGAAGCCCAACCAGAGATGAAACCAAAGAGGTTATGCCCTTCTGGGTTATCTCCTTCATTGCTGGTCAGCAGATCAGCTTCTCATCTGTTATTTTCAGGGGGCCACTCCCCACAGGGCAAGGTCTGCCACTTGTATCCTAAGGGGAAGGGCTAACCGCACAGGGCACAGACTAACTTGACTGAGCTCTAACCTCATCTTTCAGAGCCAGAGCCAGGGCAAGCTGCTCAGATTTCTGTGCTGAGGAATCCATTCAACTGCTAGGGGGACAAAAAGTCCCACTGCTGAAGATTTTCCCAGTATGTGGGCAGGAATTCCTCTACTCAACACTACCCACGCAACCACTTTTGAGATTTTCTTTTTAAAAAATGTCAAGGAAGTTCTCAAGGAATTTAATTTAAATAGTGTTAAGGTTGCTGAAATGCATTTCTTGCCACTACAATTATTAAAAATCAAGGAAGGCACCAGGCTGAGGGCTCAGCTCCCCTCCCGCCCCCCTTTTTTTTTTCAGGAAACCACCCTGAGAATGATTTCAAAACTGAAAAACAGCTTATCTTCAACGTTAGAAAACACTGTGTAAGTTTATATTAATTAACTTCTCCAGTAAACCCATTTATAGAAAATAGAAACAAGTTATCACTGAAATGAAGGTATAAATCATTTTTGCAAGTCCCCAATTACTCAGAGAAGAACAAAAACAGTTATCAGATTCATCTCTCTCTCATCCAGTCGCTATTCTTGCTACTGGCATTTTAACAGCAGCGAAAACAAAGAAAGGGCCTTACAGAGTTTAAACTTTTAATGGATTACTAGGGTACCACAGTACACAGCACCCTCCTTTCAAAGGCAGTGTTCAATGATGTCTGCACATATAGCTTTTAGTATCTTACAAATGAGTACAAACTTGGTATTTCTTTGCCAACAAACAACATTCAAGGTACTGGAATGAAGGTGCAGAGTCTGGATGCACAGTCCAGAAGATGCCAATAGGCTCTGTGCATTTCCGTTCTTCCCTCTTTCGGCTTAGGATGGTGAGAAAAATTCAGCAAGAGAGGGCTGCCAGCTGCTGAGCCTTTTCTTTTCTATGAAGAGGCTGAACAGGTTCTGCTGCAATCCAGGAAACCTTCCACCGGGCATTCTTATGCTTTGAAGTGGAAACATTCCTAGAATTTGTCCACTCCTTTACAATGTTAATCATGTTGTTTAACCTATTCTGATTATTTGTTATTGTATGAAGGAAAACAATGAAATAAGAATACAAAAAGTAAGCACAATAGAGCCATATTCATAATCTCATACACTCATATTTTGCATTTGTTCACTGCTTTATGTTTAAGAAATCTCAGAGAAAAAGCGCCAAAGCAGAGAAAATAGAAATGAGCCATAGGAAGTGAGGGAAAGATGGCATTCAGAACATAGCGTACCAGTGAGAAGAAATGCCATGCAGAGACAGGAAATTGTCATTGTACAACACTAACCTCAGTCTACAAGTATTTCATCAGACCCATCCAGAGACCTGCCCATACACATCACCTTCCCGGAAAGACTTGTCAGACAACTCTAAAAATAAAGACCAAATGTCATTACATTTGTGGAACTCTTCCCTTCTTTTATATGCTACTGTTTTGAGATCTGCTGTGTAATTTAGTCTACAGGAATCATTTTTCTGCCTATCTTGGGAAGCATAAGGCATTTCCAGTGTTGTAATACCAGACATTTTGCTTTTAATGGGGCTCTAAGGAAGCAGTGTCCTTGTGAATTAATATATGCCTGCTTTTGGTTTGGTAGGCCCCAATATAAACAAGTCTGTGTGAAACAAAAAGAAAAGTCCCTACTATTAAGTTAATACTGAAGAGTACATCTTCCCAGGAGCACCTGATTTTTAAACAGCTCCCCATGTAGAAGGGAGCTAGAGATCACTGGACTGTAACTTCAACATCGACTCTGAATGCATGATCGGAGTTTAATATGAAAAAAAGTATTTGAGATTATCCTCATTATGTAAAGTGCTTCCATGATTTTTTTTGCTACAACTTGTTGACAATAGGGGGCGCTACTATCCCTAAAATGGATCTTTACTGGCTCCCGGTGGAGCAGATTACTGTCATACCAGTGAAAAAGATCTACAGTAATTATCTGCAATACACAGCATCTTATTGAGAAGTAATTACATAAGCGGTAAAGGGTTATATTAAGCACATAACTCCTATGTTAGACATTAAGAGCTATACTTTCCTCTTAACAAGTCTCTCTTTCACAAACATACACAAACAGGCCTTGCTTGGCAAACAGAGAGGGTGGTTACCAATTTTATAGATGGCTTCTTCTCAGCCCTCTGGTCTGTCTTGGATTCCCTTGAGGCAAGGCCTTGCTTGCCTTGAGATCCCTCTAGTTCACAGTCCTACTCGAGCCCACAGAGCAGAGTTTTGGCTACTCTGTCTGGCAACGTTGCTTCTTCAAGTGTCAATTAAGGAATCCCAACCACAGTAATTTACTTTGCTTGATTCTTATACTCTTCTTCCTCAAAGGAGTCACTTGTCTTAAAAGCATGCCCAGTGGGCGTGTGGCTACAAATTTTTACCTAATTAGTGTTTTAGAAGGGGCATGGGGAGGTGGTACTGAACGAAGATAACCCCACATTTACTCACACAATAATCATTCACTCTGGCTCTCTGCATGATGTCCTTGCTATAAGGTCACTATAACCAGGTCCACCTGTGCTCCATTCTGGAGCTTACATGTAATATTTACTTTTGCATGGGCCCATATTTGCCAACCAATAGGTTCAATATCGATCGTATGTACAGACTTTGCCAGTTCTTTATCAAATTTGCTTCTGCTTAAAGGGAACCTGCTTCCTGGATCCTCTGCAGCCATTCAGTCATGTTTAAGTCATGTCAAGTTATGCTTTCACCATTCATTCAATATGGCCACATCAATTTGGCACCATCCCACCACAATTCTCTGTCCAGGAGCACAGTTCATCTCACAGCCATTGTAGTTATCTTGCTCTCTCTCTCATCACTTGATAAACTTTAAAGGGCTATTACATTTATATGCAATAACTGATAGATCTAGAATGTTGTGAGATGTGCATTTAATCCTGATCAAGTTTTTGGAAGCTCCTTTTGAGTTTAAGCTAATGCTCTCTCCATGATCTTTCCCTGAAAGTTACATTTCTAGTGGCTGTTACTTCTAAGATATGTGAAGTCCTTCTAGCTTCACCTTGTATCATTTTTCAAATGAGAAAAGTGGTTTTGCAGCCTTTTTCCAGTATCTGTACCCAATATTGTTATAGAATTCCACCTCTCAAGTCTACGCAGTTCCCAGTCTTTTCTAATTAGGTGGAGCGCTTGATCTTCCCAAAGATGCTAGGTTGGATAGGCAAGATGTTAAAAAATGTACTTTAAATTGGGGCATCTAAATCCCTTAGGCACCTCTAAAAATCCTAGGTTATGTCTACACTGGCAATTGAACGACAAAACTTTTGTGGTTCAGCGGTGTTAAAAAAACAACAACCCTGAAAGACAAAAGTTTTGCCGCAGCAAGTGCCAATGTGAACAACACGTTGATGGCAGGAGCGCTTTCCTGACGACAATGTGAATGCCGCTCATTGGGGATAGAAGTTTTTTGTCAGCAGGAGAGCCAACAAACAGCGGCTACACTGCACAACTTTACGGCTATGGCAACATAGCCATGTCACTAAAAGCTATGTAGTGTAGACATAGCCCTAATCTCAGTTGTTGTAGAGAAGCCATGACATTTGCAAGTCAAGCTATTTGTGACATGATAGGGAGCATAAAGATCAGGTGATTTCTGTCTGAGATCAAGTTGTGTATTCAGCTGTTATGATCCAACTGCCATATCAGTTCCAGGAGGACTCAGAGCTTATTCCATCAGAGGAAAGGCAGCCACTATTTCTTGCTAAAGTAATGTCAGTTGCTAAAGCCTGCTAATCTGCTACTCGAGCTTGCCTTAGACTTTTCTGAAATGTTTGGAAGCTCTCTCAGTTTGGAAGCTGAATCAGATGCTCTCTGTGGGAGTGCAGTGCTTCCATCTCTAATTAGCACTTCTCAGGCCTCCTCCTGAAGTTTGTGACTGCTCACTAGTTTCCTAAAGTGGGATCTGCAGAGACAGTTTTGTGAGAGAAAAGAGAAGGTGACAGGTGTTTCTCTGAATATATTGCCTCCTCAGTTCCAAACTGATTCCTGCTATCCTTCCCTTTTCAGAACTAGGTCCTAAGAGGAACCAAGGAACAATTAAGGGGCAAGGTTTTTCATACATGCTCTTTGTTCCAGAATGATTTGAGGATGCGTGATGTAAATCCACTAATACCGCTTACCACCATCATAGGTTCTGCCTGGCTCTTTGCACAGAACAGGTGAGTCCTAAAGCATGGTTAGATCTGCACAGGCAATAGATTCTGAAAATTCCATACTGGTAAGTAAACCTTCCTTTTTGTTTCACATTTTATGCATTGTATGAGTTTTTAAACCAGGGATCGGCAACCCCCTCGCAGGCCGCGTGCCAAAGGTTGCCGATCCCTGGTTTAAAAACTGCATATAATGCATAAAATGTGAAACAAAAAGGAAGGTTTACTTACCAGTATGGAATTTTCAGAATCTATTGCCTGTGCAGATCTAACCATGCTTTAGGACTCACCTGTTCTGTGCAATGAGCCAGGCAGAACCTCTGATGGTGGTAAGAGGTATTAGTGGATTTACATCACGCATCCTCAAATCATTCTGGAACAAAGAGCATATATGAAAAACCTTGCCCCTTAATTGTTCCTTGGTTCCTCTTAGGACCTAATTCTGAAAAGGGAAGGATAGCAGGAATCACGCCTCTCCATGGGGTTCTGCTGCATTCTTTGCCACCAGCTGTTCCTCTGCTTCAGCTGTCCTGCTGGCCGCTCCTCTCCGCCAGCTGCCCTCTCCTCTCTGCTAGCTGCTCCTCTCCACTAGCCGCCCCTCTCCACCAGCCATCATAGAATATCAGGGTTGGAAGGGACCTCAGGAGGTCATCTAGTCCAACCCCCTGCTCAAAGCAGGACCAATCCCCAGACAGATTTTTGCCCCAGATCCCTAAATGGCCCCCTCAAGGATTGAACTCACAACCCTGGCTTTAGTAGGCCAATGCTCAAACCACTGAGCTATCCCTCCCCCCGTGCCTCTCTGCTAGCCGCTCTGCTATCTGCTAGCCGTGCCTCTCTGCTAGCTGCTCCTCTCCACCAGCCATCCTGCTAGCAGCCCACCAATATGTCTTCAGCCCCCCCGCCCCCTGCTCCCCCTTAACACAGCTCTCGGTGATTTCAGCTCTTAGTAACTTCAGCTCTTTAAAAAGTGACAAAGAGTCCCTTGGCACCTTATAGACTAACAGACGTATTGGAGCATAAGCTGTGGACTCTCTAGTGATTTCAGTTGTTGGGGGGGGGGGGCAGTGCTCTTTAGTGATTTCAGCTGTTAGTTGGGGGGAGCACCCAGTGTTGATGCACTCAGAACCACTAGCCCAAAGTAGGTCTAATGCTTAGACATAGGAATCAGTGATTTCAGCTGTGCAGCATGTAACAAGATTTGTAATAGAGTCAAAATTAGCTCTGTTATTGCACAGTGGAGAGGTCAAAGTGGTGTTTAGAACACTCAGAAGGGGCCCACAATATCAGGTACATGTGCCAATCCCCAGCCTCTCTCAGTTCACTGGGCTTTGGAACCCATATCCCTTGCCTAGCAAGTGCTACTTAGTTGAGGGTGAGTCCCTCCATCATAAAATACCAAGTACAGTTCTACTGTCCTTGATTCCATAACCAGGATAACAACACTTTATTACTCCTGCCCCAATAACAAAGAGACTGGGGGTCCCACAGCAGCTAAAGTAACCATTTGGGCAAGCAGTCCCTTCATGCTAGGCGGGGTGGATGTGTCCATGCAAACGTGATCAGCCCCTGAAGTCCTTTTCCACAACTCACCACCAGATGTCAGGGTAGAGCTCATTCTGACTCTGCTTACACATACAAGAGATTGGCTCCTCGATAAAGGGCCGCTGGCTCAAACTCAACCCTGGCAAGACCAAAGTGATGCTGGTTGAAAGGGGAAAAAACACTTGGAAGAACTAGCCAGGACAGAGTATCCCCTGCTATTGAAGGCACACCTGGCTCCATTTATCAAAGTGGTTTGATGCCTCTGGCTACTGTTTGATTAATCTCTAACGCAATGTGTACACTACCAATTTTTGTCAACAAAAGTGATGTCAACACCCAAAAGTCAACATAATAAAAATCAGAATTTCATGTTCACACTTGCTCCCTCTGTCGGCAGATTGCGTCCACAGGGGGGGGGGGGGTGGGCACCATTATCGACAGTGTGAGCAATGCACTGTTGGTACCTATCTCACAGTCCAGCTCGACACCTTCTGTCGCTAGGTGTTGTGGGAAGGCGAAGTGGATCGCCGCACATTTTGGGACCCGTGATGCATTGCTTTCTGTCCCAGCACACCATGGGCTTCCGGCTTTCTTTCACAGCATTTTTGCAACAGCCCTTCTTTGCTGTGCACAGGTTTCTTTGGGAAAGGGGATGGATTCCACACTGCTCTCCTATGCTCTGTTAACTGTCATGAAGACATCGCAGATGGCAGTGCAGTTTATCATCAAGTTCCTAACTGAAGAAGACTCGCAGGTGCCAGACATTCTGTGTGATATGGATAGGAGCAACTTGAGATTGCTTTGGCATTCACAGAGCAGCTGCATAGTGTAGACCAACGCTTTTGGGCTCGGGAAACAAGCACTGAATGGTGGAATCGTATCTCATGCAAGTGTCGGATGACAAGTAGTGGCTACAGAACTTTTGGATGCAGAAAGCCACCTTCCATGAACTGTGTGCGGAGTTTGCCCCAGACTTGCAGCGCAAGGACACCAGAATCAGAGCTGCCCTCTTGGTAGAGAAGCATGTGGCAATCACTGTGTGGAAGCTGGCGACTCCAGACTGCTACTAGTCAGTCATAAATCAATTTGGATTGGGAAAGTCGCCTATTGGGGCAAGTGTGCAGGGCAATAAATCACATCCTGCTACGAAGGACCATGACTCTGGGAAATGTGCAAGAAATAGTGGATGGGTTTGCAGAAATAGATTTCCCTAACTGTGGAGGGATGATAGATGGCACACACATTCCAATTTTGGCACCAGACCACCCAGTGACAGAGTACATCAATAGGAAGGGGTGCTTCTCCATGGTGTTGCAGCCATTTGTGGATTACTGTGAGCGTTTCACTGACATCAACGTGGGATGGTCTGGGAAGGTACATGACGTACGCGTCTTCAGGAACACTGGCCTGTACAGAAAGCTGCAAGTGGGGACTTTCTTTCCAAACCAGAAGATTAGAGTGGGGAATGTTGAAATGCCCACAGTGATCCTGGGAGACCCCACGTACCCCTTACAGCTGTGGCTCATGAAACCTTACACAGGACACCTGGACAGCAGTAAGGAGTGTTTCAACAGGCTGAGTAGGTGCCAGATGACAGTTGAATGTATCTTTGGCAGATTAAAGGCGCACTGGTGGTGCCTTTATGGCAGGTTAAACCTTAATGAGGATAATATTCCCATGGTCATAGCCGCATGCTGTACATTGCATAATCTCTGTGAAGCTAAGGGTGAAAGGTTTGCTTGGGGTGGAGTGCTGAGGCAGACCGCTTGGCCGCTGATTTTGAGTAGCCAGATATCAGGGCTGTCAGACGAACCCAGAGGGGGTGTAACGGGATGACAACTCACTTGGCGGCACATCCTGCAGGCCTCCTGGGAATAAGCTCACCAGCCTCTGGAGCGCCCTCTTTCGGCCGGTGTCTTGCCTACTTGCCTTGTGTCCCTCCTGGACCCCGGTGCCCCTTTCCCTTGGAGGCTGCCCCCTGGCAGTACCCCCTCAGTCTCTGGGTCTCTCCTCCCAAGGGAACCCCCAACCTCCTATCCCTACCTCGCCTCAGTATATGGCTACTGCCAGTCACCATCTAGCCCCTGCTCACTGAGGCAGACTGCAGTGTACATGCCATTCATCACTGGCAAAGGGGGGTTTGGACCTACTGCCTTTGCCTACCCCAGGCTACCCCTCTGTAGCCCCAGTACCTGTTCTGGCCTTTATCAAGGCCTGCAACCTGGGGGTTCTCCAGGCTGGAGCTCCCCAGCTCCTTTAGCCTTTCCCCAGCTCTGCTCCACTCTAGGTACCTTTGTCAGCTCCCAGACAGCCAGGCCCTTCTCCCTCAAGAGCTAGAGGGAGAGTCCTCTCTGAGCTCCAGCCTAGTAGCCCCTTTATAGGGCCAGTTGTGCTTGATTGGGGCATGGCCCAGCTGTGGCTACTTCCCCAATCAGCCCAGGCTTACTGGTTCCCCGCCACAGCCCTCTCGCAGGGCTGTTTTAAGCCCTTCAGGGCAGGAGCAGGGTTACTGCCCCGCTACAGGGACAATTTGAATCAGGGAGGCTTTGAGGCAGCACTTTGACAATGAGCACCAGTAATGTATATTTCTGTCAGAGGTGCTTCAATGTTACATTACATGTAGTTTTTCTAAGGGGCAATGGTGACATTTGGGGCCTTATATTCCAATAAGAAAATAATTAAAATGCCTGTGCATATATTGGTAGTGCCTGCAATCTCAATTTGTAGAAAAAAAAAGAAAGATAATTTACCATTATAAAACTTTGCTTTTATTGCACAAGAAACAGCACACACAAACACACAGATGCTTCATGGGAAAGGAGGAACCAGTGAAGGGCAGACTTTCACAACTGGGTGTAGATCCAGCTATCATTGTGAAAGTTGTCCAAGAGGGTGGAGTGAAGGGGAAACTAAGCAGTCCCGGGAAGTGGAAAAGAATGTGTGGGCAGAGTTTGGAGGAGGCATGGAAAAGAGTTCTGAATGTGCTGCAATGGTGGTCGAGCACAGATCTGCTCAGTCTGCTGCATTATTAAGGACTTCAGCATCTGCGTTTGCTCCTCCATTATTTTAATCATCTGATCAGTTGCGTCCTTAAATGCCTGATTCTCTTTTCTGTCCTGTTGTTCAGCTTCCCAGCACTCCTTGCATTCCCTTTTTTCTGTATTGGAGCACTGCAGTACCTCCCAGAACAGGTCTTCTTTGCTGCGTCTTGGGCGCATTTTTATCTGTCAGAGACACTCGGCCGGGGACTGTGGGGTGTTCCTGAAGGCCACATCTGGTGAAGCACAGGGAACAATGCACAGAAATGGGATTGTTAAATTCACGCACAGCCTTGTAACATTTCAGTTAAATACACCTTTTGCAACTTTGCAATCACTTTCTCACTGACCCTAGCAAGGCACACATCTCTGCTAACACCCAAAGCAAGGTGAGTGTTGGCAGGAGGGTGGGGACACTCCACATGGGGAAAAGAGCACTCAATCTTTGCAAGGGTTGTGGTACAGCATTCTAGGGGGAAAATTCTAAAATTCTCCCACTTTTCCACAGGCAAGGGTCATTCTAGCAGACATCTCACTGCTAAGGATAAGCAGGGAAACAAGGGCACATCTACTCCATGCCTGTGGCTTCCACCCTGCTCCCTTTGCTTCTCGCCTATGTGCTGCTTTGGTTCCTGCACAAGTGATTGCCAAATGGTGCGGGAAAGTTTCCTACAATGGGGGAAGGAACAAAGCTGCTCTGCCACAGAACCTTCAGTAGAGGATTACCGAGTACCTTCAGGAAACTTTCCTGGAGATCTCTCTCCCATGAGATCTCAGCGTGCATCAACACTCTGTTCCACCATACCAATTAGCTATACAGGGAATTGTCCAGCTCACAGAAACACAGCCAGCCTCCCACGTTTCTATACCTTGAACCCACCTCTACACTACACAAGCCACAGCCACTTACCAGGCATCTCATCTCCTGCTTCTTGCTCCCCAGACAGCAACTGCTGAGATTGACTAGACATCTCTGGAGTGGAGAGCAGTTCCTGGCTGCCAGCCCCACCGGGAGCTGCACATCCTCATCTAACTCCACCTCTTCATCAATAACTTAGTCCTCTGGGTTAGGTCCTCTTTCTGCCGCCTCCGTGCCCTCTGAAGTATCCACAGGGCTCTTGGCAATGGAGGTTAGGTCACCACCAATGATAATGTCCAGCTCCTTCTAGAACCGGCAGGTTTACAGGAAGCACTGGAGCGATGATTTGCCTTCCTTGCCTTATGGTACACCTGCCTCAGCAACTTTATTTTTGCTCTGCACTGCAGTGTGTCCTGATCATAGCCCGTTTTGCACAAGCCTTGAGACATGTGCCTGTAGGTATCCTAATTCCTATGGCTCAAACGCAGCTGGGACTGCACAGCCTGCTCTCCCCATATACTGAGGGGAGAGCTCTGCAGTGGTCCAAGCGGGAGAGCGTTTGGTGCAATAACCCTCCATGGTCACCTGGGAAGATGCGATGAGACCTCTCCATTCCGAGCCATCAGGAAATGGATTTTTTAAAATTCCTGGGCTTCTAAGGGGGAGGGGCGGATGGTTGTTTACCTGGCTGCAGGGCAGTGGAGTTCAAACTGCTGACCAGAGCGGTCGGGATCAGCATTGTGGGACACCTCCTGGAGGCCAATTAAAGTGATGAAATCAAGCACGGCGTCTACACTTGCATTTTGTTGAGAAAAATATAGAGGAAAAAGATGTAAGTCTCTCACCAGGGTGGATGTATTTAGTCGCCAAAACCAGACATTTTTCCCGACAAAAGTCGCATTGCAGTGTGTACACACTCACTGTTTGGTCGACAAAAGGCAGTTTTGGTGACAAAACTCGGTAGTGTAGACAAGGCCTAAGTTTTCAGTGACTAAATACCCCCCTTCTTTCACCTCCAGCTTGCTAGGCAACATCACCCCTTCCTCCTGGGTGAGGACCTGGTCACAATGATCCATGCATTTGTCACCTCTGAACCAGATTACTGTAATTCACTGCATCTGAAGTTGATTTTAAAAACAATGCAAAGGCTCCAACTGCTATAGAATGTGGCTGTCTGCCTTTTCCATGGTTCAGGCTGCTATGAACACATCAAGTCCATGCTCCAGTGCCTCCACTGTCTCCCAGTCCACTTCCAATGTCAGTTTAAGGCTTTGGTCCTAATCCTCAAAGCAATAATGGATCAGTTCCATGGTACATTGTAGACCTCATTTTAATCTACGAACCATCAAGATAGCATGCTCCTCTGGGGCAATGCAGATCATAAAGCCCAGAATAAAGTGAGCGATATCTGGAGACAAAGCATTCTCAAGTCCAAGGGATATGGTTCTGGAACAAACTTCCAGAGGAGATTAGATGAATTCAGAATTTTATCATCTTTAGGAGGCATTGCAAAAATTGATAGTTTTTCCAGCATAACAAGAATGACATTTGCATCATCAGCCACCACACCCACCACCTCAAAATTATCCCATCTACCGTAAACAGAGCTTTTTATAACTAAAAAGGGAAAAGAACCAGAGATGACAAGAATTCCCTTAGAGACTTCGCTATTAATTTATTCTACATGAAAGGAGTTCACATGTGAAGGGGCAGCACTGCAAAACCCTAAGATAGATAAGACAGGGATTTAATGCATTTACTCAGTCTCTATAGATATCAGAAAGCTAAGTACATTATAAATTGTAATTGTTTTACAAATTGTTTGTCCTAAAGCATTTCCCAAAATAATTGTGTCAGTCTTCATTTACTTTCAGTAGTTACCAGACCTTGATCCCATCCTGTATTTCAGACCAAAGCCCTATGATCACACTGCATCACTTATTTAAACCAGTTACCTATTAGGGCCTCAATGTTTGGGATGGCCCTTTATTAAATACATACATTTGCCTCATTAGCAAATTGGGCTTAGTGCAGAGTTGCTGATATGACAGGCAAGATCAACTCAAGAACACACTTCAATGGGAAGATAGTCTTGCCTTTCAAATGAGAGACTTTAGAAGTGTAGAACCAGGCACTGTCCTCCAAATTCATTGCATCAGTTCAAAACCCAGCAGTGGAGATACGCAGTTTGCATTCTGGAGAAGCAAGAATGCCTAAAGTCGCCCAGTCTGTGCCTGTGATCCGCACCATGTGGTGATCAGAAAAAGTAGGTTATGTTTCTGTATGGAGTATGAAGAAAGGGACTAAAAATACAGTAAAGAAGTGAATCGACCCCACACCTCACTTTATTCCATAAATGAAAAGACAGTAAGGTACTCAATGAAACAGGAGCATACAAATAGCAGAATTCACTGCTGCACAGAGCAAATAATCAAATTCTATGAGGGGAATAATTTTGACTGTAAGAAACAGCTGTAGATTTCCAAGGTACGTTAATTATAAAAGTAATCACCATGTCCTGTTGCAGTGAATAGGAAGATTGGCTGTAAGGGTCAGGAATGAATTTCACCATCACCTACAGTACAGAATAACTGCCAGTATCTTATAAAGGGAGGTATTATAGTCCTCTGAAGCAGCAAGTACTGGCCAGTGCCAAAGACGGGACACTGAACTCTCTTGACAAATGGTCTGATACAGCCAGAGATAAGAACACCACATTAGCTGGAGTAACTCTTTGATCCTGTGAGGTGGACTAGGAGAGCAGAATGGGATCAGCAGTCAAAAATTCTGGGTTCTGTTCAGGGTCTGACATTGACTCAGTGTGTGATTTCAGGTCAGGCACTTCACCTTTTGGTTCCTCTATTAACCCAGCTATGAAAAGGGGATAATACCTACATTTGTAAAGCACTGGGTTTCTCAGCTGAAGAATGCTACATTAGCTGTACCAAATGATCTGATCAGGTATGTGCCTATTCAGTTGGAGGCAGAAAGGTTAAAAATAAATAAAACTCAAGTGTCAGAGGCAGAGATTTCTCTGGGTGTGCTGCTCCCTGACACATTTTGTATTAATGCCCACTGTGCACAGCTGTGACTCAGTGGTAAGCATCAACCTTTACATCCCTCCCCATTATTCTGCATCTTTAGGCTATGAGTTGCATTAATGACACACACGTTCCTTTTAGCATGTTCACTCCTCGAACAGCTCAGATCAAGCAACAGAGGGTCCTGTGGCACCTTTGAGACTAACAGAAGTACTGGGAGCATAAGCTTTCGTGGGTCAGAACCTCACTTCTTCAGATGCAAGTAATGGAAATCTCCAGAGGCAGGTATATATCAGTGTGGAGATAACGAGGTTAGTTCAATCAGGGAGGGTGAGGTGCTCTGCTAGCAGTTGAGGTGTGAACACCAAGGGAGGAGAAACTGTTTCTGTAGTTGGATAGCCATTCACAGTCTTTGTTTAATCCTGATCTGATGGTGTCAAATTTGCAGATGAACTGAAGCTCAGCAGTTTCTCTTTGGAGTCTGGTCCTGAAGTTTTTTTGCTGTAAGATGGCTACCTTAACATCTGCTATTGTGTGGCCAGGGAGGTTGAAGTGTTCTCCTACAGGTTTTTGTATATTGCCATTCCTGATATCTGACTTGTGTCCATTTATCCTCTTGCGTAGTGACTGTCCAGTTTGGCCAATGTACATAGCAGAGGGGCATTGCTGGCATATGATGGCATATATAACATTGGTGGACGTGCAGGTGAATGAGCCGGTGATGTTGTAGCTGATCTGGTTAGGTCCAGTGATGGTGTTGCTGGTGTAGATATGTGGGCAGAGTTGGCATCGAGGTTTGTTGCATGGGTTGGTTCCTGAGTTAGAGTTGTTATGGTGCGATGCGTGGTTGCTGGTGAGAATATGCTTAAGGTTGGCAGGTTGTCTGTGGGCGAGGACTGGCCTGCCTCCCAAGGTCTGTGAAAGTGAGGGATCGTTGTCCAGGATGGGTTGTAGATCACTGATGATGCATTGGAGAGGTTTAAGCTGAGGACTGTAGGTGATGGCCAGTGGAGTTCTGTTGGTTTCTCTTCTGGGCCTGTCTTGTAGCAGGAGTCTTCTGGGTACACGTCTGGCTCTGTTGATTTGTTTCTTTATTTCCTTGTGTGGGTATCGTAGTTTTGAGAATGCTTGGTGAAGATCTTGTAGGTGTTGGTCTCTGTCTGAGGGGTTGGAGCAGATGCGATTGTACCTCAGTGCTTGGCTGTAGACGATGGATCGTGTGGTGTGACCGGGGTGGAAGCTGGAGGCATGAAGGTAGGCGTAGCGGTCGGTGGGTTTTCGGTATAGGGTGGTGTTAATGTGGCCATCGCTTATTTGTACGGTGGTGTCCAGGAAGTGGACCTCCCGTGTAGATTGGTCCAGGCTGAGGTTGATGGTGGGGTGGAAGCTGTTGAAAGCATGGTGGAATTCTTCCAGGGCCTCCTTCCCATGGGTCCAGATGATGAAGATGTCATCAATATAGCGTAGGTAGAGAAGGGGCATGAGTGGACGAGAGCTGAGGGTATGTTGATTTGTTCCTGTGTTAGTGTAGGGAGTGTCCTGAGTAGATGGTGCAGTTTCTTAGTGTATTCCTCAGTGGGATCTGAGGAAAGCGGCCTGTAGAATTTGGTATTGGAGAGTTGTCTGGCAGCCTCCTTCTGGTACCAGAACATACCCTTAGAGCCCCGACCGGGGTTATTCTGTCTACTACCTAAGATCCACAAACCTGGAAATCCTGGACGCCCCATCATCTCGGGCATTGGCACTCTCACTGAAGGACTGTCTGGATATGTGGACTCCCTACCCAGACCCTACGCCACCAGCACTCCCAGCTATCTCCGTGACACCACAGATTTCCTGAGAAAACTACAATGCATTGGTGACCTCCCAGAAAACACCATCCTAGCCACCATGGATGTAGAGGCTCTCTACACAAACATCCCACATACAGATGGAATACAAGCTGTCAGGAACAGTATCCCTGATGATGACACAGCACAACTTATTGCTGAGCTCTGTGACTTTATCCTCACGCACAATTATTTCAAATTTGGTGACAATATATACCTCCAGACCAGTGGCACCGCTATGGGCACCCGCATGGCCCCACAATATGCCAACATTTTTATGGCTGACCTGGAACAACGCTTCCTCAGCTCTCGTCCACTCATGCCCCTTCTCTACCTACGCTATATTGATGACATCTTCATCATCTGGACCCATGGGAAGGAGGCCCTGGAAGAATTCCACCATGCTTTCAACAGCTTCCACCCCACCATCAACCTCAGCCTGGACCAATCTACACGGGAGGTCCACTTCCTGGACACCACCGTACAAATAAGCGATGGCCACATTAACACCACCCTATACCGAAAACCCACCGACCGCTACGCCTACCTTCATGCCTCCAGCTTCCACCCCGGTCACACCACACGATCCATCGTCTACAGCCAAGCACTGAGGTACAATCGCATCTGCTCCAACCCCTCAGACAGAGACCAACACCTACAAGATCTTCACCAAGCATTCTCAAAACTACGATACCCACACAAGGAAATAAAGAAACAAATCAACAGAGCCAGACGTGTACCCAGAAGACTCCTGCTACAAGACAGGCCCAGAAGAGAAACCAACAGAACTCCACTGGCCATCACCTACAGTCCTCAGCTTAAACCTCTCCAACGCATCATCAGTGATCTACAACCCATCCTGGACAACGATCCCTCACTTTCACAGACCTTGGGAGGCAGGCCAGTCCTCGCCCACAGACAACCTGCCAACCTTAAGCATATTCTCACCAGCAACCACGCATCGCACCATAACAACTCTAACTCAGGAACCAACCCATGCAACAAACCTCGATGCCAACTCTGCCCACATATCTACACCAGCAACACCATCACTGGACCTAACCAGATCAGCTACAACATCACCGGCTCATTCACCTGCACGTCCACCAATGTTATATATGCCATCATAGGCCAGCAATGCCCCTCTGCTATGTACATTGGCCAAACTGGACAGTCACTACGCAAGAGGATAAATGGACACAAGTCAGATATCAGGAATGGCAATATACAAAAACCTGTAGGAGAACACTTCAACCTCCCTGGCCACACAATAGCAGATGTTAAGGTAGCCATCTTACAGCAAAAAAACTTCAGGACCAGACTCCAAAGAGAAACTGCTGAGCTTCAGTTCATCTGCAAATTTGACACCATCAGATCAGGATTAAACAAAGACTGTGAATGGCTATCCAACTACAGAAACAGTTTCTCCTCCCTTGGTGTTCACACCTCAACTGCTAGCAGAGCACCTCACCCTCCCTGATTGAACTAACCTCGTTATCTCCACACTGATATATACCTGCCTCTGGAGATTTCCATTACTTGCATCTGAAGAAGTGAGGTTCTGACCCACGAAAGCTTATGCTCCCAGTACTTCTGTTAGTCTCAAAGGTGCCACAGGACCCTCTGTTGCTTTTTACAGATTCAGACTAACACGGCTACCCCTCTGATACTTGAGCTCAGATCAAGTTGCCAGTTGTCTCCGGCCCTCACATCCCAAACTCTGTGCCTCTACTCAACATTCCTGTATCTGCAGTGGCAAAGGGTGGAAAGGAAAACATGATTCAGGAAATTTTATTAGCAGACTGCTCCACAGACATCAGGAGAAACAACTAACGATTCTGGCTAGTGAGAGTTTATCTGGTGAATAAAAGCTGATAACACATTTTAGCTAACAAATATGACTCAAAAAATTGAGAGGGGCCCAATCACTTCGGGGGGCAGTCGTGGAGGATAGCTAGAGACCCAGTAATGGGGAATTCAGCCCTGGGTGCTACGGTTAGGGAAATAAGGGTGGAACACATAGCAAGGAGTAGAGACTCAAGGATGTTTGTGACTAGAAAGGACCATTAATTGTAAATGCCTTCTCCAAACATGCCCTTAAGAGCAAAGGCTTGTTGCTCCCTGCAAGGTGGTCAGTTCATCTGCACAGAGGGCACTAGCTAGAAGCCTATGGTGCTTTCACTCAGAAGCATCGACAGAAGCAAACGATGCATGCGCTTTTCAACAAACAAAACAACAAATCACTTAAGAAAAATACCATCTTGGTTTATTGTTTAAAAACCTTGGTAAAACAAACAGAAAAGAACAGAGAGCAGGAGGCTGATGCCCATTCCATCTCCCCAGCTAAGACAAAATTCTCCAAAAACGGATAGCACGAGCCCCCAGGCTCAGACTGAGCATTTGGGATTGAGGGGGGCTCTAGGAGAAAGGTCTCTACACTGTGGTAGGAATACAAAAGTTCATCTTTTCAACTTCAGGCGCCACTTCCCACACCACAGAACAGAATGAATTCTTCCGGGTTGTCAGTGAGGGAAAAGGTCTTCCACTTAGGGTATGTGATTCACCCCAAATTCTCTATGGATGTGTAAAAGAGCCTGGGCTAGGGGAGGGAAAGGTGTCTGGAGGTTACAATGGAAGTGGGAATGCACCACACCAGGTATGGCACAGCCCCCTGCAACCAACCCCTGCACCCTCTGCTCCAAAGTAATTTGAGCCCCAGGTAAAGATCTAGATAGGGAGTTTGGGACAAAACCAAATATGGCAAATAGCTGTGGTTCTTGTTAGCAGATACAGAACGAAGCTACTCCAGAGTAAGACAAAGGCTACACTCTGAATACATTCTCCCCTCCCTGCTCCACCAGGTTGGACCCAGAACTGTCCAGTCTCACCCCTTCTCCCAGTCTCAACCCCAGAACTGGTCTTGCCTCTCCAAACACAGGAACTTAGGATGGCTGGAAAAGCTGGCAGGAAGTGTACCTCACTGCAGGTTTCAGTGGACTTTTGCCTGAGCAGATGGCCAAGGACACATTGAGTGGTGCTGATGAAGGGGATGGGGAGATTCTAGGCGTTGCAGCACTGACTCCCATCTCTCTGGCTGGAGCCTGAGCTGTACTGAGAGGAGCTGGTGAAGCCACTGCAGACTGGGCTCTGAAACTGGTTGTATGGCAGCAGCACAGAGACCATAGTGTGGATCCAAGTGTCACATGAATTTCTATTTGCCCTACTGATGAGAGTCAGAGCCCTGAGGGATTGGAGAGGGTAAGAAACAGGTTTCACTGCTCTGTGCCTCCATAGGTAGCCAGCCTGCCCCAGCAATGCTGCTCCTGCTGCCACATGCGTCAAATATAAAGGGGAGGTCCAAAAAGAGACCTTTTACTGGCTCATGTGTATCCCAGTCATCTCCACCAAGCACCAACGTCTTAATAGGGACCGCCCCACAGTTCAGAGTCCAACAACTCAGCCCTCAGATCTCGACATCACTTTCTTTATCATTATCGTGGTCACCATCATAGAACTCATTAGAAGCCTCAGGCCTGAAAGACAGACAAGAACATAAGGACAGGCAGCCTTTTCCAGCATTTTCAGAAGAGCGGAGTTTGTCTAGACACAGAGATGAGAGCATGTTGCTAGAAAAAGGGAGGGAGGGACACATCTCCTCACCTAGCAGACATAGGATATGTCCTCTGAGGCATGTAACCATGTGCTAGTATAGAAGTTTCTCTGGATAGGAACCAGAGAATCAAAAGGGATGCAATATCTACTCTGGGATGTAAACAGTCCCCACCATATCTCCCCTCACTGGGATGCGGTGAACAGGAGAGAGGAGCCTCTTTCCCAGCTCATCAGAACAAGAAGAACGGGAGGCCAAGTACCTGTTGTAGTTCTCCTCAGAGCCTCTCTCCTCTGGATCAGGCTCGTCTGCACGGTCATAACTGAGCAGGTCAGAAGGAACATCATGGATCTGGACACTGGGAGCATGGTTCAGCATTTTCAGATTTTCAAATATTGTCTGTCTGATTTGATCCAAGTACTGGTTAGGAACAGAAGGAGCAGATCAGCTTAGCTAGATTGAAGAGACAGTACCACAATTACTGGCATTAACACCTGTCTGCACCATGCATGCCGTAAGGCCACGCAAATGCCATCAATGCAAATGGCTTTAAACTGAAGCATAGAGCATAATATACTCAACACAGGCACTGAGGGTTTGTCTACACGTAAAAGGATGCAGCTGTGTCCCTGTAGCACTTCAGCAAAGAAACTACCTATGCCAACAGGAGGGCTTCTCCCATTGCTGTAGGTCAGTGGTTCTCAACCAGGGGTACCTGTACCTCTAGGGGTTTTCAGAGGTCTTCCAAGGGGTATACATCAACTCATCTAGATATGTGCCTAGTTTTACAACAGGCTACATAAAATGCACTACTGAAGTCAGTACAAACTAAAATTTCAATGACTTGTTTATACTGCTCTATATACTATACACTGAAATGTAAGTACAATATTTATATTCCAATTGATTTAGTTTATAATTATATGGCAAAATGAGAAAGTAAACAATTTTTCTGTAAGAATGTGCTGTGACACTTCTGTATTTTTGTGTCTGATTTTGAGTTCTGTATTAAGCAAGTAGTTTAAATGAGGTGAAACTTGGGGTACACAAGACAAATTAAGACTCCTAAAAGGGGTACAGTAGTCTGGAAAGGTTAAGAGCCACTGCCATAGGAGTTATCCACCTCCCTGAGAGGCAGTAGCTATGTCAATGGGAGACTTCTCTGGTCAATCAGCGCTAGTCTACACTGAGAGTTAGGTCGGTGTAACTGCACTGCTGAGTGACCTAGTTATAGGGCTGGTCCCCACTTAGTCCGGACTTCGGACTAAGGTACGCAAATTCAGCTACGTTAATAACGTAGCTGAATTCGAAGTACCTTAGTCCGGACTTACCGCGGTCCAGACGCGGCCGGAAGTCTCCCCCTGTCGACGCCGCGTACTCCTCTCGGCGAGCTGGAGTACCGGCGCCGACTGTGAGCACTTCCGGGATCGATCCGGGATCGATTTATCGCGTCTTAACCAGATGCGATAAATCGATCCCAGAACATCGATGGCGTGCCGCCGGACCAGCCGGTAAGTGAAGACTAGGCCTTAGTGACATAAGTCTGACATAAGACCAAGCCTAAGACTCAGGGCAGGCGCTTCAGAAGTGGAAAGGAAATTGTAAGAGGACCTTCAAGTTTCTCAAATATGAAGTATCTTTGGAGAGCTCCTTACATCTCAAAGATGCTGTGAGGCTGCAAACATAGGTGCCCACTCCATAGACAAAAATTAGCGGATGCTTAGCACCCACTTGCAGCCAAGCTTCCCTCCCTCCAGCCGCCCCCCGCCAATCAACTCCTCCAACAACTCCAGAACAGCTGGGTGTGCAAGAGACGCTGGGAGGGCGGGGTTACCTAGGGAGGTGGTGTAATCTCCTTCTTTAGAGGTTTTTAAGGTCCGGCTTGACAAAGCCCTGGCTGGGATGATTTAGTTAGGGATTGGTACTGCTTTGAGCAGGGGGTTGGACTAGATGACCTCCTGAGGTCCCTTCCAACCCAGATATTCTATGATTCTATGAAGGAACGGGGACGGGGCACGCTCAGGGGAGGGGCAGGAAGAGGTGGGGCGAGGGTGGAGTGGGGGTGGGAAGAGGCAGGGTGGGGGCTTGGAAGAAGGGGTGTGGTGGGGGCAGGGAAAATTAGAAGCCGGCGCCTGTGGCTGCAAAGAAGAAAGCATGTTGTCCAACACTATGATGAGCAGGAAAGCCTCTTGTTGCCCTGCCCTGGCAAGTTTTCCCTGGGTGAGCTGCTGGCTGAACTCCACCTGGTTTCACAGGATCTAGCATCAAGCACAGACCTTTTCTTTTCAGACTACACCACATGGCTATGTTAGCTGATGCAGAGTAGCGGGTCCGGGACAAGACCAGAGCCACTCACCTGTCTAGAGTTCTGGTTCTCAATTCTTGTACTGACATCTGGGTGGAGGGTGAAGTCTGGAGCAAAGTACTCGAAGTATTCTGCGAGGGAACCAGTAAAGAGTTAAAGAACAGAGGCGAGGGGAGTTGGAAACTAGTTTTTCTGAAACACTGTTCTGCAGAGATGGGAACAGCCTACCCTACATCATTCTAGCTGTCACCATACCATCAAGAGCACAGTGAGAGCCAACTCCATCATCATGAGGGGTATGCTGCCAGAAAGAAAAGAGAAAGCAACAGGAACATTGTGTATGGAATTTAGAACACATGATACTGTAATGCAGATATGTCTGTCCAGTGAGGCCCACCACAGATGGGGGATGTGTACAGTAGGAAGCAAGAAAGTTCAAGAACACCTGGGTTAGGATCAGAAGATACTACTACTTCAGCCCCACTCTGGTTAACATTAATTAACATAGGTGTGGAATCCAGCTAAAGTCCCTGACCCATTAGAACGTCGAAGCACATTAGCTAAATTTATGAAGAGAGTGGGAAAACTCACATTAATTTATTCCAAGGCTAAAAGGAACCATTGTGATCAACTAGTCCAGGGGTTCTCAAACTGGGGGTCGGGACCCCTGAGGGGGTCACGAGGTTATTACATGGGGGTTGGCGAGCTGTCAGCCTCCATCCCAAACCCCGCTTTGCCTCCAACATTTATAATAGTGTTAAAGTGTTTTTAATTTATAAGGGGGGGTCGCACTCAGTGGCTTGCTATGTGAAAGGGGTCACCAGTACAAAAGTTAGAGAACCACTGAACTAGACTGACCTTCTATATAACAACATAGATCAGAGACTTTCCTAAAATAATTCCTAAAGCAGATCTTTTAAAAAAACATTCAATCTTGATATAAAAATTGCCAGTGATGGAGAATCAACCACAACTCTGGCAAATTGTTCTAATGGTTAATTACTTTCACTGTTAAAAAATTATACCTTATTTCCAATCTGAATTTGTCTCATTTCAACTTCCAGCCACTGGATCGTGTTATACCTTTCGCTGCTAGACTGAAGAGCCCATTATCAAATATCTGAACATACCCTGCAGGTATTTATAAACTGTAATCAAGTCATCCCTTAACCTTTGTTAAGATAAATAGATTGAGCTCTTTGAGTCTATCACTATAAGGCAGGTATTCTAATCCTTTTAGTCATTCTTGTGGCTCTTCTCTGAACATTCTCCAATTTATCAACCTCCTTCTTGAATTGTGAACACCAGAACTGGATACAGGATTCCAGCAGCCATTACACCAATGCCAAATACAGAGATAAAATAACCTCTCTACAATTATTCAAGATTCCCCTGTTTAGGCATCCAAGAATCACATTAATCCTTTTGGCCACAGCATCGCACTGGGAGCTCATGTTCAGTTGATTATCCACCATGACCCCCAAATCTTTTCCAGAGTCACTGGTTCCCAGGATAGAGTCCCCCATCCTGAAAATATGGCTTACATTCTTTGTTCCTAGATGTATACATTTACATTTAGTCATATTAAAATGCATAGTCCTTGCTTGCACCCAGCTTTCCACGCAATCCAGAGCACTCTGTAACAGTGACCTCATCCTTTTCATTATTTACCACTCCCCTAATTTGTGTGTGTCATCTCCAAAATTTCTCATTGATGATTTTATGTTTTTTTCCCAAGTCATTGATACAAATAGTAAATAGCGTAGAGCGAAGAACAGATTCCTGTGGGACCCCACTGGAAACACATTCATTCAATGATGATTCCCCATTTATAATTGAGACCTGTCAGTTAGCCAGATTTTATTCCATTTTATGTATCTTACGTTGATTTTATATCTTTCTAATCCAATGATACTCAGACTGAGGCTTACAAGCTGCAAGTGGGCTCTTTAATATGTCTCCTGCGGCTTTTTGCACCACATGATATTAAAACACTGTGTGATTTAATTATTAACCAATCTAAGTTATTAACCAAGCAGGATGCTTTTACTATGTTATCAATCAGTTTTAGTTGATACAATAAATACTTGGTCAGTCATTTTGATGTGAGAAATAATATATATATGATTAGAACAGTGATATTCAGGCCTCTCTCTGATTCAGGAGCCAAATTAGCAATCAGCATTATCCAAAAGAGCCACAGTCATGTGAATTCATTATTTCATTTACTATAGTATTATCTATTCATATTTAAATGTGGAAATATTGGGGGGGAGGAGGTGCGACCGTGGCTCTTTTAGGCAATGCTGATTGTTAATTTGGCTCCTGACTCAGAGGCCTGAATAACACTGTTCTAATCAAAATGTTGTTCATTACCAAGTTAAATGCCTTATAGATGTCAATTACATCAACATTATTTACCTTTATCAAACTTGTAATCTCATAAAAAAAAAATTATGTTAGTTTCACAGGATCTATTTTCCATAAACCTATGTTAATCGGCATTAATTATAATACCTTTCTTTAATTCTTTATTAAAATAGTCCCATATCAGCTGCTCTAATTTCTTGCCTGGGATAGATGTCAGACTGACAGGTCTATACTTACCCAGGTCATCCCATTTACCCTATTTAAATATTGGCACAACATAATAATCTGTAACAAGACGACGCTAACTCACCACTGTATGGGAGTTCCTCACTAATTGCTTCATCCACAAGCAGCGACGTTTCATAGGTCCTAAAAACACAGAACATTCTACTCAGTCCAGTAAAGATCGACTTTTCCCCCATTACCCAGTACTGGCAGTCAGCCTGAAACTCAATGCCAGTTACAGCTGCATAAAGGCCCAAAGGAGCACAAGTGTTGATAACCCTCATGCCATCTGCAACAAATAGGACATTCTCCAGCAAGCATGTGAAAGACTCACCAGCATCGTGCCACATTACGAACAGTATAGCCACCTCCTCCCAGCACCAGAAGGGGGATGTTGAAACTCTTTACGTACTCCACACACTCCCTAAAAACCCAAAACAGAAGGGAAATCTGTGACTGTTAGCAGCTGATCTAAGCTCATCAATGCAGCACCATGCTCAACCCAGTAACATACCTAACTGTATGATACACAGAGTTCAGGGCTCCCATCAGTGAAACCCAAACCTTGCCGTGATGGGAGCTGTTCTCATGGCTTGAGAGAAATCTGACCTCTGTGTTCATGCATTCTGGCAGAGCACTGCCGGAAGAAATGTTGTGAGATCCCAAATCTAGTCTGGGGAATCTGCTTATGCAGAATCTTACCCCTTATTAGCTCTTCTGAGGAGAGCCTCCTATCCCACAGGGAACTAGATTGCTCTTGTTGAACTCAAGACTCGCACTGAAGACCCAATGCATTCTTTCACTGACTTTAAATGTTCCATCCACACCCTTGCTGAACTTACCCATGTCCTCTTATACTGAGGTTAAAGCAACCCAGACGGTCACAACCCAGGGAGTCAGCACCGCACTAGGGAAGAGAAAGAGAACAGCTGAGTCCTGGCTAAGAAGCATTATTCTCCAGATGCACATCCTAACAAGCCATCAGCATCCCACAGTTATACCCAACCTACCACAGAGCCACAAGCAGCATTCCAGCCAGCCAGCATCCACCTGTCCATATTTCCCCAGGCAGCCACAGATGCACATACTGGAGAGTGCATACCTCCTACCCATTCCCTCTGCAACAGATGCACATAGACCTGCTCTCCTACCTGCAGCACTATGCATGTAGGCTGGTAGTAGTCCACCACCTGGTTAATGACTGGCTGGAAGAGGTGTTTATAACCTTTAGAGAGAAAGACAGATTGTCATCATGGCTCAAGAAGGCAAACAGGGACATTGGGGCGCAGGAAAAGCATTCCACTTACTTTGGTCATCAATGCCATCCCGCAGTGGCACATTGAGGCAGTAATAGCGGCCACTCTCTGCCCCAACCTCGTACATGTCACCTGGCAGAGGAAAGGAGGCAGAGTTACAGCACACAAGGATCAGCTCTGAAACTTCACAGGTGTGGGCAGTACAGACAACAGCAAATCAAGACTTCTGCCAAGGGATCCAACCATGGCATGGAGATCCTTTCCACCTACTCTGCAAACTACCACAGGACCATATCCTTCACCCAGCCTCTCCCCACTCTCCAGAACTCCTTTCTTCAGTCATCTCTCTCTGAAACCAGAGCACCAGAACCTCACACTACTATGTAACAGCAGTGATTGGGGCCTGAAATCTGCACTTCACTGGGGCAGTGGAGATTCTGTACCTGTACCAGGGAAGAAGTAGTTCCCATATTTGTGAAAAGATACTGTCATGACACGGTCTGTCAAGTAAAAGGCCTCCTGAACACCATCTCCATGATGAATATCAATGTCAATGTAGAGAACACGTGGGTGATACCTGCCAGAAACAGGAGACAAAGGCGCATTACAGTCCACTGGTGCCATCCCAACTACAGCAACCACTTTGCTATGGTTTCCTAAAATCCAACCCCCATAAAACAAGCCTGTAATATGTCAAAGGCCTTCCGGCTCAGCAAGCCCATCTGGTCCCCCCTAAGGTCTCTGGAGAATATCTCTGACATTAGACCATAAGATGATGTTTGTGTAGAGCATCTTCCATACAAACTGTACTTTAAAATACTCTTGTCTGTTATATTAAGAGGCACGAACAAGGAACAACAGGTTTTAAGAGCAGACTAGAGACACGATAGAAAGCACATGAAAGAGAGAGATGCAGTGGGCTCGTTCAGACGGCAAAGGTTGCAGAGAAGATTCTTGCATTGGCAGCAGAAAGATTATGCAAAGGGTCAGGAAGGAGGCCATTGGCGAAGACGCAAAGTGAGAGGAACCAGCCTAGTAGTGCAAGTCCATGAATTGACTGACTTGTACAGTCAGAGAAGTTTAGAAAGCACTTTATGTACAAAAGTCTTTGCCATGAAAAAATTACAATCTAGTTAATCTTTAAAAATTAGAGCAATTTTTAAATGCTCCTGAAATGAATGGGGAGTAAAGTAATTTGAAGATGGAAGCAATTGTTCTTCCCTGTATGTGCCACAGCACTGGCATCATCACTCTCCAGTGCTAGAGTCTGGAGAGCCAGGACTTGAGGAGGTCAGGGGAATGAAGTGCAGTCATCCAGATGGAGGCATGAATGTGGATCTCAGCCACGGTGGGCAGAAGGACATACTGCCCAGGGGCATTGTTGCATAGATGGCAACAGGCAGCATTGCAGAGACAGGGAATGTGGAAAAAGGAAAGTTGAGTGAAGGCTGAAGCCAAAGTTACTGAGAACGGAGGTCTGAATGCAGGGGAGAGAAAGAAGATGCTGGTGGGCTTGAGAAGTGTCCTCTTGCCAAGTGGACATTCAGGGGAATGCAGGAGAGTTGAAATTACTGGGCAATAAATTTACTAGGTCCATCAGGCAGAGGTCAGATAAGGAGAGGTCATTTAAAGCATCAAAACTTATATGTCCCCACTTTTAATGTTAAAGAGAGAGGGGACATAACCCTTACCAGAGCCAACACCCTGTTTGAGATGAGGTGACTAGTACTGCAGTAACATTTAGAGGAGGCAAACCTTAATTAATCCAGAAAATATCAGAATGTCTTTCTATAATTCTCCAACCCATTCCTTATGAGTTTAGACTTTTTTTTGAACCACAATTGCATTTTTTGACCAAAGTGGAGGTCCCCATTATGCTGTCTCCAGATCCCTTTCCTGAGCCAATATAGTTAAATTTAGAATCCAGAAAGATTCACATGTAGTTCAAATTTTTCCTTCCAAAGTGCAACACTTTGCATTTATCACAAAGAGCTTAACAATGGCAAGAACTATACACATAGTAAGCCTCACAAGGGCCCTGTGAAGTAGAAAAATATTTCACAGATGGTAAATTGAGAAAACAATCAACAAAGCTAGCACCAGATATCCTTATTCTCAGTCCTCTGCCTTAACTGAGAACTATTCCTGCTTCTGAGGATGAGAACAGGACAGTAAGTCAAGAACTGAGTGTTTGGGACTCTGCAATGGCAGGGTCTTGGCAGAGAAGCGAAGCTACCAGTAGAGATAGACGCTGGAGATGTAAGAGCAGAATCATGCCAGGGACACGCCTGAACAGCTGTTAGGCTACAGAAGACACCTGAAACAGAGACTGTCCAGGGCAGCCAATGATCAGCTATGTCTAAGCCACAACTGAAATTAAGGAGAACAAGAAGGGAAGAACTCTCTATCAGCAGAGGGGATCCTATTTATGATGTGGAGAAGGGCAGTGTCCATACTACAACCACATCACACAGGGCGTCTCTCACAGCATTACCCTCCCAGAGCATCACTTCTAATCCAAAACAGTATCACAGTGCACTCACACCGAGTCCTTACTTGAGCAGCTCCAGAATGCCGATAACTATGTCATTGACGTAACAAAACCCAGAAGCCTGCAGTGCAAAGAAAATAAAATGGAGTCAAAAGAAGAGCAGTAATGAGCCCAACTTTCAGTGAGACAGAAATACTTAGACTTGTGTCATTACCTCAAACTTCTTGGCATGATGCAGGCCTCCAGCCCAGTTTATTGCAATATCACAGATCTAAGAAAGGAAGAGAAGATTAGCTCAAAGTTAAGAGCAAGAGAGCAACAACCCCAAACCCAACCCTGCATGTCAGTATGGACATCACCCCTACCCCCACATTGTGGCTCACAATTATTATTTTTTCCCCTTTCTCACCACCCATCCAGTCCCTTCAGATGCCCTGCTATCTGTCATCCAGTCAAGCTACTTAAGCTGTACTAAATCAGTGTTTGCAATCAGTCAGTGCGGGGGCAGGGGAAAATCCAAGAGATTCCCCCACAAATTAACAGACAGGTGACACCGAGTTGGTGTTTTTACAATAAGTATATGTAGTATAGGCTATCTTAGGGACTCCATCCCCCACAGTAGCCAGCTGGCATGTCAGTGTTCAAAGAGGACAAGCATATCAGCTCAGAGTTACCTTGTTGTTCAGTTGTGTTGCTCCCTGCAGTGAGGCCCCAGTATAGCGAGAGCAAAATTCGAAAAGGCCTGGGAACACTGGGCTGCAAAAAGAGAACACAAAATTCAAACAGAACAGAACCTTCCAACTTCAGATACACGTCTCCAGGACTGAGACCAAAACAAAACTCTCAGTGACCATTAGACAAAGAATATCAAAATGCAGTCTCTGCTAGAGAAATGTTAATTCGGGGTCATTCTGACCCTGTTCACTACAGATTACATACCAATAGGCAACATTACACCATCCTTTGCAAACACTATGGAAAACTTGGCGGATTTGATAATAATTACAAGAAACTTTCAAGTTAGTCTGGAACAATCTTGTTCACCATATATTCCAGATCTGGAGAATCGGAAACATACAGACTAAATCCTGCCCTCTACCATGCTGATGCATATATGGGGACAGGTCCTAGAGAGAGAAGACGCAAGGCATCCTGTGTAAGGGAGAGGGCAGGACTTCACAACAAAACAACAACAGGGAACATAGCTGTCCAAGACATCTACTCATACACCATATTCCCATGGGGTTGTAATCTGTTAGTTTGAAGATGCTCCCCAGCCATTCACCTACCTAGTGAATAGACTGCTGTGAGCAATAAATTGTATCCAGGGATGCACAATGCTCTTGCTCAGAGTAGCAAAGTATGTCTCATCTCCATCGTGAAATCCCACTCTAGCCAGCAGGCTCAGGATGGCAGAAGAACTCCTTTACTCATTTTCAGTGACTTACAGCATGCACACATTAACAAGTGCAAGTCATAACATATCAATGTGCGCACACAATCTACCAGAAATAAAATATAGACCTCAAATCTCTTGCTTCCATGTGTTTCACTTGTTAACAGGCCCCAGAGCTTGTACCTGACCACACTGTTTTCACAAAAGTAGAATTATAGTCAAATTAACCCAATGAGAAGATTGGCTGAGGGAGAAAGCAAATACCACTGCCACAGAAGTGCAGGCCAGGGAGGTGTGTGAAAAATGTGTTATATGGCCACCAACGGAGAGCAAGAATGACAGATCAGCTCACCCTAAAGTAGGTGGCAGCCTGACCTGTGTCTACAGCACTTTGTAGCCTGCAAATAGCTGAAACTCCCAGCAGACTGTGTATTTAAGAACACTGGGTTTGTTCAGTTGGGAGAAAAGGAGATTATGGAAAGGCAAGGATAGCAGCCTCTACCTCCCACAGCTAAATCTCATCACTTCTCATCCTGTCCTCACTAATTAGTGGGAATACTAGTATATAGAGACTGTACTGTTATCCTATTATTTATTGCTTGAGGTCAAGATTTTCAAAATTGACTAGTGATTTGTGACGCAAAGTTTGAGACACAGATTTTCAGAGTTTATCTGCCCTTTCTGAAAGTCAGAACCTTTAAGTTGTCTCAAGTTTGGCACCCAAAAAACGGAGGCAACCAAAATTAGCCACCTTTGAACATCTCTGCCCAAATTTTCAAGAGCTAAGACCCTCATGAAACCAAATACAGTTACAGTCCCTAGTATAGAGCTTACCATCTAGATTCAGATCTAACTACTGAAACTCTAAGATTAAAAAGAAGAGGGAGAGGAAGAAGATTTACAGCAATAACAGTTACTCAACAAACTGTTTGCAACATCTTAATGGCTCCATTAGACTGTAGGGCTTTTTTAGTTAAAAATGTAAATTAATACCACACTGTATTGGAACCATTATGATGCACCCATACCACACCAAGTAATCACATGAGATTACTGTAACCCTTGTACTTCCCATTCACCTGCTAGGTGCTAGATACTCACCAGTCATCACCCACATTGAAGGCATTGAGGCTCTTGGTGAATCCTTGCATGTTGTTGGGACTCACCCTCTGCAGGAAGTCTATATAATCCTCCGAGTGGAAGCGACACATATCATGCTGGGATGCCTGGTATGGTTTAAAAACCTCCAAGAGAAGGACACACAACAGTTATTTCCTGCTCAGAGTTGGGTTTACCTTGGCTACTATAAATCTCACCACAAAATTAACTCCAAATAGACAAATATCCCAAATCACTCTGTCAGTCTAAAAATGCTCAACTATGTGCTCAGCTTAACAAGTGTCTTGCAAATTTTAAATAAAAAGTGGTCAGGAAAGTAGGGATTGATTCAAGAGATGGTGTCCACAACAATATGAATTTCCCATCATTGCATTTTTTCATATTAAAGTATACTTTTAACTAAGTTAACAATCAAGAATACTACATATGTACAATGAGAGGAAATTAAGCTGCTCTGAGATTAATCAGAACCTTAAGTTTTGCCTTTCTTTATCTGTCCCTATTTAAAATATATACTTTTAACAAAATTAAGAAATTTTTGCTTTTTAAAAAAATTGGAGAAAGCATGGGCTTGTGTTCATGGGGAAATGTATTCACATAACTATACAGGAATAACTCCCCGTGTGGACAGTGTTATTCCGGAATAAGAGTGTCCTCACAGGGAATTATACCGGTATAGCTATATGGGTATAACACTAGTCTACAATTTTTGAGAAGTCGTCTGCTTCAGAGATAAAATGTGCTATTTATTATGTATTTTGATGTGCTGAATTCAAATATTACAATTAAAACAACTGATTGGCTACTGTTTCTTAGGCCTGGTCTACACTAGGAGGTTATGTCGAATTTAGCAGCGTTAACTCGAATTAACCCTGCACCCGTCCACACAACGAAGCTATTTATTTCGACATAGAGATCTCTTTAAATCGATTTCTGTACTCCTCCCTGATGAGGGGAGTAGCGCTAAATTCAACATGGCCATGTCGAATTAGGGTAGGTGTGGATGGAATTCGATGCAAATAGCTCCGGGAGGCATCCCACAGTGCACCACTCTGTTGACGCGCTGGACAGCAGTGTCTGCTCTGACCAGACACACAGGAAAAGCCCCAGGAAAATTTGAATTCCTTTTCCTGTCTGGGCAGTTTGAATCTCATTTCCTGTTTGGACATCGTGGCGAGCTCAGCAGCACTGGCAACGATGCAGAGTTCTCCAGCAGAGGTGACCATGAAATCTCAGAATAGAAAGAGGGCCCCAGCATGGACTGATCGGGAAGTCTTGGATCTGATCACTGTGTGGGGCGATGAGTCCGTGCTTTCGGAGCTGCGATCGAAAAAACGCAATGTGAAGATCTACGAGAAGATCTCAAAAGCCATGATGGAGAGAGGATACAGCCGGGATGCAACACAGTGCCGCGTGAAAATCAAGGAGCTGAGACAAGGGTACCAGAAGACCAAAGAGTCAAACGGACGCTCCGGATCCCAGCCCCAGACATGCCGTTTCTACGAGGCACTGCATTCCATTCTAGGTGCGGCCGCCACCACTACCCCACCACTGTCCGTGGACTCTGACGATGGGATATTGTCGACGGCCGCTTCCTCGGAGATGTTCACGGACGGGGAAGATGAGGAAGGAGATGAGGAGAACGAGGCAGTTGACAGCGCTTTCAACGCTGATTTCCCCGACAGCCAGGATCTCTTCATCACGCTCACGGAGATCCCCTACCAACCCCTCCCAAGGCAGTAACCCAGACCGTGAATCAGGGGAAACATCAGTAGGTAAGTGTTTTAAACATTTATTTTGAACAGAATAGGAATGATATTTTAACAATGGGTTTCTCATGATTAGTTTTCCCTAGGCGCTTTAGTTTCTAGTCCTTGCCAGTGCAGCGACTGGAAAAGTTTGTCAACATGTCCGGTTTTTCATGATTAGTTTGCCCTAGGCGCGTTACTTTTTAGTCCTTGCCAGTGCAGCTACTGGAAAATTCTGTCAATATGTCCAGGGATAGAGCAGAAATCCCCCTGGGACATCTCCACGAAGGTCTCCTGGAGGTATTGTGAAAGCCTTTGCATCAGGTTCCTGGGGAGAGCGGCCTTATCGCATCCTCCATGGTAGGAAACTTTTCCGCACCAGGCTAGCAGCAAGTACTCCGGGATCATTGCCTCGCAAAGCATGGCGGCATATGGCCCTGATGCTTGCTGGCATTCACGCAGCATGCGGTCTTTCTCTGTCTCCAAAATCCTCATCAGAGTGATATCACTCATGATAACCTGCTTTGAATTAGGGAATGTTAGTATTGGGACTGATTGCCTGTTCCTTTACATAACTGTAACCGGCCGTTTACAGCCACGCGGTGGAAGCGTGACAGGGGCAGCATGCAGGGATCTTTCACGGGGACAGCCACGAGGGGGTTGGGACAGGGGCAGAGTTCATGCTGGCCAGATTGCCGGCAGCAGGAACTGGCCAACGCTAGGAGCATTGCTTGGAACGTGAAAGGAAGGCACTGCTATAAATTAAGCTTTAAGCAGCCAAAAGTCTACAGCTTACCATGTCCGCCTACTAGCTGAATTCCATTGTCTGGCCCCGCTTGTGTGATCTGTACAGCAAGACCCCAGGCACTCAATGGGAAGGCCGAAAATTCGACCTTGTACTGAGTGCGCATGTGATAGGTGCTGTGCATGGTCTTGTTCACAGAGAAAGACTATATTCATTGTTCGCAAAACTGTATCTTTCTGAGGAATTCACTCCCTTTTTCCCATCCCACAGCTGCGAGTGTCTCCCGAGCTACCCCGGCATCCCCCTCCCAGAGGCTGGTGCAGATCAGGCGATGAAACAGAAGGACACGGGACGAGATGTTCTGAGAACTTATGGGCTGCTCCCGAGCCGAGGCGGCACAGCAGACCCAGTGGAGGGAGAACATGTCGCAATACCAGCGATCACACAGCGAACGGGAGGACAGGTGGCGGCAGGAAGACCAGCAGGCGACTCAAACGCTGCTTGGACTAATGGGGGAGCAAACGGACATGCTCCGGCGCCTTGTAGATGTTCTGCAGGACCGGAGGCAGGAGGACAGAGCCCCGCTGCATTCTATCTCTAACCGCCCTCCCCCGCCACAAAGTCCCATCCCCCCCTCACCCAAAGTCCCAAGAAGGAGGGGCGGCAGGGGCCGTGGAAACAGTCACTCCATCCCTGCAGACTGCTCAAGTAACAGAAGGCTCTCATTCCCAAAGATTTGATAAGTCCTTTCCTTCACTCCAAAAGCACCTCACCCAAGCCCCCGTCCCAGTTTCATCCTCTAACTGTGTAGTTGTTAATAAAAAATACATTTCTGTTAATTACTGTTTCCATCATGTTCTTTTAGAGGAGAGTGTGTTTGAAGAGGGTGAAGGGGGTTGGTAATTGGAGAGGACAGTCACCTTTACCAGGGTACAGACATGAGGGCAGGTTCAGCAGAAGGTCACATACACATTGCAGTCACTAGGCACCCTGGTCAGTCTGGGAGGTGGTTTTCATGTTGTGTGTGTGGGGGCTATGTGAGTTTGTGGCAGAGGAGGGCGATTACAGATCTTATGCAGCAGTCCTTAGCCTGGATGACAGAGCCACACAGCAGGGGATCTGTAACCGCCCTCCCCCGCCACAAAGTCACATAGCCCCCACACACAGAGTCCCAAAAAGGAGGGGTGGCAGGCTCCGTTGAAACAACCAGTCCACCACTGCGGACCGCTCTAGGAGCAGGAACCTGTCATTCCTCGAGTTTAGAAGCGTCCTTTCTATCACTACACCCGCTCCCCACCACAGTCTGCGTCCCAGTTTCAACACTTTACCATGAAATCCTTAATAAAGAAAACGGTGTTAATGAACAAAGTTTCATTTATTTTATTTTTAAAGGTGTGTTGGAAGGGGGGCAAGGGGGTTGGTAACTGGAGAGGATAGTCAACATTAACTGGGTAAAGAAACGGGGGCAGGTTCAGCTTCTGTTGAAACAAACTTAATAGTCACAGGTTACCCTGTTCACTCTGGAACCTAGCTTTCAAAGCTTCCCGGATGCACAGCGCGTCCCGCTGGGCTCTTCTAATCTTCCAGCTGTCTGGCTGGGCGTAATCAGCAGCCAGGCGATTTGCCTCAAGCTACCACCCCGCCATAAACGTCTCCCCCTTGCTCTCACAGAGATTGTGGAGCACACAGCAAGCTGCAATAACAATGGGGATATTGGTTTCGCTGAGATCAAAGCAAGTCAGTAAGCTTCTCCATCTCCCCTTCAGACGTCCAAAAGCACACTCCACCACCATTCTGCACTTGCTCAGACGGTAGTTGAAGAGTTCTTTTTCACTGTCCAGGGTGCCTGTATAGGGCTTCATGAGCCAGGGAATTAGCGGGTAGGCTGGGTCCCCGTGGATGACTATAGGCATCTCCACATCCCCAACAGTTATTTTGTGGTCCGGGAAGTAAATACCTTCCTGCAGCCGTCTAAACAGACCAGAGTTCCTGAAAATGCGAGCGTCATGAACCTTGCCCGGCCATCCGACGTTGATGTTGGTAAAACGTCCCCTATGGTCCACCAGTGCTTGCAGCACCATTGAAAAGTAGCCCTTTCGGTTAATGTACTGGCTGGCCTGGTGGGCCGGTCCCAGGATAGGGATGTGAGTTCCATCTATAACCCCACCGCAGTTTGGGAATCCCAAGGCAGCGAAGCCATCTATGATCACCTGCAAGTTTCCCAGGATCACTACCTTTGAGAGCAGTAGCTCAACGATTGCATTCGCTACTTGCATCACAGCAACCTTCACGGTAGATTTGCCCACTCCAAAGTGATTCACGACTGACTGGTAGTTGTCTGGCATTGCAAGCTTCCAGAGGGCTATGGCCACTCGCTTCTGGACAGTCAGGGCTGCTCGCATCCGGGTGCCCTTGTGCTTCAGGGCAGGGGACAGCAAGTCACAAAGTTCCAGGAAAGTTCCCTTACGCATCCGAAAGTTTTGCCACCACTGTGATTCATCCCAGACCTGCAGCACTATGCGGTCCCACCAGTCCATGCTTGTTTCCTGGGCCCAGAATCGCCGTTCCACAGCATCAACATGACCCATTGCCACCATGATGTCCACGGCGCAGGGTCCTGTGCTTTGTGAGAGGTCTGTGCCCCTCTCAGACTTAATGTCCTCACCGCGCTGCCGTAGCCTCCTCGCCCGATTTCTCAGCATCTGCCTCTGGAAAAGGTGGATGATAAGGTGCGAGGTGTTGACAACGGCCATAATTGCAACGATGATCGCAGCGGGCTCCATGCTCGCAGTGCTGTGGCGTCCGCGCTGTCAATCACCAGAAAAGTGCGCGAACTGATTGTCCGCCGGCGCTTTCACGGAGGGAGGGCGGGAGTGACGGTTGAATGACGACAGTTACCCAAAACCACCCTCAACACATTTTTTGCCCCAGCAGGCATTGGGGGCTCGACCCAGAATTCCAGTGGGCAGCGGGGACTGCGGGAACTGTGGGATAGCTGCCCACAGTGCACCGCTTCCAATGTCGACGCTTGCCCCGTTAGTGTGGACTCACAAAGTTGAATTACTGTCCTGAGTGTGGATACACACGTTCGACTTTGTAATATCAGTTCCACAAATTCGCTTTAAGTAAAATTGAACTACTATCGTAGTGTAGACCTACCCTAAGATATTTAAGTTTTTACATTTTATGTCTATGTATATTGTGTAGATAGTAGAGTTTTAATCATAAATTGTAAACCTAGGTCTTTTCATGTGTTTATGGTTGCTTTACATGATAATATTTCACCTGTCCTGTTTATGTAACATTTTAAAAATCAGCAAAAGAGTTATATAAATAAAATTTATTATGAAACAAAAGGCAAAAAACTATTATGTATATAGTTTAGTCCTATTCAATGTCTAGTCGGCCCTTCTTGGCTTGTCTCTTGTATTCATTAAATGGAGAATCTCTTGTCACTGTCCAGCAATAGTCTGCAAGCATTGATGGGCTCCATTTGCCCTGATAGCGTTTCTCCATTGTTGCAATGTCCTGGTGAAATCGCTCGCCGTGCTCGTCGCTCACTGCTCCACAGTTCGGTGGAAAAAATCTAGATGAGAGTGCAAAAAATGTATCTTTAGTGACATGTTGCAACCAAGGCTTTTGTATGCCTTGAGGAGGTTTTCTACCAACAACCTGTAGTTGTCTACCTTGTTGTTTCCGAGAAAATTTATTGCCACTAACTGGAAGGCTTTCCATGCCGTCTTTTCCTTGTCACGCAGTGCATGGTCAAATGCATCATCTCGAAGAAGTTCACGAATCTGAGGACCAACAAAGACACCTTCCTTTATCTTAGCTTCACTTAACCTTGGAAATTTTCCACGGAGGTACTTGAAAGCTGCTTGTGTTTTGTCAATGGCCTTGACAAAGTTCTTCATCAGACCCAGCTTGATGTGTAAGGGTGACTTCCTTGATTCAACAAGTGGTGGATGCTGAACACTTTTACTCCCAGGCTCCAATGACTGTCAGAGTGGCCAATCTTTCTTGATGTAGTGGGAATCTCTTGCATGACTATCCCATTCGCAGAGAAAACAGGAGTACTTTGTGTATCCAGTCTGCAGACCAAGAAAGAGAGCAACAACCTTCAAATCGCCACAAAGCTGCCACTGATGTTGGTCATAGTTTATGCACCTCAAAAGTTGTTTCATGTTGACATAGGTTTCATAGACTCATAGACTTTAAGGTCAGACGGGACCATTATGATCATCTAGTCTGACCTCCCGCATGATGCAGGCCACAAGTTGACCCACCCACTCCTGGAATAATTCTCTCCCTTGACTCAGCTGTTGAAGTCCCCAAATCATGATTTTAAGACTTCAAGTCGTAGAGAATCTTCCAGCAAGCGACCCCTGCCCAGCAAGCGACCCCTGCCCCATGCTGCGGAGGAAGGCGAAAAACCTCGAGGGCCTCTGCCAATCTACCCTGGAGGAAAATTCCTTCCCGACCCCAAATATGGCGATCAGCTGAACCCTGAGCATGCGGGCAAGATTCTCCAGCCAGACCCTCCAGAAAAAGTTCTCTGTAGTAACTTTTAATATCCCATTATTGACCATTGTTACTAATTACCAGCGATGGCACGTTATTGACCTATTGACTAAAATCATGTTATCCCATCAAACCATCCCCTCCATAAACTTATCAAGCTTAATCTTAAAGCCAGAGAAGTCTTTCGCCCCCACTGTTTCCCTCGGAAGGCTGTTCCAGAACTTCACCCCTCTGATGGTTAGAAACCTTCGTCTAATTTCAAGCCTAAACTTCCCGACGGCCAGTTTATATCCATTTGTTCTCATGTCCACATTAGTACTGAGCTGAAATAATTCCTCTCCCTCTCTGGTATTTATCCCTCTGATATATTTAAAGAGAGCAATCATATCCCCCCTCAGGCTTCTTTTGGTTAAGGTAAACAAACCGAGCTCCTCGAGTCTCCTTTCATACAACAGGTTTTCCATTCCTTGGATCATCCTAGTGGCCTTTCTCTGTACCCGTTCCAGTTTGAATTTATCCTTTTTAAACATGGGAGACCAGAACCGCACACAGTACTCCAAATGAGGTCTCACCAGTGCCTTGTATAACGGAACCAGCACCTCCTTATCCCGACTAGAAATACCTTGCCTAATGCATCCCAAGACCGCATTAACTTTTTTCATGGCCATATCACATTGGCAGCTCATAGTCATCCTGTGATCAACCAGGACTCCGAGGTCCTTCTCCTCTTCCGTTACTTCCAACCGATGTGTCCCCAGCTTATAACTAAAATTCTTGTTAGTCATCCCTAAATGCATAACCTTACACTTCTCACTATTAAATTTCATCCTATTACTATTACTCCAGTTTACAAGGTCATCCAAATCTCCCTGCAGGATATCCCGATCCTTCTCCGAATTGGCAATACCTCCCAACTTTGTGTCATCCGCAAACTTTATCAGCACACTCCTACATTCAGTTCCGAGGTCAGTAATAAATAGATTAAATAAAATCGGACCCAAAACCGAACCTTGAGGAACTCCACTGGTAACCTCCCTCCAACCTGACAGTTCACCTTTCAGTACGACCCGCTGCAGTCTCCCCTTTAACCAGTTCTTTATCCACCTCTGGATTTTCATATCGATCCCCATCTTTTCCAATTTAACCAATAATTCCTCATGCGGTACCGTATCAAACGCTTTGCTGAAATCGAGCTATATTAGATCCACCGCATTTCCTTTATCTAAAAAATCTGTTACTTTCTCAAAGAAGGAGATCAGGTTGGTTTGGCACGATCTACCTTTCGTAAAACCGTGTTGTAATTTGTCCCAATTGCCATTGACCTCAAGGTCCTTAACTACTTTCTCCTTCAAAATTTTTTCCAAGACCTTGCATATTACAGATGTTAAACTAACAGGCCTGTAGTTACCTGGGTCACTTTTTTTCCCCTTCTTGAAAATAGGAACCACATTAGCTATTCTCCAGTCAAACGGTACCACCCCCGAGTTTACCGATTCATTAAAAATTATCGCTAACGGGCTTGCGATTTCTCGCGCCAGTTCCTTTAATATTCTCGGATGAAGATCATCCTGTCCGCCCGATTTAGTCCCATTAAGCTGTTTGAGTTTGGCTTCTACCTCGGATACGGTAATGTCAACCCCCTCCCTCCTTTATTCCCATCCGTCACGCTGCCACTATTCCTAAGCCCTTAATTAGCCTCATTAAAGACCGATGCAAAATATTCGTTTAGACATTGTGCCATGCCTAGATTATCCTTAATCTCCACTCCATCTACAATCTTAAGCGGTCCCACTTCTTCTTTCTTTGTTTTCTTCCTATTTATATGGCTATAAAACCTCTTACTATTGGTTTTAATTCTCCTTGCAAGGTCCAACTCTACACGGCTTTTGGCCTTTCTCACTCCATCTCTACATGCTCTGACTTCAATAAGGTAGGTTTCTTTGCTGATCCCTCCCATCTTCCACTCCTTGTACGCTTTCTGTTTTTTCTTAATCACCCCTCTGAGACGCTCGCTCATCCAGCTCGGTCTAAATCTCCTGCCCACTAACCGTTTTCCTTTTCTCGGGATACAGGCCTCCAACAGCTCCTGCAACTTCAACTTGAAATAATCCCAGGCACCTTCCACCTTTAGATCCATAAATATGTTAGTCCAATCCACTTCCCTAACTAGTCACCTTAATTTACTAAAGTTAGCCCTTTTGAAATCGTAAACCTTAGTCTCCGATTTAATTCTGTTAATCCTTCCATTTTAGTTTAAACCAAATTAGCTCATGATCACTTGAGCCAAGGTTGTCCCCTACAACCATTTCCTCAACGAGGTCCTCACTACTCACCAAAACCAAATCTAAAATGGCATCCCCCCCTCGTCGGTTCAGCAACTACTTGATGAAGGAATTCATCAGCTATCACGTCTAGGAAAATCTGAGCCCTATTATTGTTACTAGCATTTGTTCCCCAATCTATATCTGGGAAGTTAAAGTCTCCCATGATTACACAGTTCCTATTAGTATTTACTTCCCTAAAAACATTAAAGAGTTCTCTGTCCATATCCAGGCTAGATCCCGGCGGTCTATAGCACACCCCAACCACTATCCCAGGGGAGGCTCTAGTAGTTCTTTTACCCAGTGTGAGTATTGCCCAGACAGACTCCGTCTTATCCATTCCATCACTTATTATTTCTTTACAGTTTACCTCATTATTGACATAGAATGCTACTCCACCACCTTTGCCTTTGTTCCGGTCCTTCCTAAACAGCACATACCCTTCCATACCTGTACTCCAGTCATGACTACCGTTCCACCACGTTTCGGTTATTCCTATGATATCCGGTTTCATTTCTCAGACCAGGAGCTCCAGTTCCTCCATTTTGTTACCTAGGCTTCTCACATTGGTGTATAAACATCTTAATTTATGCCGTTTGGCCTCTCTCACATTCGTTGTCCAATTTGGTACGGACACCGTACCGCCAGTATGACCTATTAGTCTAGTATCCATCCACCCGCTCCTCCTTATGTCCAATCTCTTCCCCCCGGCTATATCCGTTCTTATCTCATCGTCCTCCCTCTCAATGTTATAATCTGGTGTGGAGATTAACTGGACATCTCCCCACCGTCTCCCCCAAATTCCTAGTTTAAAGCTCTTTTGATGAGATGTGCCAGCCTCCCTCCCAGAAGTCTATTTCCTTCCCTACTTAGGTGAAGTCCGTCCCGTGAGAACAGTTTTCTGTCCCCGAAAGCCTCCCAATGGCCAGACATCCCAAAGCCCTCTTTATAGCACCACTCCCGTAGCCAACTATTTATCATCACAATCCTGTCACCCCTTTGCTGCCCTTCTCTAGGAACAGGCAGAATCCCACTGAAGATGATCTGAGCCTTGATTTCCTTAAGCGTCTTCCCCAGCCTGGCATAATCTCCCTTGATTCTCTCCAGCGAGAACCTAGCCGTGTCATTTGTTCCTACATGAAGGATGATCAAGGGGTTCTTACCTGCTCCTTTTAGGATCCTTTTCAACCGCAGGTCCACATCCCGTATCTTAGCGCCCGGTAGACAGCACACCCTTCTGTTCTCTGGGTCCGCCCTGGTCACAGGCCTGTCTAACCTCCTCAGTAAGGAGTCCCCAATCACGTAAACCTGCCTTTGCCTGGTGACAGTGCGATCTACTAATCTATCCCCTGTTCCCTCTAGTTGCAACCCCTGTCCATTCCTGTTTTCCCTTATAATCCCCCTTATGCCATCCTGTATCCTCCCGGGGCCCAGATTTGGTGCTGTCTCCATCAACTCCTCCCCTCTTTCTCTGGGACTAGCTGCTTTTCTCTTCTTCCTCACCCTCCCACCTTCAGTTACCACCTGCTGCACCCCTTCCTCGTTTTCCAAAAACCCAAACCTGTTCCTGAGCTCTATTTCTCCTTCACTGGCCCTCCTTTTCCTTGGCCTGCTTCTCACGGTCACATGCTTCCACTGCCCTTGTTCTCCCCCCGGCATTCCCCCCTTTGCCCCTGCTTTCACCTGTACCCCTGAGCATTCCCCTTCAGCCACTCCTTGCCTTTGCTCCATCAGCTGCTCAAACCCCCTTCTAAACTCTACCAGGGTATCTATCTGCATCTCCAAACCTCGGATCTTTTCTTCCAGCAGCTCTGTTAGGCGGCACTTCATACAGACATATCTCTGTTCAGGCACCCCCGCTAGGACCATGTACATACCGCAGCTGCCACATGCAATCATCTGCATTGTGTCCCCTGTTGCTTGGCTCATGGCTGCTGTTGTCTGTGCCCACCTGCTCACCTGTGCCCTCCGCACCTGGGGTAACACAGCACACGGGGCACCATGCCCTCCTGCCTCCCCTTCCACCTCCCCCTGTGAACTCCCACTCAAACTCCCCTGTTAGCAGCATATGGACTGCATGACCAACTGGAATTGATGGCAAAACATTGCCATTATGCAGTAAAACAGCTTTAAGACTCGTCTTCAATGAATCAATTAACAGTCTCCACTCGTCTAGATTGTGAACGATGTTGAGGGCTGCCATCACACCATCGATGTTGCTGCAGGCTACAACATCACCTTCCATGAAGAAGAATGGGACAAGATCCTTTTGATGGTCACGGAACATGGAAACCCTAACATCACCTGCCAGGAGATTCCACTGCTGTAGTCTGGAGCCCAACAGCTCTGCCTTACTCTTGGGTAGTTCCAAATCCCTGACAAGGTCATTCAGTTCACCTTGTGTTATGAGGTGTGGTTCAGAGGAGGAGGATGGGAGAAAATGTGGGTCCTGTCACATTGATGGTTCAGGACCAGAAGTTTCATCCTCTTCCTCGTCTGACTCAAGTGAGAATGATTCTGGTGCATCAGGAACCGGCAGTCCTTCTCCGTGGGGTACTGGGCGTATAGCTGATGGAATGTTTGGATAATGCACAGTCCACTTTTTCTTCTTTGACACACCTTTCCCAACTGGAGGTACCATGCAGAAGTAACAATTGCTGGTATGATCTGTTGGCTCTCTCCAAATCATTGGCACTGCAAAAGGCATAGATTTCCTTTTCCTGTTCAACCACTGGCAAAGATTTGTTGCACAAGTGTTGCAGCATATGTGTGGGGCACACCTCTTGTCCTGATCTCCAATTTTGCAGCCAAAATAAAGGTGATAGGCTTTCTTAACCATAGCGGTTATACTGCGCTTTTGTGATGCAAAAGTCACTTCACCACAAACATAGCAGAAGTTATCTGCACTGTTCACTCAAGTACGAGGCATCTCTGCTCACTTTGGCTAAACAGAAATTTGTCCCTTTGCAAAATCAAACACTGACAAATAAGAGAGCACGACACTGGAGGATTTCTAGAGCTAATATAGGGCAATTTGTTTAGCTGAGTGATGTAAGCTTCGTTATGATTGCATCATCCATGACTTCTAGGAATAACATGATGCAATTCATATCATGTATGACGCAATACCAGCTTCAGATTGCATCATTCATTGTTTTGCCTAAAAAGCAAGTACTGTCCAAACCCAGTCATAGATTTATTCATAGATCCAGTCAAAGACGTATTTTAGTCATTTCTGGTTTAAATTGAGATCCCTTCCCTTTATAACTCACTTATCCTCTGCCATTCCCAAGTCAAGGGTCGTATATACTGACCCAATAGCATATCTTGAAAACTAGAGCCAATCAACAATTTTAAGCATCATTTTCGTTCTCAGTGACCCAGAATTAGTAAAGTTTGACTACATTTATTTCAGAAGCATTTTGGCTGTAGAGCAGTGTAATTATACTATTATGATTATTCTGGTAACCTATGGAAACATGCAACTACAGAGCTCTACTGGCAAATACCCACACAAAGAGTTTGTTAAACTGGCCTTAAGATTAAGAAAGTATCAAACTTTTAACCTGAAAGAACGTTATCATTTTAAAAAGAAAGATTAGAGAACCAGGAAGTTAAACAATTTATATTTAAAAAACCCAAACATTGGAAGTTTGGGAATTCACAGTTAAGGCCCATCAAATACCGTATATACTCGATCATGAGCCGGTTCGTTATAAGCCGATACACCCCCGCCCCCGCCAAGATGGATAAGTAAAAACAGTAATTTTTTATGACCCATTCATAAGCCAACCCTATAATTCAGGAGTTGGCAAACTTTGGCTCCCAGGCCATCAGGATAAGCCACTGGCAGGCCAAGACAGTTTGTTTACCTCGAGCATCCGCAGGCACGGAGGTAAACCTAACAAAGTCTCCCAGCCCACCAGCGGCTTATCCTGACGGGCCAGGACAGCAACTGGTGGGGAAATTTTGAGGTGGGGGGGGGGGGGGGGAAGCTGGGGGTCAGGGGAATAACCCCTGTGACCACTTCCCACATGACCCCACCCCTAGCCTGGGACCCCCACACTCTTCCCATCCCATCCCTTCCTACCTTAGCTGGGGCGGGCCAGGTGAGGATGTCTCTGGCCTGGCCAGGTGGCACGGCCGCAGCCTGCTCCACCCCCCCCAGCAGCGCATTCACCCCCACCATTGTCACTGCATGTGCTCCTAGGGCCCCTCTCAGGTCCAGGAATCACCCTCGCCTCCCCCATAGTGGGTGCCGGAGGGTGCTGCGTGGGCGTCCTCCCCTGCTGTTGCCCCTGACTGTAGCCTTACTGGGGGTGAGGGATGGGGCTGCCCCTTGCCCAGCATGGGGCAGGAGCGGTGACTGTGGGTGGGGGGGCCCCCTGTGCTGCTGGAGGGTCCCATTAGAAAATGAAAGGGTCTGAGGGGGAAGGGCAGGCTCAGAGTCTCTGCCCTGGCAGTGGAAATGGGGGGCACTAGGACCCTGCGGCAGGGAGGCAACATGGAGCTGCACACAGAAGAGACAGGGACACTCTGCTCTGGGGCCTGCTGGTGAAAGGCAAGCGGGGGCAGCAAGTCAGGCTGTGGGACACTCGGGGAAGGTATGAGGGGGCCGCAGGTGGGGCCGGGGGGGGGACACACCCGGCCCCAAGTATTGCTGGAGCTGGGCATCTGTCTCTGAATATTGCTGGTGCCCGAGCACTACGTGGGTATGGAACTCGCCGCCTATGTCTATACCCATTCATAAGCCGAACCCCTTCTCTGATCCTTCCCTTTTTTACAAAAAAAAATTGGCTTATGAACGAGTATATACGATAAGCTATTCTTCCCAATCAGTAGCTCTTCTGTGAAAGGTACAAATGGAGACCAACAAGTATCCTTTTAGCATGGCTGGTTGCTATTTATAAAAATAATTACCTCACAGTTTCAAACAGGTATCTTGAAATCCACATCTGAAATCATGTATTTTTGGAGTTTCCCCTCAACACTTAAGTGGTATACCACCTTTGGCTGTGGACATATTATTTAATCCATATGACCCACTCATGTTGCAGAGTATATATTTCTGAGGCCAGATGGTACACTATGACAAATATGATGTGCCTTGTAATAATTTCAAGAACTGTATGTTGGCTTGGATAAGGAATGGTATTTTCTGTATGAATATTCTGGTTTAAGCGCTTCTCACTAGGAGACTTTCTGGGATGGATCAGGAAAGAAGGAGGCAATGGCTCAAGATAGTCCCTATCAGTTTTCACTTACGCTCATCTTCTTGTAGAGCCCATAGTGAAGCACCAGACTGTGGGTCAGTGCCAAGCGATGAGGCTTCATGGGATGTCCTGCCCCTGGAAAGAAAAAAAGAAGACAGTCAGCACACACAGTGGATTCAAAGCTAGACACACCACTCCCTGCCCCCCCGCAACACACAGAACCTCCTCTTCCTGCCCTCTCCCCCCCCCCCAAACAGGACCACCTCCCCCTGCCTTCTCCCACCCCCACCCTCTCCACACACAGGGTCAGCTCCCCTTGCCCTCTCCCGCCCCCACTCCCCCCGGCCTACCTCCAGGCCAGGGGTGGGCAAACTACACCCGCGGGATTGCCCCCGTTGAGCCCCGCGCCGGCTGGCATCACGTCCCTGCGGCCGGGGGAATGGGGGGAAGAGAGGGCTCCGTCTGTGTGTTGCCCTGGCTTCCAGGCACGCCCCCCACAGCTCCCATTGGCCAGGAACAGGGAACCACGGCCAATGGGAGCTTCGCGGGAAGTACCTAGAGGAGCGCATTTTTGCCATGCGGAGCCCTGCAACCCCCTCCCCCAGGGGCCACAGGGACATGGTTCCAGCTACTTCCCGGAGAGGAGCGGGGCCCGCGCTGCTGCCATCCCGGAGCCCGAAGCCCTCCTGCACCCCGCCCCCCAACTCCCTGCCCTGAGCCCCCTGCTGCATCCCACACCCCTTCTGCACCCCAACTCCCTGACCTGAGCCCCCTGCCTGCACCCCAACCCCCTGCCATGAGCCCCCTGCCTGCACCCAACACCCCTTCTGCACCCCAACCCCTTGCCCTGAGCCCCCTGCTGCACTCCACACCCCAATCCCCTGCCCTGAGCCCCCTGCTGCACCCCACACCCTGCCTGCACCCCAAATCCCTGCTGTACCTCAACTCCCTGCCCTGAGCCCCCGCCACACCCCTCATGCACCCTCTAGGGGCAGGGAAGGGGTCGAGTTGGGGTGGGGACTTCGGGGAAAGAGTTGGAATGGGGGCAGGGAAGGGTGGGAAGAGGAGGGGCCTCATGGAAGGGATGGAGTGGAGGCAGGGCCGGGGGCAGCGAGGGTGTGTGTGTGTGTCAGTGATGCGGCCCTTGTGTCAATGAACAAGCCCTCATGTGGCCCTCGTGGTCATTTGAGTTTGAGACCCCTGCTGTAGATGTATTCCAGAGGGCCTTTTAAGCCAACAAACTCACCTATACTGCTAGGAACCTGATATATGGACTTTGAAGTCTTTGTATGTATGTGACTGTTTTACCATTTAACATCTCTCTTCTTGGTCATTCTTTTTTCTTTATAAACCTTAGTTTCAGACCAGGGGTGGGCAAACTACGGTCCGCAGGACACATCCGACCCACCAGACAATTTAATCTGGCCTTCGAGCTCCTGCTGGGAAGCAGGATCTGGGGCCTGCCCCGCTCCCCGCTCCATCCGAGGAGCAGGGTCAGCTCCGTGCATCTCCTGGAAGCAGCGGCACATTCCCCCTCCAGTTCCTATGTTTAGGGGCAGCTAGGGGCCTCCGCGCATTGCCCCTGCAGCTCCCATTGGCCAGGAACTGCGGCCAATGGGAGCTGCAGGGATGGCACCTGTGGACGGGGCAGCACACCCCCCCAGCTGGAGTCCTCGCCCCCACCGCACCCCAACCCCCTGCCTGGAGCCCCCTCCCTCACCCCAAACTCCTCATTTCTGGCCCCACTCCAGAGCCTGCACCCCCAGCCAGAGCCCACATCCCGTCCTGCACCCCAACGCCAATTTCATGAGCATTCATGGCATGCCATACAACTTCCATATCCCGATGTGGCCCTCAGGCCAAAAAGTTTGTCCACCCCTGTTTAGACACTAAAGGATTGTCTGTCAGCGTGGTATTTTGGGTCCAAAGAACATTTTGTGTATGTGAGTAGAGTTTTAAAATAACTTCTCACTGTACTGGATCTAGGTGCTGTTTGGGAGCCAGAGAACTGGAATGCAATAAATGGGGCTGTGTGATTTCTTTTTTTGCTTCTTGATAACCAGTGTGGGGGAGCAGAAGCACAGTCTGTGACTGGTTGGAGAGTTTAACTTCAGTGTTACCCACTAGTCTTGGGAGTATCTGCTCTCCCTTTTGCAGCCTGCCCTGACCTTGGCATTTCCAATGAGGGCTGCCCCAGGCACCAGGGGTCACATTGGCATAGTCTTGGCAGAATCCACAGAACCAGATCATTTGGGTTTTGGATCAGAACCTCATGCCAAATTCCAAATTTTAAAATTTTGATACTGAAAGTGTTAAAGGTTAATGTTAGTCACAATGAGTGATCCACAATCAAAACTATAAGCCCTGAGAGATAGCCAGCATCTTCAGCGTGAGAGAGAAATGGCAGAACTTTGAATGCAAGAGAAGCAAACCTTGGCCCAGCTGGAAAAAGAAGCTGAGGAGAGAACCAGAGAATCTCACAGGAGGCAAATGGAGCTGCTGCAAGCTGAGACCCAAGTTGCCAAACTTAAACTTCAAATCAAAATAATGAAAGAACAGCAGGAACTGTGTTCACCTGGAAGCCCAGCTCCTCTCTACAGCAATGATGTCTCCAGAACAGAACAGAATCTGTTCAGTTTATAAGAATGTTGGTATGTTGTTTAATAATGATGTGGTAACTATGTTTAATCCAAGTAATGTCATAACCCAGTCCCAGAAAAAGTATGAATGTAAATCCTCTATTATTTGTAACTAACAGGGAGATTTTTGAGGGGGTGTTTGACTCTAGGCAGTTCCATGTGTTTAACCAGGTATACTATAACAAGGAAGAGTGTGTCTCTAGCCTTGGGATTGTGGAAAATAGCTGTTTGTCCAGTCAGAAAAGCAGTTTATATAGTGAAGACATTTCTGAAGGTTCGTCTAGTATCTCAGAAGTGACGCTGGAATTAGAGGAAGTGCAGAAAGCAGCTCAGGAAAACATTTTTTAGAGCAAATTAAACTTGATGGTCAGTTTGAAGCCCTAACTGAGGAAGGTAAGGGTAGATTTCTGGTGGGTGATGGATTGCTGGCAAGTGAAATTTGTAAAAGTGAGCCTGAACCAGGTAAAAGTGATGAGCCACTGTTTGTGGAAGGCAACAGTTTATCTGTTGAAGGAAAAACTGTTTCCAATTGTTTATCTGTTGCAAATAGCAGTGTGCCTAATGAAGGAGAATGTACCTCCAGTCCTTTGTGGAACACAGAAGGTACCTCTTGGCCTATGATGGTTGAGGATATTTCAGTTGTTCCAGTGGTGATTCTGGACTTAACTGAAACCCAAGAAGGAAGTGTTCATAAGCTTGTGTGCGGTAACCTGCATATGGCCAGTGAGAAAAGCTACAGAGGGAAAGAGCGTGTCCCCTCCAACCCTTTAACCCTGGAGTGTAGCAGCTTGCCTGAAAGGGGGTTATGTGAAAGTTCTCTTAATGTTCCGGAGATGATCCTGGGTGTAAGTGAAACTCAGAGGGAGTTTATTGTAGCTCCACAGAGCAATGCTCCCTGCCCGCCGGTCCCCTACCCGCCCAAGGCCCGCTCCCTACCCTCCACCATGGTCCGCTCCCTGCCCCCGGTTCTCTACCCGCCCAGGGCCCGCTCCCTGCCCCCCGCCCAGGGCTTAGGACGGGGCCGCGGGCCCCACGCCTCTCACCGTAATGGAAGTTGCCCACGTCCGGGTCATAGAAATAGGCCACGGTCTTAGCCATGGCGCGCCGCCGCCAGGACCCGCCGCCTGCCCCCTCCGCCCACAACCCGTGACATCACCGCGCCGCGCTCCAAGTCCCGCCCCCAACGCCGAGAGCTCGCACGAGCCCACCCCGCCGGGCCTTGCAGAGCCGACGATCCTTGGTTCGCGACCAGTCCCGTCCTCCCGCCCCGCTGCAACCAGAGTTTTTGCGCGCGCAGATAGAGCGGATGTGACCTGGCTGTCGTCATGGCGCAGCCTCGGGGCTCGTACCCGGCAGAGCCTGGCGCGACCCCTCCTCCCCCCCGGGCTGGGGAGCCGGAACGGGCTGACACCGGGAAGGGCTGCCGGGAGCGCTGCACCCAATGAGGCGCCTTGGGGTAGCTGCGAGCGGGAGCGCGGGATTCTGCTCTGCCTTCCCCGGCCGGCGGCGCTTGGAGGAGAGGCCGTGGCGTCCCCCGGGCCGCCTTAGCGTCTCGCTGAACAGCACGGAGAAGCCTTAGGGAGACAGCGGGGCCATCGCCCCGGCTCCGGAAGGCTTAGCAGCAGTCCTCGGGTGAGCGAGGTCGAGCTCTCTCCCAGGGCACAGAGAGGGGCAGTGGCAAGACCACCCCAAGAGCAGAGTGGGCGCAGAGTAAAAACGAACATTGCCAATGCAGCCCGCTGCCATAGCCAGGAAATGCCAGTGGATGTGGAGGATGACCAGACAGCAAGTGTGAAAAATCAGGATGGGGGTAATAGGAGCCTATATAAGAAAAAGCCCCCCAAATCGGGACTGCCCCTATAAAATCGTGACATCTGGTCACCCTATGGGACATAGAGGCAGAAAGTGTCTATCAATGTCACTCAAAACCAACTCCTATGGCCCCTATCCAAACTGTTAGACTCCTTCGCAAACACAAAATATGTATCCACATCCGATCCCCAAACATGGTCCGTGAATATAAAGTGGATATCCACAGATTTGCAGGGCTCTACAAACTGGCGAGGGTTAGGACAGTGAGACGTCTCTCTGATAATGAACAGGAGGGCCACAGCAATTGTTAAAAATAAAAATTGAAGCATAGAAGACTTGGAAATCTATCCAGATAGGCACTAAAGCAGGGACAGAGTCCTTCCCCCAAAGAGAAAGACAGCAGTCTCAGCACAAGAGAAGGCCAGCCCCAAAGAAAGATTATCCACTCCAAAACTAGTTGAATCAAAGAGAAAAAGGGTTGTAAAAATCTGAGACTCACCTCCAACATAGCAATTAAAAGTCCATTAAAAATATTTTCCTCTTTAGCAGGGTGTTACCAGGATATAGAGAGAACACCAGTAATGTTACTGTATAATGTTTCACTATACATAAGGTCACTCCTGTAATGTTTATTGTATTCTCTCTGATATTTACATTGATAGTATGTGCAAGCCTGCTAAAACTTCCTAAATAAAGATATACCTTAAAAAAGTAGTATTTTCCTAAAGCTTCGAATAATAAAAGTTAGCATTATCATTCACTCCAGCCTTTGAGGGCATCTTTGAAAGTGAATGGGAAAATCTTTACATCTCATATATCAAACTTGCCGATAATGAGGTTCTGTAGACTGCACGAGTCCCAAATGGCTGTTAGTACATATTCAAAGGGCAGATTTTGCAGTGGCTGCAGAAGCCCAGGGAATTCTTGCCTCAACAGAAGGGACTGTCCAAAAGAAGAAATCTGACAGCTATCCAACAAACTAATGAGACAGCTGCTGTCTCATGAATTTAAGAATCAGTTTCAGGTACCTGCCTTTCTGAAGAGGAGCTAACCAAGATTTAGCAATTCACTGACAAAATCTGACCACCACAATCCTTTCCTTCTTATGTATGTCAGGATATGCTAATGTTTTCAGCTCCCTTGATGGTATGCAGTATGGAAACAGGCAAGACCACAAAAGGTGAAAACGTTAGTCTCATACAAAGCACGCGGGATCTTTATAGAGGAAGGTAAATACACAGCATTTATTGAGACTACCACAGTTAGCATATGCTTTTTAGACACACACACACATAGTCCTGCCAGTGATGTTTATAGTTACCAGTCTGTTGTAGCTCGAGTCAATCTAATGGCCAGTTAGATTGAGCACAAGTGTGGAGCTGGGTTCTGTCGGTCGCGATCCGATGCTCCAAGGCTTTGCAGGACTGAACCCAGAGTTCCAAGGCAAAACACTCCAGCTTTATAAAAAGAACAGGAGTACTTGTGGCACCTTAGAGACTAACAAATTTATTAGAGCATAAGCTTTCGTGGACTACAGCCCACTTCTTCGGATGCATATAGAATGGAACATATATTGAGGAGATATATATACACACATACAGAGAGCATAAACAGGTGGGAGTTGTCTTACCAACTCTGAGAGGCCAATTAATTAAGAGAAAAAAAACTTTTGAAGTGATAATCAAGCTAGCCCAGTACAGACAGTTTGATAAGAAGTGTGAGAATACTTACAAGGGGAGATAGAGTCAATGTTTGATAGACAAGCTCCTACAAGATCTCTATCAAGCATTCTTAAAACTACAATACCCACCTGCTGAAGTGAAAAAACAGATTGACAGAGCCAGACGAGTACCCAGAAGTCACCTCCTACAAGACAGGCCCAACAAAGAAAATAACAGAACACCACTAGCTGTCACCTTCAGCCCCCAACTAAAACCTCTCCAGCGCATCATCAGAGATCTACAACCTATCCTGAAAGATGATCCTTTACTCTCACAGATCTTGGGAGACAGACCTGTCCTCGCTTACAGACAATCCCCCAACCTAAAGCAAATACTCACCAGCAACCACACATCACTGAACAAAACCACTAACCCAGGAACCTATCCTTGTAACAAACCCCGATGCCAACTCTGTCCACATATCTATTCAAGTGACATCATCATAGGACCTAATCACATCAGCCATACCATCAGGGGCTCGTTCACCTGCACATCTACCAATGTGATATATGCCATCATGTGCCAGCAATGCCCCTCTGCCATGTACATTGGCCAAACCGGACAGTCTCTACGCAAAAGAATTAATGGACACAAATCTGACATCAGGAATCAAAATACTCAAAAACCAGTGGGAGAACACTTTAACCTGTCTGGTCATTCAGTGACAGACCTGCGGGTGGCTATATTACAACAGAAAAACTTCAAAAACAGACTCCAACGAGAGACTGCTGAGCTAGAATTGATATGCTAACTAGACACAATCAACTCCGGTTTGAATAAGGACTGGGAATGGCTGAGCCATTACAAACATTGACTCTATCTCCCCTTGTAAGTATTCTTACACTTCTTATCAAACTGTCTGTACTGGGCTAGCTTGATTATCACTTCAAAAGTTTTTTTTTCTCTTAATTAATTGGCCTCTCAGAGTTGGTAAGACAACTCCCACCTGTTTATGCTCTCTGTATGTGTGTATATATATCTCCTCAATATATGTTCTATTCTATATGCATCCAAAGAAGTGGGCTGTAGTCCACGAAAGCTTATGCTCTAATAAATTTGTTAGTCTCTAAGCTTTATAGTTGTAAATTCTCATTTGAGTCCATGCATTTTGCAATGTCATCCTGTAATCATTAGTCCTTAAGTGGTGTTATCATTTGATGGTTATTGTCCGGTTTCCCATCGTTATCTCCCATTTGTTGTCTCGCCTTCGGGGGTGCCTGCCTCACCTCTGAGGTCGTCAATGCTGCTAACATGTTTAACATCGGATACAATGGATGTTTTCTGATTGTCTCCTGGTCTTTCCAAGTCTCTCACTTCTTCTTGACCATCTGGACATTTGTGATGGCTTTCACATCTTATCTTTTCCTGATGCATACATTCCTCACTGACACAAACAATCTCTTACAGAAACCTTCAAAGGTATACCGACAGCAGTATTGTATATTCAGCGGAATACATTGTAAATCAAGCCTTGCTAAATCTTATAACTAAAACAATTCACATTGGGGCTTCAGGCTCTCAAAATCCCTCTAATCTTAACATAGATACAATAGAGAATCCTGTCTTTTACTTCCTAATTTGTAATACATATAGGAAACCATAGTAACTTTATAACTTATTCTAAAACAAAAGAGTGACCATAATCAGTCATAAGGATTGCTCTGGTCTGTCATTCCTTTCTGCTATTCAAAAAGGGTGGCTGACAGGATGAAATCAAATCATACATTAATTCTCATAGTACATTATAAAATCCAGCTCCTATAGGTTCTTTATAAAATCCATTCATTATAAAATCCAGCTCCTATAGGTTCTTACATAAGAATGGCCATACTGGGTCAGACCAAAGGTTCATCTAGCCCAGTATCCTGTCTTCTGACAGTGGCTGGTGCTAGGGGCTTCAGAACAGGAAAATTATCGACTGATCCATCCCATGTTCAATCCCAGTTTCTGGCAGTCAGAGGTTTAGGGACAGGCACAGAAGAGGGTTGCATCCCTGACCATTCTGGTTAATAACCATTGATGGCTGCAGTCTGGGAGCTGTGGGGACCGCTGTGCCCCCTAACCAGCCAACTAGGTTGGCCCTTGTCACACTGCTCTGCTAGTGATTCAGCCAGCCTCTCCAGGCCCTGTTATGACCCAACATGATGGCAGGTGGCGCCACACACTCGAGCTACGAGAGTCATTCAAGGACAAAAGGGGGACAAAAGCCAATTTCCCAGCTCCCCAGCCTTACCCCCTTGCTATAAACAGTACAAGGGTAGGCAACCTATGGCACGCGTGCCGAAGGCGGCACACGAGCTGATTTTCAGTGGCAATCTCACTGCCTGGATTCTGGCCACCGGTCCGGGGGGCTCTGCATTTTAATTTAATTTTAAATGAAGCTTCTTAAACATTTAAAAATCCTTATTTACTTTACATACAACAATAGTTTAGTTATATATTATAGACTTATAGAAAGAGACCTAAAATCGTTAAAATGTATCACTGGCAAGTGAAACCTTAAATTAGAGTGAATAAATGAAGACTCGGCACACTACTTCTGAAAGGTTGCCAACCCCTGCGTGTAGTATAAACCCAGAATTATACTGTCTGGGATCTGTACAATGCAAGCTCATTACTTTTCCCTCAATGTGTGAAAGATATGCACCAAGCCTGTGTTAACCAAGCTGAGATTTTTCTCAGACACTTCACTTAAAGACACACTGGTTAAGATAAAACATAAAACAAGTATATTAATTACAAAAATAAATAGATTTTAAGTGATAGCAACCAGATCAAAGCAGATTACCTAGCAAATAAACAAAAATGCAAACTAAGCAATTTCTCACCCTGATGGATGATACCAGCATCTACCAAGTTTCCATACACAGGCTAGAAATTCCTTTAGCCTGGGACCAGCACTTTTCCCAGTTGAGTCTTTGTTCCTCAGGTGTTTCCAGAAGTTCTCTTGTGTGGGGGGTGAGGCCACAAGATGATGTCACTCCCCACCTTATATAGTTTTTTCCATATGGCGGGAACCCTTTGTTCCAAGCTAAGTTCCCAGCCCAGTTTGTGGGAAAATAGAGGCACCAAAATGGAGTTCAGTGTCATGTGTCACATGCCCTTGCATGCCTTGCTGAGTCATAGCAGCCATTACTCATCATCTGGCTGAAATGTTCACAGGAAGGCTAAACTCTTCCATGGTCCATTGTCTTTGCTGATGGACCATTGTTAGAGGGCTTTCCTTTCACCCCCTCCCTTGGTTCTTGTCACAGAGACAGAAAGCAGAAGATCAGAACTCCGAAGTGCAGGCAATGCAATGTTTATTGGAATTAGTTCAAAGCAAGCACATCCATAGCGCTACACGCTGGCAGAATTTGTTTTCCAGTGTTCCGTTCCCAGTTCTGACACCACGTAGTGTTTACCCCATGTCTCCCTTCCCAGCTGTGATGCTGCAGAGCCTTGCTTGTGCTTCCATTCCCACCTCCTCCTTCTTACCAGGCCGAAATATAACTGCAGCGCACACACCTAGTCACACCCTTTACAATTTATGGTTATGTTCCATTTTGAAGGGTCGTGAGTCGGGGGGTCTTTGTCCCACCTTTTTTGTATTCAATGAGAGGGGTAATGAATGAGGTTGTATTTTGGTCAAGGCCAGGCTTTTTTTTGGCTTTTTGTGTTTTTTATGCCTCTTCCCACCACCCACCCACCCCCATCTCCCTTGCCTCTCCTAACTGGTTGCTTGATCTTGGCTTGAGAAAGCAGCCAGGCAGCATTCCAGTGTATGCTTATATATTACACTTCCACCATACCCTGCAACACTTTAGCTGTTCTTATTTGTTTCCATTATACTAACAAACCCATATCACTAGGCAAAAACAACATACAGTGTTTTTGTCCTTTGTTTACACATTTTAGTAAGAATTCCTTTATTCACACATATTAGTAAACATATAAATATATTAAAAATCAAATGGGCAAACAAAACCTAAAATTCTATCTCAGGGAAAAATACAGGCCTGAATCCTACATTGTCACTAGCAATCTTAACATCCATTAGCACTGTCTAGCTTCTTCATTGTTGTACCTGAAAGGCTAATTGTTGGTGTTACCCAGAGTAAGCATATTTGAAGTACAGATACATAGTCTATATTCATAACTTCAGATACAAAAATGATACATGCACACAAATAGGATAATCATATTCAGCAAATCACAACTTTTCCAATGACACTTCACAACACATCTTGTACAAAGTGCATCATAAGTATGTCATAACCATATCATAATCAGACCACTACGATGAGTATGGGGCGCAGTGTCACAGACCTATCCTCCAAGAATTTGTCTAATTCTGTTTTGAACTCAGTTATACTTTTGAACTTCACAACATCCCCTGGCAATAAGTTCCACAGGTTGACTGTGTATTGTTAGAAGTAGTACTTTCTGTTGTCTATTAATTTCATTGGGTGACCTCTGGTTCTTGTTAGTAACACTTCTTTATTCACCTTCTCCACATGGTTCGTGATTTTAGAGAACTAAGCAGGCTATGACACAGGTCTATTTTTTAAGATGAACAGTCCCAGCCTTTTTAATCTCTCCTCATATGGAAGTTGTTCCATACCCTTTATCATTTGTTGCCTTTCTCTGTACTTTTTCCATTTCTAACATATCTTTTTTTGAGTTGGGGTGACCAGAACTGCACGTAGTATTCAAGATGTAGGTGTAGCATGAATTTATATAGTGGCATTATGATATTTACTGTCTTATTATCTATTCCTTTCCTCATGGTTTCCAAAATTGTTCACTTTTTTTATTGCCACTGAACAGATGTTTTCAAAGAAATATCCATGATGACTCTAAGGTCTTGATCGTATCATTTTGAACGTACAGTTGTGAAGTTTTCTGATTTACAGTACTTTACACATATCAACATTGAATTTCATGTGCCATTTTGTTGCCTAGTTTTTGTGAAATCCCTTTGCAACTCTTCACAATCAGCTTTGGATTTAACTCGCTTGAGTAATTTTGTATCATTACAAACTTTGCTACATCTCTATTTACCCCCTGTAATGACGTGGCCTCTGGTGGGACAACTGAGAGTACCGATTCAGGACAAATTGCTTAGAGCAGGGCAGTTACAGCCTAAGGCTGGGTTTCCTTTACTATTAAGGCACATCAAACCAGTCAAATAGAGAGGACTTCGGTCTCACCCCACTGGCTAACCATAAGTCATACAATTAATTCCCTTAGACATTCCAGTTTCCCAGTATCACCACCAGTGCCACTCATTATGGGGACGAATGGTTATGAAAACCAATACCGCAGTAAAAGAAAAAGGGTTCTCCCAATCCCAAAGGACCAAGCCCCAGACCCAGGTCAATGTACAAGTCAGATCTTACCCACAAATCACACTGTTGCCAATCCTTTAGAATCTAAAATCTAAAGGTTTATTCATAAAAGAAAGAAATATAGATGAGAGTTAAAATTGGTTAAATGAAATCAATCACATACAGTAATGGCAAAGTTCTTGGTTCAGGCTTGTAGCAGTGATGGAATACTGCAGGTTCAAATCAAGTCTCTGAAGTACATCCACAGTTTGGATGGCTCATTCAGTCCTTTGTTCAGAGCGTCAGTTTGTAGCAAAGTTCCTCCAGAGGTAAGAAGCAGGACTGAAGACAAAATGGAGGGGTTTCCAGTGCCTTTTATATCCTCTGCCATGATGAAGGACATCCCTTTGTTCTTGTTGTGGAAAATCACAGCAGCAAGATGGAGTCTGGAGTCACATGGGCAAGTCACATGTCCATGCATGACTCAGTTCTTTTACAGGGAGAGCAGCCATTGCTCAAATGCTATCTTGAACATTCCCAGGAAGACTTCTCATGTGGATTGGAGTCTCCCAAGGTCCATTGTCAGTTAAGTGTTTCTTGATTGGGCACTTAATCTGCAAATTCCTTTCTCTAGAAGCTGACCAAATGCTTCACTAATGCTACTTAGAATCAAACACATTGAGATACAAGTACATAGCCAATATTCATAATTTCAACTACAAAAATGATACACACATACAGATAGCATAATCATAACCAGCAAATCATAACCTTTTTATAGACACCTCACACAACAACCTTTGTACAATATTTGCTGCAAATATATAAAACAGTGGTTGCAACAATGATTTATACGGTCACAGTTTGTCAATAATGTCATAACCCCTTTTCCAGCTCATTTACAAATATGTTAAACATTGTAATTCCCAGTACAGATTGTTGGGGGACCCCACTATTTACCTCTCTCAATTGTGAAAAGTGACCATTTATTTCCACCCTTGTTTCCTATCTTTTAACCAGTTACTGATCCACTCTTATCCCATGACTGCCTACTTTGCTTAAGAGCCTTTGGTGTGGGATCTGGTCAATGGCTTTCTGAAAGTCCAAGTACACTATATCAGCTGGATCACCCCATCCACATGCTTGCTTACACCTTCAAAGAATTCGAATAGAGCAGAGAGGCATGATTTTCTTTTACAAAAGCTGTGTTGACTCTTCCCCAACAAATCATGTTCATCTATGTGTCTGATAATTCTGTTCTTTAATATAGGTTCAACCAATAGGCCAGGTTCTTAAGTTAGGCTTCCCAGCCTGTGTGATACTGGCTGGCCAGATCATGCTAGCGTGTATTCAGGTCAATTCACTTACGTATATCAAAGCAATTGTTAACTATATAAGTATATTGGGTGTTTAAACTTCATGAAAACTAGTGGAAAGTTACTTGCATTGTTTTCACTTAGCTGTGTCCTGGTGTAATAGCAAACATTTACATTGTACTAACCCCTGTAACTAAATAACCCATTAAAGAAGCCTTTTGGACTGCAAATGAAGAACTTTAACAGAAAAAAAGGCCAATTTCAAAGCAAGTGGTCATTATGTGTGATGATTGAGGTCAAAGATTAAGTGCATTCTTCACTCATCATCATCCAAGGAAAAACCCACATGGGTAGTGACACTATCACCTTGTCCTCTGGCAGAAGGAGATATAAAAATGGATTAAACAAAAGATCCTTCATCTCTGAACTGTTTGGACTCTTACAGGGAAGTGTACCAGATGCAAAGGAGAGATCCCTAGAGACAATCTGGATACCCTGAAAGATTTTTGGGAAACTGGCACAATTTGCAGTTACAAACTGAGATTCACCTGTACATATATTTTACCTGCTTTAACCTCTCCATAACTCCCATTCTTTCTCTTAGCTAATAAATCTTTAGTTAGTTTACTATAGAATTGGCTGCTGACTGGCTTTGGTGTAAGATCAGGAGTACCAATTGATCTGGGGTAAGTGACTGGTCTCTTAGGACTGCAAGTAATCTGCTGTGGTGTGATTTTTGGTTTAAGGGACCTTTTATCACAAAGTCCAGTTTGTTAGGGTGGCAAGCTAGACTGGAGAATCTGAGGGGACTGTCTATGACTTCACGGTAAGACTGGTTCAGTGATCCAGGAGTTCACATTTGTTACTTGTGTAGTAGGAAGAGAGCCTGACACACAAGCCCTTGTATCAGAGGCCTGGTATGAGGCAGGATCTGCTCACAGAATCTCGCAAAAATAGGGCTGATATTGCAGAAATACACATTCCTAAGAAGTGCTAGTCACAGAGTGCTCACACAAACAAATCCCGATATCAAGGATGGTACAAAAACATTCCCCAAGGATAACAGGAACACACTGACCCCTCCTAAAAGATAAGATCAGGATGACAATACGTAATAAAGATGTTTTGATTGAACCAAGGTGATGGGTGATAACTAGCCACATCAAGGAAAGTAACTAACTATGTCAAAGGGGCAGTACTAACTTGTTTGTATTGGGTTCTAAAGATGTATCTCAGAGGGAGCATCTTTGTCTAGCCTAGGGAGGAACGGAAAGTCCTGCCATTTACTGAGCTGGTCCATTGTTATGGGAATACATGTATTAGTGGTCCAGTAGAGTCTGCAATAAACCTGGCTGGGTGCCTTTGTCCCTTAATGGATCTTGTGGTCATTGGGCGGTTTGCTTGAGGTCTGCCGGGCCAGCTGTTTGTGCAGGGCTTGGGTGACACACAGAGGGAACACACACATGCAGCCGAACATCTATCAACATCTAACCACAACTGGCTTGGTGAAATCTAATTATAGAACACTGCCAACTTGGGGTATCTGCTCTGTTTCTGACAGTCTGCCCTGAGGTAGGCACTTACAGTTGTGAGTCATTCCAGACGGTGTGACATCCTGTAATTACCAGGATCGCCTCTGGAGCCTTTTTAAAAAAGGGGACATTACAATCGCTATCCTCCAGTAATCTGGTACAGAGACTGATTTAAGCAGTCGATTACACACCACAGTTAGTAGTTTGCAATTTAATATTTGAGTTCCTTCAGAACTCTTGGGTGAATACCATCTGGTTCTGGTGACTTATTACTGTTTAATTTATCAGTTTGTTCCAAAACCTCCTCTACTGACACCTCAGTCTGGGACAGTTCATTAGATCTGTCACCTAAAAAGGAGGGCTCAGTGTGGGAATCTCTAACATCCTCTGCAATGAAGACTGATTCAAAGAATTCATTTCATTTTTCTGCAACAGTCCTTATCTTCCTTGAGTGCTCCTTAAGCACCTTGATTGTCCAGTGGCCCCACTGATTATTTGGCAGGCTTCCTGCTTCTGATGTATTTGTTTTTAAAAAAAGTTAGTTTGTGTGTCACACCACACACACCAGAAATCTTGATAGCTAAGTATGCTGTTTAGTGTATCCCTGTAGATAGAGTGCCAGACTCAGCAGGCAAGGAAAAGAATTCTGTTCCTGCTATATAAAGCACAATGTTTAAAACAAGGTTCTTACACCACCAGGAGGTGCTCCTTTCTACTGGTAGAGCCAAAGAATAATCAAAATGTTATTACTTATGTAAGCAAGGTCTGAATGAACTCTCCCCTTACAGCTAGTTGGGGAGGGAGAGAGTCTTCAGGAGAAAACTGTATTTACATGAACACACCTACACTGTGTATCCAGCAGATAGGAACTGTGTAGCTCAAAGTGATCAATTTTGAATCATAGATTATCAGGGTTGGAAGGGACCTCAGGTCATCATCTAGTCCAACCCCCTGCTCAAAGCAGGACCAATCCCCAACTAGATCATCCCAGCCAGGGCTTTGTCAAGCCTGACCTTAAAAACCTCTAAGGAAGGAGATTCCACCACCTCCCTAGGTAACCCATTCCAGTGCTTCACCACCCTTCTGGTGAAAAAGTTTTTCCTAATATCCAACCTAAGCCTTCCCCACTTACAAATCACTTTAGTACTGAATGAAGGGGCAGTGAAATGTTATCAATGTTGTTGTCTTTATTGTATGAGTAAAGGGGAGCAGAACCGTGCTGAGCCTGTTCCAATTGAGGGGATCACCCTCAGTTGAAAGGGACTCACTAAGCCAGGGGCTCGAATGCCAGACCCCTGTGAAAGTAAGAGGGGTAGGGACAGGTGTCCCATCCAGGAAGTGTGGACTTTCCCTAAGGGTCTCCGGTCTGGTTTAACCTGTTCTTCCACACAGTTCAAAGATAGAGCTAAATAAATTCCATTAGGAGTCTTTTTGTTATGTTAAGTGATCACTAGAGCTGAAAACACTTGTAGTGAGACAGCATTTCTGCCCAGCCTGTATCACTAAGAACTGAAAGTCACTAAGAGTTGACAATCACTAAGAGTTGGGTGAAACCTCAAAAGACTGACCAGGAGAGGTCACAGCAGAGAGGCAGGTGGCGACCAGAACTAGCAGTGGGTAGAGTGGAACTAGCGGTGGGTGGGGCAGAGCTGGCAGGGCATCCAGCAGTACAGACCTGCGGCTGGCAGGGTGGCCAACTAGGGCAAATGATCAGATGGTCAGGCAAGCAAGAGGCCTTCTTCTCTGGGTGGGAGATGAACTCACACAGATGCACCTCTGAACCCTGGGTCCTCACTGACCAAGGACAACCACAGTGAGTGGGGTATGGTGAGGGAGCAGAGAGGGGCACAGTAAAGGAACTTGGTTGTAGAACTCAAGAACATGAGGTAGAAGACACTGCCCCACGCACATTGCTCACAGTTTTAGTAGGGTTACCATATTTCAGCAAGCAAAAAAGAGGACAGGAGGAGCCCCGCCCTAGCCCCGCCCCCTCCCACTTCCCACCCCCCCAGAACCCCCAATCCTCACCCCGTTCCTTGTCCCCTGACTGCCCCCTCCTGGGACCCCTGCCCCTAACTGCCCCCC